>NW_006399835.1:9009816-9067698 GCF_000299155.1 Elephantulus edwardii | reverse complement strand
TACATAGTGGAGTGGACTTGGGGGGAGGGATTGTATAACAATGAAGGAATTTTTCTTTTACTTTTCAAAGAGAAGAGCGTAGTGGAGGGGAGGGGTGGGCAGGAATAAAAGTGAAACTGTGAATGAATGAAAACCCGAAGTCTCTACATTTTCATTAAAATTAATAATAATTTTTTGAAAACCCTTAAAATAAAAAAATAGAACAAAACCCAACAACAACTCTCCACGCTTTTTTTTCTGTTAGACACTGATAGAACTCCTGAGACTATTATCCTTAGACCTTCTTCAAACCTGGAACTCAGCTGAACTCTGCAGCACAACAAACACCAAAACAGTTTATTTCTTAAAAAAAAAATAAAGCATACAAAGCTCAGAGGCTAGGTAAGGATAGAATAGACAGATAAATGGAATGGAGATCACAGAGAAGGAAGTGAGAGAAGTGTTGTGAAAATGAGGGAACTGTAATGAATATTGTGAGATAAAATGTTTACAAATAATTGAATGGAATGTCAATATACATTGAAAATTTTTATTAAAATCACAATAAAATGCTAAAGAAAAACAAAGCACGCTTTCTTGTAAAGATTTTATACATAATATTCAAGTGTTTTAAATTTTTTTTAATTCTATTTTATCTTGGATTGCTTACAAATTTGTATGCATTGTTTCACACTATTATACATTCAGATTGCATTTCTTACAATCATCCTCATTCATTATATTTTATAAAATTAATCACCATTTTATTATGCCCACCTTTACCATGTCTTTTCAGGTCCCCACTGGATTTTTCCCATTTCCTTTGTCCCCTCCCCCCATCACCAATCACTAGTGTTTAATTATCGAAGTATTTAAGGATAATTTTGATTTGTACTTTTTAAGTTATCAATAAATTACTAACAGTGTTGCATGTTCTATCCTGGGCTTTCCTTATTACTCATATTCAGAGAATTATTTCATTTCTCTAAATCTTAACATGAAGAGTAGAAGGATGATCATATCAATACATGACATTCTTGTGTGAACCCAAGTCTTTTCAGTTACTTGCTATGCTATGAAAGTTGGACAAAGAAAAGAATGACAGAGTCAATGCCTTTAAATTATTGTATTGGAGAAGAGTATTGAATATCCCATACACTTCCAAAAAAACTAATAAATCTGTCTTGGAAAGAGTTTGTGAGGGTACTCCACAGATGCAAATATGGTAAAGCTCCGTCTCAGATACTTTGGGAATGTTGTTAGGAGGAGCTAGTCCTTGGAAAAAGATACCATGTTGGAAAATGTGTGCGTTTGATGAAGAAGAGGAACGGCCTCAACCAGACAGCTTGACATGGTGACTATGACAATGGTGAAAAGGCAAGGATGCCTCAGGATGGGACAAGGTTCAGATTTGTTGCCCCAGGGTTGCTATGACTTGCCACTGACAAATTGGCATATAGCAACAACAACAACAACAACTTGTGAACATTTAATTAAATTCATAAAATATTTCATATAATGAATAGTATGCATATGATACTAATGCTCACTCTTTATTTGCCTTTAGTTGGTATTGACTCATAGCTGATTCTCCAACAAGTTCTCAGAGATGGTAAATTGCTAAGGAAGAAATTATCTATCCTTTTACCGGGGAGCAGCTGGTAGAGTTGAACCATCAGGTAAGTAATGCCTTCAAATTAACAACACATTTCTTTATATGCTATGTCACCAGACCCCTTGATTGCTAGTAAGCTTTGATAATTTGTTTATAAAATTATAAAATGCAAAGGATATCTCTGGTGTTGTATTGGGTAGGAAGATGTATTTCCAAACCTCAAGTGGGAGAGTCAAATTCACCAGCAGCTCTATGAAAGAAAGAAAGATGGACAGTCTCCTACCTTATGATTTATAGCCTCTTTAAACCCACTGGAGAGTCAGGTATGAGTTGGTTCCAACTTGGTGAAAATGAGTGAGTGAGGTGGCATAAATACTTTGTGTCCCACTGCTAATATACTGTTGGTAATTAAAAAATACAGAGTTGTTGTTATGTGCCTTGAGTCAACTACAACTCAGAGATGTTATACACAATAGCTCTGAGCCTTTCTCTATACTGAGCCAATCTCACTGTCCCTGACACAACTACCCTCATTACTCCATTTATTGTGTCAATCCATCTCCTCCAAAATCTGCCTCTCCTGCAGTGTCCCCTTCCAAGCACGATATCCTTCTCTAAAGATTGATCCCTCCTGGCTACATGCCTAAAATATGTGAGACAGAGTTTCAAAATCCTTGCCTTCAAGGAGCAACTTGGCTTCACCCTTTCTAGGATAGATCTGTTAATTCTCTTGGCAGTTCATAGTATGTTCAATATTCTTCTCCAGAATCACAACTCAGAAGTAGCAATTCTTCTGGAATCCTTGGTTATTTTCTCTCTCTCTCATGCATAGCAAATGATTGCGAAGACCAAAGCCTGGATCAGGCCTACCTTAATTTGTAGAATTATATCATTGTTCTTCACTACTCTGGAAAGGTCTCTGATGGCTGATTTACCTAACAGAATTTATCTTTTGATTTCTTATTTTATTCTTTGTCATAAAAGGAATTGGTAGACACAGAAGAATTTCATGAAACAACGTATGAATAAGAGCCTGTGGTGATAAAGAAGGAAGTTCAAGGTGCTCTGAAAGAACTGGCAGAAAATCCCAAGGCTACAGGAATTGATGGCATACCACTTGGCATGTTTCAAGACACAGATGCTGCTATGGATGTGCTTACCAAGTTATGACAAGAAATTTGGAGGACATCCACCTGGCCTACTGACTGAAAGAGATCTATATTTGTTCTCATTCCAAAGAAAGGTGATCTGACAGAATGTGTAAATTATGTATCATTATCATTGATATCACATGCAAGCAAGATTCTACTGAAGATTTTCCAAAAACAACAGAGAACTGCCTGAAGTACAGGCTGGATTTAGGAGAGGCAGTGGCACTAGGGATATTATAGCTAATGTCAGATGTATCTTGGCTGGAAGCAGAGAGTACCAGAGGAATGTCTGTGTTGCATTGACTATGCAATGGCATTTGACTATGTGGATCACAACAACTGTGGTTGATCCTGCGAAGAATGGGAATTACAGAACACTTGATTGTGCCTATGCAAAACTTATACTCAGTTGTCAGAGCAAGGAAACAATGCATGGTTCAAAATTGGGAAGGGTGTGTGTCAAGGATGTTTCCTATCTCCGTATCTTTTCAATCTATATGCATAATAGATTATCCGGGAAGTTGGACTCTCTGAAGAGAAGTGTGGCCTCAGGATTGGAGGTAGACTTATCAACAATTTGTGTTATGCAGATGACACAACCCTGCTTGCTGAAACTGAAGTGGACCTGAAGCGCTTGCTGCAGAAGGTAAAGAACTGCAGCCTTCAATATGGATCGAAGCTCAACATCAAGGAAACAAAGATTCACACCACTGGGCCCATTGGCAGCATCATGATGAATAATGAAGAGATTGAGATTGTTCACAGCTTCAGTTTGCTTGGCTCTACAATCAATACTCTTGGTACCGGCAGCCAGGAAATTAAAAGATGAATTACATTGGAAAAAGTCTGCTGTCAGAGACCTCTCCAAGGTACTGAGGAGCAACAGTGTCAGTCTGGAGACTAAAGTGTGTCTGATACAATTCATGGTCTTTGCTATCACTTGTTATGCATCAGAGAGTTGGACAATGACTAAAGAGTATAAAAGGAGAATTGATGCTTTTGAGCTGTGGTGCTGGAGAAGAGTACTGAATATACCATGGACTGCTAGGAGAATAAATAAGTTTGTCCTGGAGAAGGTAAAACAAGGCTGCTCCTTGAAGGGAAGGATTTTGAAGCTCCAACTAACATACTTTGGACATGTTGCAAGGTGGAATCTGTCCTTGGATAGGGATGTCACACTTGGGGGAGTGGCAGGACAGTTCAGGAGAGGAAGATCCTCGATGTGATGGATTGATTCAGTCACTGGGATAATGGGAATAGGTGTTTCAGAGACAATAAGATTGGCAAGGGATAGCGCAGGGTTTAGAGCTGTTGTTCATAGGGTCGCTATGAGTCACAAGCAACTTGATGACATGTAACAACAATAACAATAATATTTTAATTTTTTTCATTTTTGCACATTTACTGCCACCTTCTTTCTTCCTCCCCTAGCCACCTTCTATACCCTTTTTCCAGATTGTTCTCATACATATAATGCATAATCATCTATTCCTTTCAAAGAGTCTTCTGCTCATTTATTCCAAGACAGTGATCATTATGTATCTACTGTTTTCCCATCCCCTTTCCAGTGCCCCCAGGTCTGTCCTATTTTAAAACAATGGTGCTATTCAGTATGTATCCTTTTGTGAGTGAGATACTCCATTTAGCATAATGCCCTCAAGGTAACACCCATGTTGTCTAATGTTTTATTATTTCATTGCTTCTCAATGATGTTTGTATTTCATTGCGTGGATGTACCATAGTTTTTTTTTTTTTTAATCCATTTGTTTATTGATAGCCACTTGGATTGCTACCATCTCTTTGCTATAGTGAATAATGGAGCAATAAACATGTGCATACATTTGTTTCAGTTGTGACTCTGGTTTCTTTAGGGTATATTTTTAACTGTGGAATTGCAGGGTCATATGGAATTTCTATTTCCACCTTTCTGAGAAAGCATCAGACCACCTTCTATAGTGGTTGGACCATTTTACATTCCTATCCTCAATGAATAAGAGTTCAGCATTTGTTGTTTGCTACCCTGTTGAACTTTATTATTACTGCTTGCTGGGTTTGAGATGGTATCTCATATTTGTTTTAATTCATATCTCTGTGATATCTAGGGATTTTGAATATTTCTTCATCTGTTTGTTTGCCCCCTGAATGTCCTCTTTGGTGAAGTGTCTATTCATATTCTGTGGCCTTTTGTGATTGGGTTTTTTACATTTCTCTTATTGAAGTTCTGGAGTATCTATAGATTTCAGATCTAAGTCTCTTATTGGATATGTAATTGCCAAATAATATTTTGGTTTCCAAATTTTTTTTAGATTTTTGTATTTCATTTTTACCCTGTTGGAATGATATTTTTTGGTGGTTAAAGGACTCGACCGCTCATAACAACAACAACAACAACAACAACAAATTGTATACTGGTTTACTTACAAAATTCTTATATATTGGTTTTCACACTGGATCTTTCCCAATTCCTTTACCCACTCCTCCCTCCACCCAAAAAATTGTGCACCCTCTGATCACCACCACTTCACCTATCCTTACCCCTCTACTGTCCCTTCTCCCCCATTTGGATCCTCATACACGTTTTACTAGCTATCGATTTCTATAATAATGGCCTTATACAGTATTTGTCCTTATGTGACTAAGTTAATTCACTTAGCATAATGCTTTCCAGTCCCTCCTAAGTTAGGTAGTGATTTTCAAGATCATTGAATTATACCCTGAGAAAATTAGAACTGAGGCAGAAATGGAGACTTGTATACTGATGTTCATAGCAGCATTATTCACCATCACAATGGCATGGATACAGCCCAAATGTTCAACCACAATCGAATGGATTGAGACATTATACTACATTTACATGATGGAATACTATGTAGCATGCAGGAGCAATAATTTTGTCTGGAAGTTTGTTTGTTTTTTTAATTTGCATAGTAAGGATTTGATTTTTTATTCTTTCCTGGTTGTAAGGTTTTCATTATGCTTGGGAAACTGTTCATACTATGAATTAGGGTTTCTAGAGTTCTTCCTAGGTTTTCTCTGATGAATTTTCTATTCTTTCTTTGTATTTCTAGATTGCTGATGCACTTTGAATTGGTATTTGTATAAGGTGTGAGGTATAAGTCTTCCTTAAGTTTTCTATAGATGGTTTTCCAATTATGCTAACACCATTTGTTAAAAAGACTGCCCTTTCTCCACTTTAATTGATTTCATCTCCTTGTGAAAGTTCAGTTGACTAGAGGTGGATGAGCTGATTTCTGTCTTCTAAATTTTATTCCATTGCTCTATGGGCTGTTGCTGTACCAGTAATCATGTTGTCTTGACCTCTACAACTGTGTAGTAGGATTTGAGAACAGGGAATATAACGCTATGCACCATGTTTCTCTTTTTTCTTAGTGTTTTGTTTATTCAGAATCTATTTCCATTCCGATAAAATTAGATTGACTTTTTGGTCTCATTGAAGAATGAAATTGGCATCTGTATTGAGATTGCATTCAATTTGTAGATTGCCTTTGTTAGAATTGCCATTTTCACAATATTGATTCTTCCTATAATTGAGCAGGGTATACTTTTCCATTTCTCCAGATCTCTTTTTGTTTCTTATACTAATGATTTGTGATTTCCTTTGTGTAGGTCTTTTACATTTGTAGTTAATCTCCAAGTATTTGATCTTGTAGTTAGCTAATGGCAAGATGCTATGTGGCAATCTCAAAGGCACATGATTTGAGACTACTAGCCACTCCATGGGAGAGGGATGGGCAATCTCCTCCTGTGCAATTAACTGCTTCTGAAAACCCACTGGAGGGTCAGCTATGGGTTGGTTCACACTCTAAGGCACACACATTGTATTTTCTCCATTTCTATATTATCTTTGTCACTTTAGAGAAATCCAACTGATTTTTATATGTCAGTCGTATACCCTGCTATTTTGGTGAATTGGTTTACTATGAATGTTGATTGTGGAATAGAGCAAGCTGAAATTTCAATCTCTTCTAAATCTAATTTGATGCTGCCAATTATAGAAAAAAGGAGCTGTTAATTTTCTTCTACTAAAATATGGATTGAGGCTCAATATAAGAAGACAAAGATTCTCACCACTGGACCAATTGGCAGCATCAGGATGGATGGTGAAGAGATTGAGATTGTTCACAGCTTTAGTCTGCTTGGCTCCACAATCAACACTCTTGGCACCAGCAGCCAGGAAATTAAAAGACGTATTGTGATGGGAAAGTCTGCTGTTAGGGACCTCTCTAAAGTACTCAAGAGCAATGGTGTGTCTCTGGAGTTAAGGTGTGTCTGGTACAGGCCATGGTCTTTGCAATTACTTGTTATGCATCAAAAAGCTGGACAATGAGAAGGGAGGACAGAAGGAGAATTGATGCTTTTGAGCTTTGGTGTTGGAGAAGAGTGCTGAGGGTGTCATGGACTGCTAAGAAGACAGATTCATCCTGGAGAGGGCTAAAAAGGGCTGCTCCTTGCAGGCAAGGATTCTGAGACTTCGTCTGACATACTTTGGTCATGTTGTAGGAGAGACCGGTCCTTGGAGAAAGATATCATGCTTGGGAGGGTGGAGGGCAGGCTCAGGAGGGGAAGGCCCTCTATGAGATTGATTGATTCAGTTACTGGGGCAATTGGGATGAGTGAGTTGGAGACAGTGAGATTGGCACAGGACAGAGCAGAGTGTAGAGCTGTTGTACATAGGGTCGCTATGAGTAGCAAGCTCCTCGACAGCACACAGCAACAATGACAAGAGTATTGTCACTTGAGAGAAAAGATAGATAATTTTCCCTCATTCGATTTACTGCCTCTGAAAATCTGCTGAAAGGTCAGATATGAATCAATTCTGATTCAAATGTAAACAACAAATTAAAATAATAATCAAGAAAACCCTGAGGAACAGTTCAATCTTCTGAGACCTGTTGTTGTTACGTGCCGTCGAGATGCCTGCGACTCATAGCGATCCAATGTGCAACAGCCCTAAACTCTGCCCTATCCTGTACCAGTCTTACCATCTCTGACACGCTTGCTCCCATTATTAACTCATTATCACTGAATCAATCCATCTCATCGAGGATCTTCCTCTCCTGCACTGTCCCTTCACCCTCCAAGCATGATGACCATCTCCAAGGACTGGTCCCTTCTTGCAACATGTCCAAAGTATGTCAAACAAAGCTTCAGAATCCTTGCCTCCAAGGAGCAGCCTGGCTTCACCCTTTGCAGGACAAACCTGTTCATTTTCCTAGCAGTGCATGTTATATTCAGTACTCTTCTCCAAGACCAAAGCTTAAAGGCATCAATTCTCCTTCTATCATCCCTAGCCATTGTCCAGCTCTCCATGATTGCAAGTGACTGCAAAGACCATGGCATGTATCAGGCTCACCTTAATCTCCAGACTGACATCTTTGCACTTCAGCACTTTAGAGAGATCTCTAACCGTAATCCTAATTGACTTCACAGTAGCTAACAATGAGTGAGTATAATAAATAGAAATAATAATCTAGTATATTTGAAGTCTGAATCCAAAGTACTGGCTCTTGAGAAAGTATCTTTTAGTCCACTTTTGGTAAAAAAATGTATGCCACTCAGTTTCTTGATTTTAGTTTCTCCATATATGGCATCTACCATTTTCCATTTGTACTTGGTTGTGTTTGTGTCTACACTACTCTTTTTATTACTCAGAAGTAATTAAGTTTAGGACATGTCCTACACTGATAATGGCCTCCTTAGCATAGCAAAGAAAACCTTATTAAAAACATGATTTAATCCACAGGTATAGGTATGGGAATTATGATTTCATTAAGTATTTTTGAAGGAAGCACTTTACTTCATAATTTAACTCAATCTATTTCATTTCTAGCATGTTTATTATTCATTAAGACACAAAATGTTTATTTAATTGAGGAAAGTGTGCTGGAGTCAGGGAGACTGACTCAGGATAGGGAAGGCTTCAAAGCTATTGTACATAGGATCACTATGAGTTGCAGGCATCTTTATGGCACATAACAACAGCAGCATTATGATGTTTAAAAAGGATAATAAAACTGTGCAACCATGTGACTGTGCCCCTACTCATCTTCACCCCTTTGCTCTCATCCTTTTGCCTTTTGAGTTCCCATGCTGTTTGGTGGGTGGAGGGAGGAGGAGAAGCAATTGGGAAGTATCTGGGTGAAAAGACAGGGTAATGCCTGGGAAGGTCCAATGGTGATTAATTTTATAAAACACAACACATGTGAATGGTTGTATAAAATATAATATGAATTAAGAATAGTATGAATCATGATGTATGCAAGCTTTGTAAGCAAATCAATAAGAAAAGAAAAGCAAACAAGCAAAAAGAAACTAAACAATGTAAAATCACAGCTCGTAGAAAGTAGAAGCTGTGTTGGAAGGGCAAAATGGTGTTAAATTTATTTATTATATAAACTAAGAGTTATAAAATATTTTATAGCTAATAAATTGAGAGATTGAAGATATATTGTTTAATGTTACTATGGTAACTAAGGTAACAAGTAGTTAACCATTTGAATAGGTTGTTGTTGTTGTTGTTCTGGGATTCCCATTCTTCTCAGAGTCAGCCACAGCTTGTGATCCACACAGTCAAAAGCCTTTGCATAGTCAATGGAGCACAGATAGACATTCTTCTGGTATTCTTTGCTTTTTGCTAAGATCCATCCGACATTAGCTATAATATCCCTAGTACCACGACCTCTTCTAAATCCAGCCTGCACATCTGGCAGTTCTCTGTTGACATATTGTTCTAAATGTTTTTGGATAATTTTCAGCAGAATCTTGCTTGCATGTGATTTCAATGATATTGTTCAAGAATTTCCACCCTCTGTTGGGTCACCTTTCTTTGGAATGGGAACAAATATCGATCTTTTCCAATCAGTGGGCCAGCTGAAAAGGTAAAAAGAAGAAATCTTGACCTATTATACCAAGCAATCAGCATGCTGTCAAATCTTTAAAAAGATGACATTAAAAGGTGGTAATAGTTTTTGTCTCAAATAAAACAAAAGAAAATAAGGCTCATAAATAAAATGATATTGCAACTCTATTGGTTATTTTTTCTAGTCATCGCTAGTGACTATTCATCCAGGAATGTTTTAAGTACAGTGTGAAATTCAAAACCTATTTTCAATTTAAGATATATAGACTATATTCATTTTGATGTTTTTGTAGGACTGTCCCAAGTAACCAGTTTTTAAGGTTTCACACTACCCAAATTCTTTTTACTTGCTTTCCATCTTATCCTACGACTGTGTGGATAGACAAAAGGTAAAAATGCTATTGTTACCATCTCAATTTGCTGCACAGGGATCATTCATCTTGCATTAGGGGAGTTATACAAATTAAGCATGATTGTGGTATGTTAGTTTTGTAATTAGTACTTTCTAAATCTATTCACAAGAGCCAGCCACCTAATGTTCTTAGTTACATCTGATCTACAAAGCAAGAAATTTGCATGTGGTAAATGCTTTCCAAAAAGCAGTTAATCATTAAGGGTGGAGGGGGAAAGCTTCTTGGCATTTATTGTTCACAGCCCAAGAGAAAAGTATTAATATGGCTGAAATTTTCAATTCTAAAAGACTTTCTTTAGTGTTTAATGTAGATTAATGTCCAAGTGCCATTAAGTGTTTCTATACCTTTCTGTTAAAGAAAAGAGCTGCTATTATACAAATTAAGGACATTTTTGTTCTGAAAAGACAGATCAGGTAACATTTTCAGGTGCAAAGAGGCAACCTTTGATTTTAAACCATTGCTTTGTTATGCTGCAAAATAATAGAACTTCTAAGCTGGAAACTAATTGGTCCTAGCAGAGAACTTCACTGACAAGTTGTCAGTAGTACCCTCAGCCTCTAGTTACCTGAAAAGAGATAGTAATCATAGCTGAATTTCTTCTATATGAGAAGGTGATTTTAACAGCCTGCACAAGTAATTTTTGTTTCTATAGCAGGAATTGAAACAAACGGAGGGCTTTTCATCAGCTTGGCTATTATCCATGAATAATGCCAAGGGCATCAAACTGTCTGAGACAAAGCAGCTAAGGAAATTGTTAGCCCATTGGCTTGTAAAATTAAAGTGGCAAAGGATAAGAGAGACCATGAAGACAGACTGTAATTGGAAGAAGTAGCAGTATGTACTATCTAGAGACAAAAGTTAAATTAATTTTCAGAGTTTGAGGCATTTTAAGTTGTATTATTATCAAGTCTAAACGTCACTCCTGATTCTCCTATTTATTTCCTTCTTCCTTTCTTAATTTTCAACTATTCCCTCTCCAAATGTCTACATTTTTCATCAAATAGTATCAGTGAGTGGTAGTTAAGACTTTATGAATTTAATTAATTAATAAACAGTTGAGAACCTTTTAATCAATGCTGAGCCTAACTGAGTAAAATATATATTGAGTGTGGGATAGACACAAAAAAAGAAAAACTGATTTTCAGGATATAACCAGGCTGCTCCTTGGAGGCAAGGATTCTGGGGCTTCGTCTGACATACTTTGGACATGTTGTAAGGTCTTTGGAGAGGGACATCATGCTGGGCAGAGTAGAGGGACAGTGCAGGAGGGGAAGACCCTCTATGAGGTGGATTGATTCAGTGACTGGGGTACTCGGGATGGGTGTGTCAGAGGCAATGAGATTGGCGCAGAATAGAGCTGGTTTAGGGCTGTTGTACATAGGGTCACTATGAGTCGCAAACGACTCGATGGCAAATAACAACAACAACAATACATTGATATACTTTAAATATAACTATCTCTCTATATTAAGTTGTCTTTTCTCCAGAAGCATTTTTAAAATAAATATTCTCTAAAAACTTGTGTTATTTTGTTATTAATATTATTATTATTATTAATTTTGCTATTTAGGTGTGTGTTTTCTTCCTTTTAACCATGCTTCATTTATATATTTTTATACACAATAATTTCAAGCAATTTATAAGTGCAACAGAAAGCAGTTTCTGTGTTTTCTATTATCTTTAGAATTATTAAAGAGGTAAAAAGGAAAGACAGAACAATAAGAACGTTTACTAGTGAAAATGAGCTTTAGGAAGAGCTGTGAGCTTAAATGTACCAGTTTTTGTTGTTATGTCTGTTAAGTCACCAGAGAGTCATACCAACCCTTTGTACAGCAGCCGTAAACCCTGCTCTATCCCTTGCCAATCTTATTGTGTCTGACACACCTATCTACATTACCCCAGGGACTGAATCAATCCATCTCATAGAGGGTCTTCCTCTCTTGCACTGTCCCTCCACCCTCCCAAGCATAAAGTCCCTCTCCAAGGACTGATTTAATCTTGCAACATGCCCAAATCAGATGAAGCTTCAGTATCCTTGCCTCCAAGGAGCAGCCTGGTTTCACCCTCTCTAGGATGAATTTGTTCTCCTAGCAGTGCATGGTATATTCAATACTCTTCTCCAGCATCATAGCTCAAAGACATTGACTCTCTCTCCTTCTGTCATCCCTAGTCATTGTCTAGCTCTCTGATGCATCACAAGTAATTGCAAAGATCATGGCCTGTATCTGGTGCACCTTAGTCTCCAGACTGACAATATTTCTCCTTAGCACCTTTGAGAGGTCTCTGACAGCAGACTTTTCCAATGCAATTCGTCTTTTAATTTCCTGGCTGCTGGTACCAAGAGTGTTGATTGTAGAGCCAAGCAAACTGAAGCTATGAGCAATCTCAATCTCTTCATCATCCATCATGATACTACCAATTGGCCCAGTGGTGAGAATCTTTGTTTCCTTGATGTTGAGCTTCAATCCATATTGAAGGCTGCAGTTCTTGACCCTCTTGCAGTACGTGCTTCAGTGCTCCTTACATTCAGCAAGCAGAATTGTGTCATATGCATAACACAGTACACTCATAATCTCTGTATTTTTGAGCAGCATATTTCATATTTTTTATTGTTAATAAGTGTAATAAGTTAATTCCAACTCAGCTATATCATGTGACAGATTGTCATGCAGAGTTTTCTTATCTGTGATCTTTATAGAAGTAGAGGTTTAGACCTTTCTCCAAGGCTTAAACTAACAACATTTTGATTAGCGTCAAAAAGATAAAACTTTCTGCTGCTAGGGTGACTTGTTTAGGGACTTTAAATTCATCCTCTTGAAAACAAAGAAAATACCTAACTCAGATGGGTATTGTAGAACTTAAGTGCTATTTTCTAAGCTCTTCTATACACACATACTTGGTAAGAACTTTGTAAATACCAGTTAGATATTAAACAATCAATAATATTTACATTTTATAAATACTAGACTCTGAGAAGAATGGGAATCCAAGAACATTTGATCGTGCTAATGCAAAACCTATACTTGGACCAAGAGGCAGTCGTCAGAACAGAGCAGGGACACACTGGATGGTTCAAAATCAAGAAAGGGGTCCGTCAGGGATGTATTTTTTCTCCATACCTTTTCAATCTGTATGCAGAACAGATTATCCTTGAGGCTGAAGTGTGGCATCAGGATTGGTGGAAGATCTATTAACAACCTGCATTATGTAGATGACACAACCCTGCTCGCTGAGACTGAGGACCTGAAGCACTTGCTGCAGAAGGTCAAGGCCTGCAGTCTTCAATATGGTTGAAGCTCATATCAAAAAAACAAAGATTCTCATTGGGTCAATTGGCATCATCAGTATGGATGGTGAAGAGATTAATATAGTTAACAGTTTCAGTTTGCTTGGTTCCACAGTCAACACACTTGGTAGCAGCAGTCAGGAAATCAGGAGAGGAATTGCATTGGGAAAGTCAGCTGTGAGGGACCTCTCAAGAGTACTGAAGTGCAATGATGCCATGCTGGAGATTAGTGCTATGCATCAGAGAGTTGGACAGTGAATTGCGATGATAGAAAGAGAATTGATGCCTTTGAGTTGTGGTGCTGGAGAAGAGTGTTGAATATACCATGGACTGCTAGGAGAACAAACAGGTTTGTGCTGGAGAGGGTGAAGGCAGAATGCTCCCTGGAGTCAAGGATTCTGAAGCTTCGTCTGACATACTTTGGGTATGTTGCAAGGAGGGACTGGTCCTTGGAGAGGGATGGTGCAGGAAAGGAAGACCCTTGATGAGATGAATCAATTCTGGAGTGGAGTGATGGGAATGAATGTGTTTGAAACAGCGAGGCTGGCACAGGATAGAACTGCATTTAGGGCTCTTGTACATAGGGTCGCTATGACTCACAAATGACTTGATGGCACATAAGAACACTACCACCACCAAAAGCAAGTTGCTATCAGTTCCAACTGATTGTGATACTGCACATATGGTGCTTTTAGGTAGAGTATATATATATAACACATAGTGATGCTATGAACAAAAGATCTGAACCCTGTTCTATCCTGTGCCATTCTCACACTTCCTGACACACAGAAGCCTATTGGAACAGTGGCTGTTTCAATTCACCTTGTTGAGGGTTTTCCTCCTCTTTGCCAACCCATCACTCTTCCCAGCATCATGTCCTTCTCCAAGGAAGAGCACTGTGGCCCATAGACAGGTAAATATCTAATTTTTTTTTCTTTAAAACAAAAAAAACAAGCAAACCATGTGCCTTTGGGTAGATAGCACTAATGGGAGAAGTAAATTTAATCTTTATCCTTGCAATTAGCTGCCTCTGAAAACCTACTGGAGGGTCATCTATGAGTTAATACCAACTCAATGACACACAGTAACAACAACAATGGTAAGAAACTGTGCTGCAATCCAGTTGTATGAAGTTCAAATACACCAGCTGTTCCACGGAAGAAGAATGAGCAATCTCCTCCTTACTGTACTGTTTACTGCCTCGGGAAACCCACTGAAGTGCAGCTATGAGTCTGTTCCAACTTGACCATACACAGCACATTAGGACTTTATGATTTACAGCCTCTGAAAGCTCACTGGAGGGTTACCTATGAATCAGTAACAACATCAAGAACAAGAACAACAGATAAGAGGGGCTGTGGTAGTCCCCTGGTTAAAGTACTTGATTATAAAACAGTAGATCTGAGCTTTTAAGCTATAGCTGTTCTGTTGGGAAGAAGTAGCAATCTCTCCCCTTAAAGGTTAACAGTTTGGGAATCGTAAGGGGCAATTCTACACTGTTCTGTAGTGTCTTTCTGAGTCAGAATGGACTTGACAGCAGTTTGTCTGCTTTGATATGTAAATAGAAAGACTGAGAGAGCTGTATGTTGTTAAATAATAATGTCTCTGCAGTTCTATTTTGTCACCAGTGGTTTTAAACATCTTGAAACAGAAAAATGCATATATTCAGAAGTTTAATCATTTATCAAGGTATTTGAAAATAAAATTCAGCTATGCAAAACCAAAACAAAACAAAAAGTAAATATCTAAATTTTAAAGAGGTATATCACAAGGACTTCCTTTTAAAAATTCAATGTGTTTGAAAAGCGTTGACCTTTTGCTTAGTTTTTAAACCACCTCCCATAATGATGAAAGCATGAAAAATCCTATGAGACAGTTTTGACTTTCAATTAACTATGAATTACAGCACTATTATTAGATCAAATGAAAAAAAAAAAAAACACCAACAAAGCAAACCAAACCAACTTTTAATTTACTTTAATGGACAGAATGAGTCCTGACAACCTGGCGATAGAGGTTGCCTCTTTGACAGTTTGCAGTTTGAATTCACCATCCACACCTTGGGAGAAATATGGGCAATCTTCAGAGCAATTTACAGCCTCTAATTCACTGGAAGGTCATCTCTGAGTTAATTCTGACTTAAAGGTTTACACTTTTACAAAAGTCTACATTGGGTCTTGACAGTGCAATGGCCATACCAAGATTGAACCTATATAACATTACTGATTAATGAACACATCTCATTTGATTGCCTTTGAGTAGGAATTGACTCATAGCTGGTTCTTTAGCAGATTTTCCAAAGCTGTAAATCACATGGGATAAGATTGTCCTTCTTTCTCCCTATTAGCTGCTGGTGGATTCAAACTCCTAGAGAGTAACTACTTTGGACTAGCAATTGCAATACCCTATAGGTTTCATCACCAGTTTGCTGTAGTTTTAGATACAAAAATAATTTAAAACACTATTGAGTCTTCCTATCCATGAACAAGGAACATTTTCCCATTTAGGTCTTTTTTTGTTTCTCAAGGAAATGTTCTGTAGTTTTATATGTATAGGTCTTTTGCATCTCTAGTTAGGTGCACTCCCAAGTAGCTCAATTTGTGGTTCACTTTTGTAAATGGTATTGCTTTCGTGGTTTCCTTCTCTAAGTTCTCTTTGATACTGTAGAGGAATTCCACTGGTTTTTGGATATTGAGCTTATGTCCTGTCACTCTACTAGCTCTAACAGGTTTTTTTGTTGGCTGTTTGGGGGTTTTCCTATGTATACTATTATATCATCTGCATATAGTGATAGTTTAACCATCTCTTTGCTAATCTGTATACCTTTTATTTCCTCCTCTAGTCATATTGCCCTGGCAAGCACTTCAAGACAGTATTGAATGGAACTGGTGACAGTGGGCATCCTTGTCTAGTACCTGTTCATAAGGAAAATGCTTTCAGTCTTTCTCCACTGAGAAGGATGTTGGCTCTTGGTTTTGCATATACTTTTCACTATGTTGAGGAAGTTCCCTTCTATTTCAATTTTGCTGGTGTCTATCAGGAAGGAGTGTTGAATTTTGTCAAATACCTTTTCTGTATCTATTGCTAAGATCATATGTTTCTTGTTATTTTCTCTGTTAACATGATGAATTGAGTTTTATTCTTATGTTGAATCATTTTTGTCTACCTGTTATGAATCCCACATAGTCATGATGAACTTATTTTTTATACTTTAAAAATATTTTATTTATTCATTGTTGCACATATTCTTCCCTCTCCCTCTCCTTAACAAAGCCAACAGAATACAAAATCACATTTAAAAAAAATTATCCCAGAGGGAGGGAGTAAATAAAAATCATCCCAGAGAGAGGTATTAATTATTTTTTGATGTGATTTTGGATTTGTAGTATTGCTTTGTTTTTTTTTTTCTTGGTAATATCTTTTCCCAGTTTTGGTATTAAGGCTATGCTTGTTCTTAAAAATTACTCTGGAGTGTTTCTCCTTTTTCTATTTTAATAATTTTAAGTAGAATCGGCAATAGATCATCTCGGAATATTTGGTAGAATTCAGCTGTGAAGCAATCTGGCCCAGGACTCTTCTTATGGGGAAGTCTTTTTATGACCTATTTAGTTTCAGCTTTTGTCTTAAGTCTGTTTAAGTGTCCTATATATGTCCTTCTCAGTCTGGAAAAGGCATAAATTTCAAGGAATTTGTCTATTTCTCTAGGTTTTTTACTTCATCAGAGTATAGCTTTTCATATTATTCTGATATTATTGATTTAATTTCTTCTGGTTTTGTGTGGTATCATCACTGTCATTACTTAATCAAGTTATCTATGCCTTCACTCTTCCCCCGCCCCCTTTTACCAGTGGTTTGTCAATTTTATTGACCCTTTCAAAAACCCCACTCCTGGTCTTATTGGTGTTTTCAATTAATTTTCTGCTCTCTATCTTATTGATTTCAGCTCTGGTCCTTATAATTCCATTTCTTCTAGAGCTGTGGGATTATATGGTTGTGGTTTTTGTTTGTTTTTTCTAGTTGATGTATTTTATTTCTTCTTCCTTTTTCCCCCCTTTTTTTTTGGTTCCTATTGGTTTGAATTGTCCCCTGAGGACTGCCTTACCTGTAGCCCAGAGCTTTTGATATGTTGTATTTGCATTTTCTGTTCTAGTAAAGATTTATTTAGCTTAGCTTCCACATGGGTGGTTTGTAAGCTTTCAGGGTTTGTTTGTATTTTTGGTTTTTTTTTTACTCTTTATTTTATTTTTGTTTACTTAAAATTCCATATGCATTGTTTTACACACTAGACCTTTCCCATTTCCTTAACCCACCCTTCTCTCTACTCATCAAATTTTACAACCCTAACATTACATTTCCCACCCATTCTGATTCCTTTGCTCCCACTCCTCTACATTTAGATCCTCATACATGTTTTACTAGTTATCTATTTCTACAATAACAGTCTTATACAGTATTTGTCCTATGGAACTGAGATAGTTCACTTAGCATAATGTTATCCCATCCTTCTCAAGTTGGGTAGTGATTTATAAAAATCATTGCTCCTATGTGCTGTGTAGTACTTCATCATGTCATTTGACCATAATCTCTATATATATTTGATTGTGTTTGGACATTTGGGCTGTTTCCATGTCTTGTGATGGTGAAAAATGCTGCAATGAGAATTGATGTACAAGTCTACATTTGTGCCTTAGTTCTCAGTTTCTTGGGTTATATTCCAAGTAATGGGATAGCTGGATCATATGTAATTTCTATGTTCAGCTTTTTGAGGAAATACCAAACTGCCTTCCAGAGTGATTGTATCATTTTACAACCCCCCCAATAGTGCATAAAAGTTCCTTTCTCTTCACATCCTCTCCAACATTTATGCTCTCTTATTAAACTTTGCCACTGCTACTGAAGTAAGATGGTATCTCATTGTTGTTTTGATTTGTATCCCTCTTATTGCCAATGGTTTTGAGCATTTCTTTATGTGTCTGTTGCCTATTTAGATACCTGCCTCTGTGAAAATTCTTTCCATGATTTTTGCCCATTTTGCAATTATGTGATCTATCTTTTTCTTGTTGAGGCCCTGTAGGATTCTGTAGGCTTTTGATATGAGACCCTTGACTGAAAATGGTATTGCCAAGTGGTTTTTTTTCACGATCAGTAGATTTTCTTTTTGCTCTGCTGGAAAAAGTTTTTTTTGTGTGCATAGAGATTTAATCTTTAGAAGGTCCCATTAATCAATTTTATCGTCTTCAGATTGTGCATTTCTGGCTGTATTTGGCATATTCCTTATCCTGTAGACTAGGACTTCTAAACTTTACCTCAGTTTGTCTCTGAAGAGCTTTATGGTTTGGCGCTTTCTTTCCAGGTCACTGATCTACCCTGAGTTTATTTTTGTGTATAATGTAAGATGTGGATCCTGTTTCAGCTTTTTGCAGGTAGCAGTCCAGTTTTGCCAGCACCATTTGTTGAAGAGGTTGTCATTTGGGCACTTGATAGGTGTTATTTCTTTTTTGAATATCAGTTTACCATAGATAACTGGATCTGTTTCTGGGTTCTCAATACTGATGGACTGGTCTATCTGAAAGTCATTGTACCAGTACCAGGTTGTTTTGGTTATGACACTGTGCAGTAGGTTTTTGATGTCAGGGAGTGCTATGACTGCCACTTTATGTCTTTCTGAGAGCTTGACTTATTTGGGGATATCTTTCTTCTCCAAATAAACTTGACAATTTCTCTTTTGAACTTTAAAAATGCATTTGGTATCTGTTCTGGTATTGCTCTAGATGATGTAGAAAACAAGCAAGTAGATGGATCCTAACCAAGTAATACTAGTATAGTTAAGCAGCATCTCTTCCAATGAGTTTGAGATAGATGTGGTAAAAAACTAAGAGGTTTAATCTTTATTTCTAATACTGTGTGACTATAAAAATCTTCTTCAAATTAAGAGTAAAGAGAGGAGTAACCTTGACGTAAAATACATACAGTAATTTACAACATGAGAAAATGGGAAACAGACGCTTTCCTATAAAATAGAATCTCTGCATTCACAATATATTCAATAAGTGTTTGCATTTACATAACTATAAAGTTTGGTGTAGGGAGAAAATATGCAACAGATTAAATGAAAATATCAAAGAATAGTATAAGAAATATACTGTATTTATATTTAATATTTGAAAATATTAATGATAAACAAACTCCTACCATGCTATTAACTGCCTCACAAACATACCAGAAGGTCAGGTACGGGTCAGTTCCAACTCTATGGTACACAGCAAGCATAACAAATATACTATAATAGGGAGCTTTGGTGGCCTAGAGGCAAACGGTTCAAATCCCATTAGCTGCTCTGTGGGAGCAGGATGGACAATCTCCTCCTGTGCAATTAACTGCTTCTTAAAACCCACTGGAGGGTGAATTATGGGTCGGTTGCAACTCAGTGGTACACAACAACAACAACAATGACAACATAACAAGTATTGGAATCTTAGGATTAGAATCAACTTAATAGCAACTAAAAATAGCATCACAAATACAATGGTAGGAAGAAAGGAATTTCACAGGGAACTAAAAAAATTAACTTGCCGAAGTACTTTGGTAAAGGCTCTTTCTAAGGTTCGACATGATTTGTAATTTTTATCCATGTATTTAATATTATTCTTCTTAATTGAAGATTCCCAAGTGTGTATGTGTGTGTACATGTGTACATTTAGGTACTCACAACCCCCACAGAAATCAGGATCTACAAAGCCTATACTAGTCCCTGGTATACTCAAACTTTACTATATGCTACATTAAATCATTCACATGTATCCACAAATATTCACTGAACACTTGTTCTATGCCTAGCAATCTGGAAGAAAGATGGTAAAGCAATATACTACTGACTTTGCCAAAATAAAGCATCATCTCAAGCCATAGAAAGTGCATGATAGATATACTATGATTGGCTAATATTCATTTATAATGCTGAAAATAATACTAATAATTATTGGATAAAATTATTGTCTGGAGCACCTGACATATAGCTTCATTATTTTTTGTCTTACTTCTTGGTGTTTAGAATATTCATTTGAGTTTCCAAGATATAGAATATAGATAGAACATTTAGTTTCATAGAGTAGGCTAGAAACTAAGCTAGAAAAAGAACCTATATGAATGTTAGTATACGTGTTTATAAATATAAGTACACATACATACATTATAATATCACCTTATGGGTAATCTGTATAATTTTTAAAATGTTTTCATTCATTTTTTTATTTAATAAGTATTCTATTAAACCAAATAAAACCACTACTAAAATTCTGTTTTCTACATAATAGATAACAAAATTTTGTTTTGTTTTGTTTTTCCTAAAGCAAACACAATGACATTCTTTTAGTTAGATAATGTCATGAATTTGTGAGAATTGCTTGCAGTTGAACTGGTACCTCAGTAGAATTTTATAGACTATATTACAGTTGCAAACTTGCCAGGATTCCACTGTGAGCTTCACATACTTGAACAGTTTGCTTGGCCAGCTGGGAACAATAGATGCTGAGGAATCAGGAGGATGGTACTTCTCATTTCTACTTATCAAATTGACTGTGAAAATGGTTTCCTGCCACACTTGTTGATCAAACTTTCTCTACAGGCAGTTGTTTACCTTAAGAAGTGAACTTCATGGAAAATAAGAGAGAAAAAACTTTTCAATAGTCTATATTTCAGCTCATATTTTGAATATTTTCAAATAGAACGTATAAGTAGAATTTTCAAGTAGACTTTACTAAGTGGAATAAAAGAAAAGCATAGACCACTTTCGGATGGTGAAAGAACAGACCACATGCTTCATTAATAGGTACCACTAAACAAAAGATCAAAACAAATTTTGTTTTGTCAATATAGGTAATAATAAAGGAAAACAATAAATAATTTCTATTTATTCTTTATATTCAGTTTAAGAAGCTGAACATGGAACTAACAAGCTATTTAAATTGTTTTTCCTAATTTGAATAAACTGTTCATGGGATTCTGACCCCACATTTTTTTGGTGTTTGTTTAATTTATAACTACTTAGAAAATAATTTTCATATGCCAAGGTCAGAGTCAAATAATTTAAGACTTGTAACTCTCTGCTGTCAGGGCTATGCTTTTGTCTTTCTACATCTCCAGGTGGTGTAACTGTGGGTAACCAGTTAGTTTTCTGTGTTACAAGTTATCTTTCTTTTTGTAGTTGTCTAATATGCTACTGGTGGAAATACTTCATGCAAGAGAATATTCAATTGCTAAATAAGAAAGAGGGCAAATGTAAAACTATTGCCCATATTTATTATTCATTATTCATTCAAATGCCTATCTTTCCAAATGGAAGATAGCGAGGAGAAAAACCTCATATTGTGATGAGATTCATAGCAGATAAGCTTTATAGGCAACAAATAGAGATTCATAAGTTCTTCAATTTGATTTCAAGAAACAGATGGAGAAACACCAAAGATGAAATGAGGATCCACCTGTACAAATGAGCACAATGGATAATGACAAGATTGTGAAGCAACTATGAAGAAAAATATTTATTGAGAGCTTCAGTAATTGAGTTTGGTTTAGAATTCATCTCATAAACAAGATAATACTCTTGTGAAGCTAGATAGTATGAGTAAGAGTCATCAGAATTAGAGAAATGATTAACAGCTTGTAACTGCCAATTGCTAAAAGAGGCTTGAAGCCCATACTCAGGAAAATCAAAGACTACAACCTTCAGCATAGATTACAACTGAAGAAAAGGAAAATAATACCCCTTAAAATTTAAGCCGTAATTAGTGTTTAAAAAATGTAGAGTAGATTGAATGCTTAAAGAATTCAGTTTTACTTGCAAATATAAACACCCGTAGAAGCAGTAGTCTAGAAATTAATTACTTATTGCATAAGGGAAATCTGTTGCAAAATACATCTGGGAAGCATCAAAACCAAAGGTGTAGTGAGGTTTTAGGTTTTAAAATTTGAGGTTTAAGGTGAGCATAACTCAAGTTATTTTGTTTTACATTGCCTCATAAGCATGATGAACACATTGAAACCTTGAGTTATAACACATATATTCTGTGGATAGAGTACTGAATGATATAGGAGGTATCAAAAGAAGATGGAAAACTAGATGAAATCACTGTGCCAAAAAGAATTGGTTGACACAAAACAACTTCATTAACTAGTGTATAATCAAGCACCAACAGTAATAAAAGAAGAAATTCAAACTGCTCTGAAGGAATTAGCAAAAACTGAAGCCTACTAATCAGTGGAATGCCAATTGACATATTTCAACAACCAGATCCAGACCTGGATGTAGACCTGGATCCAGACCTCACAAGGTTGTGTAAAAAAATTTAAAAAACATCTATCTAGCCAACTCACAGGAAGGGAACCATATTTATTTCTATCCCCCAAATGGTGATGTAGCAAATATGGAAATCATTGAACAATATCACCAATATCACATGTAAGCAAAATAGAAGATTATCTAAAAATGACTAGACTGTACATCGACAGAAAACTTCCAGAAATGCAAGCTGGGTTTAGACGAGGTTTTGGTACTAGACATATTACTGCCAATGTTAGATAGATCTTGGCTGAAAGGGAAGAGTACCAAAAGGATGTATATTTGTGCTTTATTGACTGTGCAAATACATTTGAGTTGTGAATACCAACAAATTGATGCTAACATTGACAAGAATGGGAATGCCAGAAAACTTGATTATGCTTCTGCAAAACCTATACTTAGATCAGAAAGATTTTATAGAAACAAGAGCAAGAGTTCAAAATAAAGAAATGAGTGTATTATGAATGTATCTTTTTTAAATCTATATACATAACCGATCATTCAGGAGGTTTACTGTTTTGAAGAAGGATGTGACAGAGGGAGACTCACCAACAACTTGTATTATGCAGATGACACAATCTTGCTTGCTAAAACTGAGGAGGATCTAAAGTGTTTGCTGCAGAGGGTCAAGGACTGCAGTCTCCAATATGGATTGCATCTCAACATCAAGAAGACTCACCACCAGAACAGTTGGCAGAATCATAACAGAGAAAAGATTGAGGCTGTTAATAATTTTGTCTTGCTCAGATTTACAATCCACACTCTTGGTACCAGTAGTGAAAAATTCAGAAGTTGAGTGGCTTTAGGAAAGTCTGCTATTAGGGACTTCTCCAGAGTGCTAAAGAACCCAATGCCAGTCTAAGCACTAAGGTGCACCTGATTCAGGCATGGCCTTCTCAATCGTTTGATATGCGTCTGAGAGCTGGACAATGACTAAGGATGACAGAACAAAAATCAATGCTTTTTTTGTTGTGGTGCTAGAGAAGAGACTTGAACATACCACAGAATGCCAAAAAAACAAACAGATTTATTCTAGAGAGAGTGAACTCAGGTTTCTCCTTGCATGTAGGGATTTTGAAGCTCTGTCTCACATACTTCAGGCAAATTGCCAGGAGGGACCAGTCCATGGTGAAAGACATCATACTTAGAAGGGTAGAGGATCAGCATAGAAGAGGAAGTTGTTAGATGAGATAAATTGACACAGTGGCTATGGTAATGAGGGCAGGGGTGTCAGAGATGGTGAGGTTCCTTCTAGATAGGGCAAGGTTCAAATCGATTGCCTATAAGGTCACAAGAATCTTAGTCAACTTGACAGCATATAACAGTAACAACATGAGCATATGAAAGTTCACCAAGGAATAAGAAAAAACCATATATATATATATATATATATATATATGTATTATATATGCATTATATATATAATACATAAATATATGAATAAATATATACATGTATTTATGTTTAATATATGTTGGACAGCCAGAAAAAGTTCAGTTGGAATGTAACTTAAAAGCGAGGATGGCTAAGTGATGGCGCAACAGAGCTACTTGATCAATCAGAGGTTTCAGATTAAATAGCAGACTTTTTAAAAAAACTACAGAGACATAACTGCATGTAGGGAATCATCTCTGTGAACATAAAAGGCATCCCCTTGAAAGTACCATGGGTAATTCTTCTACTACATGGTATGCAATCTTCACACACAGATTCATCTTGAAGGCACAGAGCACTGTGCAAGAAATCAGTGTCCTGAACTACCACACCTTCCAAGAATTTGCTCCAAGAAAAATGATATTATGGTTAGATAAAGACTGTTTCCTGATTGTAATTCACAATCCAACCAAATAATTTCTGTTTGTTCCCTAAATTATTCTTGACTTAACTCTCACCAAGAAGAAGATTGTTAATTAATCATGGCAACACACTGCAAATGGAAATCACCCAATAACCCATCTTTACTGATCTAACTATCAAGGATAGGTTGGTTGATCCATCAACGGAATGCCTTTACTGTACCAGGCCAACATTCTTCTGCCTTGAAAATGTCCTCATCTGATCACTTTGAGGTTTGGAGTTTGAACTGCTCACAACCAGAAGGTCCTTCTGACCTTCAGTTCACTTGCCCCCATTAAAAAGGCCATTTTTATTTTACTAAAAATTACTAAGATGTTTATTTACCTGCAGTTGTCTTTAAATACTATGTTGCATAGGCCTCTTCTGTCCTCAGTAACCACATGGTCTGATTACCTGCTACTGTCTCCAATTTCCCTTCACTGAGAGCCTTGCCCTTACTATGCCCGTGACTCCTGTAACTAGTATCTGATTGGTTTCTCTGCCTCTTGTCCCTTGTCTGTCATTGTTATGTGCCATCCTGTAGGAGCTGGTTCATAGTTGACCTTACATCTGATTTTAAAGCCTATAAATTGCGCAGGATGAGACAACCTATCTTTCTCCTGAGGAGCAGCTGCTGGATTCCAATTATATGCCTTGGGTTCAGAACACAGAAGTTCTTTAAGACACTTTGTTATTTTTCAATCCCCCTAATGTGTTTAAATTCTTGGTTATTAAGTTATTAAGCTTAATTGAAAAAGTAATATATATATGCTTGATCCTGTACATTTTGGGCATGCTATCAGCAAGGTTCAGTCCCTGGAGACAGATAGTATGCTTATGTCTGCTTATGGAAGCATTTGTTATTTTTGATATGTGTAGTTGAGTTGGTTCTATTGCAGAGTTACAATGAATGCAACAGAAAGAGATAACTGCCTAGTCCTGCACCATGCTCACAATCACTTCATTTTTTACCTTTGTATTGCTTTGCATTCAGAATTTGTATGCACTGTGTTTCACACTTTTCTTCATTAACATTGTGTTTCATACACATATACCCCTATACTGTGTTTTTAAAAATGCATCACCATTGATCTAGGCTCATCATTACCTGTTCTTTTCAGGTCGCAGCAGGATCTTTCTCTTTTCCAACACCTCCTGCTTCTGCTCACCAAATTCTGTGATCCAGTCATTTCTCCCTGCCCATCTTCACCTTCCAGGCTCCCTTCCCAGCCCCCATTGGACTTTCATACACACCTTGCTAGTTATCCTTCAAATTTTACGATAATGATTTTATACAGTTTTTTTCCTTAAGAGACTGATTTGGTCACTCAACATAATGATCTCCAGTTTCTCCAACGCTATGAAGTATCTTTGGAAATCGTTGTTTCTGGGTGCTGCACATGATGGAATACTGTGCAGCACCCAGAAACAATGATTTCCAAATGTACTATAATTTCTCAATCTGTTCATTTGTTGTTGGACATTTAGACTGTTTTAACATGTTCTTGTTACTGTGACTAACGCTTATGAACAAATATCCAAATATCCATTTGTGTCTCGGCATATGGAATTTCTATGTTCAGCTTTTTGAGAAACATCAAATTGCCATTCTGAGTGGCTGAATCATCTTACAATCCCACCAACAATGCATGAGAATTTCATTCTCACCACATCTTCTCCAACATTTACTACTACTGATGTAAGATAGTGTCTCACTGTGGCTTTGATTTGTGTCTCTCTGACAGCCAGTGATTTTTGAACACTTCTTCATGTGTCTGTTGGCCATTCAAGTGTCTCCCTCTGAAAACTCTCGATCTTTTGCCCATATCGTTATTGTGCTATCAGTATTTTTCTTGTGGATACCTTGTAGTATTCTGTAACTTTTGTTATGGGACAATTGTCTGAGATGTCCTTGATCCTATTATTCCTGCCACTATCTCAGTCAATCTTTCTGAAAGTCTTCCTCTTTTTGACTCTGCCTTAACTTTACCTATCATGATATTTTCCTCCAGAAACTGGTTCCCTTGGTAATTTTTACAGTTTAGACTTTGCGTTAATTTTGAACTAACAGTTAGAAACAAGTGGTCTTTTTTCACATGCTTGTATTTAGGTGAAAAGCCTAATCAACTTGAAAATTATTGTTTCAGAAAAAATTTAATATTTGCAAGATTTCTGAGATTTTTCAATTGTGGTTCACTGATTTAATCATTATATTTTTTATATTCTATTTAAGTTTTCATACTGTTTCAGGCAATATTACTATCTTATAAAATGTGTATATTTTGACATAAGTATCAACAGATCCAAGTGTTTTCCTCCAATACTTAGGGAAATTATATGTAAGGACACTTAAAATCTTAATTAGAATACTTATCTACTAGGTGACAAAGCACTACCCAATTTCCAATTAATTGATTTACCCTACATAGTACTTGCTAATAATGTTCTTACTTGTTTATTTTTGGAAAATTTTATTCTCTTATTTTTTTCTTAAATTTTTTCTTTGATTGGTTGCTTATTTTTTATTGTATTGTTTAATTTTCATTTGCTTATATAAATTTCAATCTTTCCTCCATTAGCAATTTCTAGTTTTATTCCTTGTAAAATAATTTAGACAATCTTGAGTTTATTTAACTTACTAAGAATCTTTTTATAAGTTAGATTTTGTCATTCCTGGTGAACAATTTATGTGCTCTGGGAAAGAATGTGTACTGTGCTATTATTTGGTGGAGTGTTCTAGATAAGCCTGCTATCTGAAAATTTTTGATTGCTGGCAAATTGCCTCCTGATTTTTAATTTATCAACTTCTGAGGCCAGTACCTTGCGATCTGACCTATCAAACTTGAGTTTGTAAGTGTCTGAAGTGACATGAGTCTGGAGAACTCTCTAGTCTGACATCTAACACGTGGACTTGGTTCTGGTGATCCACTGCAATCACGTGAGCCACTTCCTTGGCAAAGCACAATATCAAGGAAACACACATTTTCCCCCCTAAAATAAAAGTTGAGTTTATTTATGCTAATTGGATTTCAAAATCCATGTCAAGAATGAATTTGAGATATTAAACACGAATGACTGAAGACTAGACTAGATGTCAGAAGAGAAACACACTTTAAAGGAGACAATCTCACATTTCTCTCTGTATCTCTTCAGATAGAGATACAGATTCAAGTACAGAGGTAGATGTTGTCTAGATTTGAGCATGTTTTGTGGAGGTGTCAGTCCTTGCAAAAATAGAAAGTCAGCTAATGATAGAAAGACCTATAGTTATACAAAATAAACCAGTGACTGCAACAATGGCTTGAACATGGTGAAAATTATGAGGATGGTACAGGATAAGATAGTTTCTATTTGTCATTCATAGCATCACTATGACTCATTGTCAGTTCAATAGCACTTAGGAAAAACCAGCATTTAAGAAAATACACACATTTTAATATAGCAGGCAACTAAAATTATATCTAATTATATGTGTTTTATATATTTATTTAAATGCAGATCATCTACAGAAATGAATAATATATACTTTATATATAAGTTATATATAAAATTATGCTTTATACACATACACTGCATGGTTTTAATTCAGAAACATTGTGAGTTAGAGTTGTATTTCTCTACATACATATTCACTGTGTGTGCTGAGCAAGTAATTTAAAAAAACACAGGAGAATGAAAAGAAAAATGTGGCATTAAGATTGGAGGAAGACTTATCAATAATCTACATTATGTAAATGGAAAAAACTTGATTGAAGAAAATGAGAAATGCATGACACACTGTTTAAATGACATCAAAGGATTCAGCCTTCAATATAGATTGAATCTCAACATTAAAAAAATTGAAAATTTCACTAGTGGATCAATAAGCAAATCATGATAAATGAAGGAAAGAGTGACACTATCAGTTATTTTATTTAATGAATCCATAGTTATCTATAGCTGTCAAGAAACCAGAAAAGTATGTTGCTATGGGGAAAATCTCCTGTCAAGGACTTCTCCAATTTGTTAATGAACAATGTTGTTACTTGAAAGACTAAGGTGTGACCGATCCAAGCCATGGTACTTTCAATTGCTTGCAATGCATCTGAAAGTTAAACAGTGGATTATGATGACAAATGAAGATTTAATGGCTTTGAGTTTTGGTGCAGGAGAGTATGTGGTGCTGGAGAGTATGGAATATACTATGGACTTAAACAAACACATCTATCTTGAAGGGATTGCAACCAAAGTGTTCCTTAAAGGCAAGATTGATGTCTCATATTTTTAGCATATTGTCAGTTACCTTCCTTTGAGGAAGACATCATACTGCTAAAGATGGAGGGTCAGAGAAAAACCCTTAACAATATAGAATGACACAGTGACTATTTTGTTGGATTCTTGTACCAATGCATGATATTTCTCTCAGGAACTTTAAAAGAAAAAAGAAAAAAAAATCCAGCTTTGAGCAACTGTCTTTTATTCTTTCCTATAAGTTGTCAGTGTCATAATGGGTGGTGAAGAGATTGAGATTGTTCACAGTTTTGGTGTGCTTGGATCCACAGTCAACACTTTTGGCACCCGCGGCCAGGAAATTAAAAGACGTAGTGCAATGGGAAAGTCTGCGGTTAGAGATCTCTCTAATGTGCTGAAGTGCAAAGATGTCAGTCTGGAGACTAAGGTGTGCCTGATACATGCCATGGTCTTTGCAATCACTTGCTATGCACTGGAGAGCTGGACAATGACTAGGGATGATGGAAGGAGAATTGATGCCTTTGAGCTTTGGTGTTGGAGAAGAGTATTGAATATACCATGGACTGTTAGGAAAACGAACAGGTTTAACCTGGAGAGGGTGAAGCCAGGCTGCTCCTTGGAGGCAAGGATTCGGAAGCTTTATCTGACATATTTTGGACATGTTTCAAGGAGGGACCAATCTTTGGAGAAGGACGTCATGCTTGGGAGGGTAGAGGGATAGCACAGGAGAGGAAGATCATCGATGAAATGGATTGATTCAGTGACTAGCGTAACAATGTGGGCAGGTTTGTTGGGGATCGTAAGATTGGCACAGGATAGTGCAGAGTTTAGGGCTGTTGTACATAGGGTTGCTATGAGTCACAGCTGGCTCAATGGCACATAACAACAACAACAACAGTAAGTTTGTATAAGATCATCCGGGAGGCTGAGCTCTATGAAAAGGAGTGTACAATAGGACTAGAGGAAGATTCACCAACATCCTACATTATGGAGATGACACACACACACACACACAAAAACCCTGTTTGTGTAAACTGAGGAGGACCTGAAGCACTTGCTGCAGAAGGCGAAGGACTGCAGACTTAAATATGTATTGAAACTCAACATCAAGAAAACAAAGATTCTCATCTGATTGGCCGCATCATGATAGACAGTGAAAAGATTGAGGTTGTTAACAAGTTCAAACCTGGGGAATGCCTCCTTTTTAGTCCTTTCAACAGTCCTCACACAGCTCAGAGCAGAAATTCAAGATAATTCATTGGCTAAGTCTGTGCTGGATGCTCTAGAATCACGGAACAGTCCTATTTCTGCTGCCACAGTGAATCTCTGGAAGTAGCGAACAGAATACTGGAACTAAAGAAAAACTGTTTTTCTAATATGTGAAAGTGAAAGTAGCCTTTTAAAAAATTAACTTTTACTTAGTTGCTGCAATTCCCCCACTTTTTAAGTTCTTAAACCAGTTGGCATAACCTATTTCTTGTTTTCCAAGGTAAATGTGTTTATAGGAGCAGTGACCTACTCAAGCTGAATAATATTTCTTAACAAATGAAAAGCATGTGATATACAAATTATAATTTCTAGAAATACAGCTTTATTAAGATATAGTCCCACTCATCCAATATACATTATCCAGGACTGTGTTTGTGATGTAAAAGGAAATCTGAGTAGTTACAATAGCGCATATATTTAAAACTTTTTACTAACTGGACATTTGCAGAAACAATTTTTTCACCCCATGACTCTTCCCAAAAGATGGCATTCTCTTCTCACGCAATTTACAGCCTCTGAAAATGCATTGTAGGGTCAGCTACAAATTGGTTCTGACTCGACAGTACATCACTCCAATAATAGCAACATACTTAGCATCTTCCTTCAACAGATCACCCATATATGTTTACGCTGGACCAAGACAACCCTCCACTGATAAGGTAAGTCTGGAGTAGTTCTGAGCCAGAAAGTGTCTACTCCATTTATTCAAAATGGAGAAGTTAAGTCCTTCTGAAAGGGCTTTAAAAACAATTGTATTTTTTACAATGCTTAATTTACCTCATCACATTTTTAAATTAAAACTCTTCATATTAGACCTTCTCAATTTTAAAATGACTTTTTCCTAATATTTTCAACATCTTTTATAAGCAAACTAGGGAAAAAATTACTGAAAATACATTCCTTCCCTACTGACTATGGTTAATGTTTTAAAAAGTTAAAAATCTATTTTATAGTCATATTGTTTCTAGGGAGCTTTGTTGAATGAGTGTGACCATAGTTATAACAAAAGAATAGAGTTATAATTTTTACTTTTACTGGTATTTTAGCAAATTCATACATACATCTTTTTTTTAATTATTATACCCAGCATGTTGTAGTGATGAATAATGTTGCAGAACTTTTCAAATATTTTACTATTTTTGTTTAAGAACTGGCCTAACAATTTCTTTAGCTCCAAAAAATAGCCTACTGTTTCAGGGTATTTCTTCCTTGATTATTATTCTCCATTGTTCTTTCCATCACTTTCATGAATTTTATTTCAAAGATATTTTCCTATAATAAACTTCGCTTTTGTCACTATTTTTCTTTGAAAAGCCAGACCCCGTTTCGCTATCTCTCCCACCAATTTGGACTTTTGGTATAATTGCAACACTTTTCATTAATTCTTATAGAACACATGAACATGAAAGAGACTTTTTTCTTTTCTATTTTTTTTCTCTTCATGCTGCTATTTTAATTGTTGATACTACATAGACTTCTAATAAGCACTGTCCTTTCAAGAAAATTTTGTCCATTTACAAGTTGGTCAAAAAGGTCATCTCAAAATCAAAAGAAAGTTTTAATTTCAGGACCACACAGCTAAAGAAATTAATTTAAGAAGACTTTCATTGAGTTAAATTTTTTATAAACATTCAAAGATAATAAAGTTAATTAGAAGTATATTAAACTGAGTTAAAACTTAAATTTACTTAAAACTCTGGTCATTGCATTATTTTGTGTTTTGAATTTAGCACTTTACATCAACACTCTGAAAATTTCAAGGAAACTAAAATACAGAATAACTTTTGTTTGCAGTGGAACTCTCCTTAACCTATAATTATTCCCCAACTCTTTTTCTTCCCCTGTATTAGCAGATACTCTTTCAGGTTGGGTTCTCTAGAGAAGCAAAATCAATGACATTTATGTGCATGTTGTTGGTGGTAGGTGCTCTTCAATTGACTAAGACTCATAGTGACCCTATGAATGACGGATAGAAACTTAACTCTATCCTGTACCATCCTCATAACCACCGTGTTCAAGTCCTTTGTTGCAGTCACTGCATCATTGAAAAATTTCCTATCTTTTAGTTGATAAACATTTCCAACAACTGGAAATTGCTGATAATATATTAAAAACACATATCTATTTCTGGAACAGCACATCAGCAGAGAACTGCCAGAAGTGCAGACTGGGTTTAGAAGGGGTCGTGGTACTAGGAATATTGTAGCTGATGTTAGATGTATCTTAGCTGAAAGCAGGGAATACGAGAAGAATGTCTATCAGCGTTTCATTGATTATGCAAAGGCGTTTGACTGTGTGGATCATAACAAACTTTGGCTGACTTTGAGAAGAATGGGAATCCCAGAACACTTAATTGTGCTAATGCAAAACCTATACTTGGACCAAGAGGCAGTCGTCAGAACAGAGCAAGGAAACATTGCATGGTTCAAACTTGGGAAGCGCATATGCCAGGGATGTGTTCTGTCTCCATACTTTTTCAACCTGTATGCAGAACAGATTATCTGGGAGGCTGGGCTCTATGAGGAGATATGTGGCATCAGGATTGGTGGAAGATCTATCAACAATCTGTGTTATGCAGATGATACAACCTTGCTTGCTGAAACTGAGGACTCTTTCCTAACTCATCTGGTCTTCAGTTATTAACGTTCAATGCATCAGATCTATTCTTAATATGGTTTTAAATTCTGTTAGGATAGACTCAAAGTCATTTCTGGGTTCTCTTTGACTTGTTATAATTTTCATCAACTTTGATGAAAGTATGAACTTCCATATGAGTACTTGATAACCTGTTCCACAGTCAGCCTTTGACCTGGTTTTAATTGTTCCTGTAGAATTTTTCCAGCATCTCCTTTCACATATGTCGTCAATATATTCTTGTATATTCCTCAAGTGAAGTCAATATGTATAGTCACTTATTTTTGTAATTAATAAATCATTCATTGTACTAAATGCCATCATGCAATCACTATCCTCATTTCTGTTACCAAAATCATATTTTTCAACTATTAGTCCTTTTGTGTTTCCAACTTTTGCATTGTAGTTACCAATCATAATTAATGCCACTGGATTGCATGTTTTATTAATTTCAGACTGCAAAATTGATAGAAATCCTAAATTTCTTACTCTTTGATTTTATGTTGGTGCATATACTTGAATAGTAGCAGAACTTCCTTAAATTTGTACAAATAGTATCTTCACTCAGCATTCATTGTACTTTGGGATGGACCTTGAATTTGCTCTTTCTGATGAAGAATACCAAACAATTCCTCTTCTTTTTATAATTTCCAGCCTAGTATATCATGAGATTTTCTGATTCAAAAAGATCCATACTAGCCTACCTCAGCTCACTAATGCCTGTTGTTATGTAATATCAAGTTGAATACAGTTCGTAGCAATACTATGAATAGCAGATCTGAACCTTCTGCTATCCAGTATCATCCTCATCTTCTCTGACACATTATTTAGCCCATTGCTGCAGTCACTGTGTAGATACATTGAATCATCTTGTTGAGGATCTTCCTCTCCTTCACTGATGCTTCATCTTTTTAAATATCATGTCCCTTTCTAAAGAATAGCCCATTCTAATAACATGCCCAAAGTATGAGATGAAGAATAGCCATCCTTGCTTCTAAGGAATGAAGCTTCTTTTATTTTTCCAAGACATGAATTTAAGATAAAACTCCAAGACAAGTTCAGTGTTTTGGCAGTCCATGGTCGTTCAATACTCTTCTAATATCACCACCCAAAGCCTTTGAGTCTTCTTCTGTCATCCTTACTCATTTGCTTAGGAAGTCAATCTTTATGCATTCCATTTTGGCTTTGACAGCTTCTAATTTGTGTAAATTCACATCTCTTATGTTACTTGTTCCAATTATTAATAGATATTTGAAACTGTTTCTTCTCATTTTAAGTCTTGACACACCAGCAGATAAAGTTCTTTTCTTGGTAGAAACTTCACTCTATTTGTATTATTATGATCAACTCCACTTTGAAAAGGCAACTCTCCCCTAGTCGCATTTTTAATGCTTTCAAACTTAATTAGCTCATCTTCTGACACTAATATCCAACAATGTTCTTACATTCTCTATATGGTTTTCAAATGCCTGTTATTTCAGAAGTGAATGGTGATTCTGCTTCATAACCTGTCTTAGTCTGGAAGCTATACTGAAATCTGCCCAACATGGGCTATCCTGATGGTATTTTTTATACGGGTGGCATAGCTTTCAGCTTCATAACAACATACTTCAGTAATTTGAAAGACAAGTAAGGGACCTTTCAGAGCAGCCCAACATGTTATGATAGACTAAGCACCAAAGATTCTTTCATAGGTGATAGTGTGACTAAAATTCACTAAATTATTTGAAAAATAACAACAGCATTCACATAAAATAACAACAAATTCATATATGGGTATAGGTGAGTTAAAGGAGATTAACAAGTGTTTAAAGGTATTATTAGGGAAGGTATGTAGAATACAGATTCTACTGTATGAAAATGTCAAAGAGGATTATATGAAAATGACTGTCTATAAACATTCTGTCTGTCATTGAAGCAGAAATGTGTTAGTTTTCTGTAAAAATATTTGTGCTGTCACAAGAGCAAAGACATTCTTAATAAGTCAGGCTTTCTTGTATCAGTATTTATATAAGGCTAAAACCCCATGCTAATTTGCTATTTGAACTTTCTTAAGTTTATTACCCAATGAAGGTTTCAGCTCAATTTTCTTCTGCATGTACTATGAACATACACATGTGTGTTTTTTTTTAATTACAATGATTTTACACACACTGGTTGTGTCAAAGGTTTTTTTGTCTAATACGTATGATATTATTCTCATTATGTTTCAGAGACTGTCATGACATCCATTTTGATCTTTTTATTTTTGACCATTTGCTTTCCTCATGGGAATGAGGAATTGATGTCATCCCATAACTCATCTGGTCTTCAGTCATTAATATTCAATGTATCAAGCCTATTTTTAACATGGTTTTTAAATTCTGTCTTGATACACTCAAAGTCATATTTGGATTCTCTTGGACTTGTTTTAATTTACATCAACTAAACCAATTTCTCTATTGCATTTCTGACTGTAATTATCATGCATGCAGACTGTCACATTTGCATGCAGACTGTTAAATATGCATGCAGATTATCAACTGAGCAGTTAACCACTGTGCAACCGAATTTCCTCAGATTTGTGGAACAAGAGCATAATTTTCTTAAACTCAACATTTTGGCACTGCTCTTAACTACAGTCTGATAGCTTTTTATTCCTTGACCTCAGTGATAAGTGGATAGATATCTAACTGTTGCTATCATAGTTAACCAAATCTTTTATACAGTATTTTTACCCTCAACATTAGTTTGGTAACTACAATTTTACTTCACCTAAGTCAGTAAAACCTTGTTATCTGATAAAAATATTCCATAATTGTTTATTCTGACAACATGCATTTTTAATTAATATTCAGTATTGAATATATGTCAACTACTCATTTCTATTTCTGTGTTGAAAAGTCAGCCTAAACAATAGTGTCTCTAAGCAACATTATAACTCACAAAATTTTCATTGTGTTATTTTGAAATTAGATGACCAATTCTCCTTTTAGTCTTGAAACTCTGCTTATCCGTATTCAATATCACAGCAACATACAAGCCTTCACTGACAAATAATTGGTGACTGAATTTAAGTTTTCACTGGTCAGGAAAGAACATCAGTCACCCACATGGATGGTGTTACTTGTACAAATCAAACAATTCTGCCTCCTTCCTTTCACTACTGCTTCTAATTTTGATTCATTGCAACCAAATGTTTTAAAAAAGGAGAATTTCCCTATTGGATTTTCCAAATACTGAGTAACTGTAGCTGAAGATCATTAAAACAAGCCAAAGAGAACAAAAATAGCAAATTCCATTTATCCCATATGAATTTAAAATTATCTTAAGATGATTTGTTTGATGAGATCCAGGACATCATAAGTGAATGATACAAAAGATCATTAAAAAACAAAAACAAAAAGCCCCAGAGAGAAATGAAAAGAACCAAATGGATATTAGATATTTTGAAACTTTCTCTTGAGTGTAAAGAGAAAACAAACAAAAAATTATGAGAGAGCTGAATATAAAATGTTTAATGCCAGCTTGAGAAGATAAGGCAAAATATTAAAATTAAATGTGCAAAGACCTAGAGTTAACAAATCAAAAGGGAAGAACACATTATGTATTTCTCAAGCTGAAAGAACTGAAGACAAACTTGCAAACTTAATTTGCAATACTAAGATATTCAATGTGCAAAATATCTAATAATACAGGAAATATCAAAAGAAGATAGAAAGAATAAACAGAGTAACACAGGGGGGAAAAAAAAGGATTGCCCATGAATTGTTTCAGAAAGTAGCATAAGAGCAAGAAACAATGGTAATAAAAGAAGTCCAAGTCTTGGTGAAACATTGGCAAAAATAGATAATTGTATTTGTTAGGTGCAATTCAGTCAACATAACACATATATCCAATGAACATCATGGTAGAACCCTGGTCTATCCTCATGATATCAACATGTTCTAATCCATTTTCAGACTCACTATTAATCCAGCTCACTGAAGGCTGTTCTTTGTTTCACTGACCCCTACCTTTTCTTGTTGTTGTTATGTCCCATTGAGTCACTTCCAACTCCTAAAGACCCTCTGTACAAGAGCCTTAAACTCTGCTCTATCCTGTGCCAACCTCATTGTCTCCAATACACCTACTCCCACTACCTCAATCATTAAATCAATCCATCTTATCAGGGGTCTTACTCTCCTGTGCCATCCCTCCACTCTCCAAAACATGATGTCCCTCTCCAAGGGCTGATCCCTCCTTGCAACATGCCCAAAGAATGGCAGATGAAGCTTCAGAATTCTTGCCTCCAAGGAGCAGCCCGGCTTCACCCTGTCCAGGACAAACCTGTTTGTTCTCCTCGCAGTTCATGGTATATCCCACACTCTTCTCTAGAACCAGAGCTCAAAGGCATCAATTCTCTTTTTTATCTTCCCTAGTCACTGTCCAACTTTCTGATACATAGCATGCAACTGAGAAGGCTATAGCATGGATCAGTAGCACCTTAGTCTCTAGCATGACGTCGTTGCTGTTCAGTACTCTGGAGAGGTCCCTGACAGTTGATTGTCCCATTGCAATACGTCTTTTAATTTCCTGGATGCTGGTGCCAAGAGTGCTGATTGTGGATCCAAGTAAAGCAAAACTGTGAACAATCCCTCTGTAAAAAGATGATTCAATAGAATGCAAAAAAATATTATTGAACAATATCATTTCTATGAAATGCAAGTAAAGTTTTCTGAAGATTACTAAAAAATGGATGTCTTTGAAGTTGTGGTGGTGAAGAAGAGTGTTGAATATACCATGGACTGTTAGGAGAACAAACAGGTTGTCCTAGAAAGAGTGAAACTGTGCTGCTCCTTGGAGGCAAGCATTCTGAAGCTTCTTCTGACTTACTTTGTGCATAGTGCAAGGAGGGATCATTCTTTAGAGAGGGACATCATGTTCAGGAGAAGGACAGTGCAAGAGAGGAAGACCCTCAATGAGATGGATTGATTCAATGATTGGAGTAATGGGAGTAGGTGTGTGAGACACAGTGAGATTGGCACAGGATAGAGCAGGGTTTAGGGCTCTTGTACGTAGGGTCGCTAAGAGTTGCAAGCTACTCGAGGGCACACAACAACAACACAACTTAACATTACTGAAGCTACATTGATAGAAAACTTGGAGAAAGCAGTCTCAATTTAGAAGAGGCCATGAAACAAGGCCTTGAGATGGACCTTAGCTGAGAGCAGAAAATAAAAGAAAAATATTTACCTGTATTTTATTAACTATTAGAAAGCATGCATGGATCTTAATAAATTATAGATAATGCAGAAAGGGGTAGAAATTTCAGAGTATTTAATTGTGCTCATATGTAACTGGTTCGGAAACAAAAAAGCTTAGAACAAAACAAGGGAATATTGCACAATTTAAAATTAGGCAAGCAGATTCTCAGATTTGTATCCTTTCACCATACTTATTGAATATGTAAATCGAGAAAATAACCCAAGAAACTGGACTGTATTAAGAATATGTGATACGGATTGGAAGAGTGTTCATCAATAAGCTATGATACGTAGATGACATGAATTTGCTTGCTAAAAGTGAAAAGTAGAACATGAAGTATTTACTAAAGAAGATAAAAACCACAATCTTCAGTATGGATTTGTACTCAATAGCATATGATAAATGCAAAAAAGCTTTAAATCATTGATGAGTTTATCTTAATGGCTTTATAAAAAGCATTCAATGAAAGATTCACTCAAGAAATCAAAAGATATATTGCGTTGAGTTTATCTGCTGTCAAAGACTTCTTTTAAAAGCAAGGATGACACTTTAAAATTAAGGTACACCTGACCCAGGCTTTGTATTTTTGATTGCGTCATATGCATATGAAAGTATGACAATGAATAAAGAAGACTGACAAAGAGTTTATGGCTTTGAATTGTTGTGTTGGTGAAAAATATTGAATATATTGGGGACTTCAAAAAAAAGACATTTGTTTTAAAAGAAGGCACTCAAAGTATTTCTTAGAGACGCAAATGGTGAAACTTTGTCTCACACACTTGGGGCATGTTCTCAGAAAGCTGAGTCAGTGGAAGGCAACATCAAGCTTGAAAATGCAGGGGGTTAGAGAAAGTGTATCAAGGAGATGTACTGACATTGTAACTAGAGAAAGTGTATCAAGGAGATGTACTGACATTGCAACTGCAGTGATGAGACTACTTGCATTCTGAAGATGGTGCGCGAATGGGCATTATTTTAATCCCCTGTACACAGGGTTGCTATGAGTTGGAATCAGCTAGATGATACTTAACAATAAGATTAAGATTTCTTTGTTATATTTTTTTAAAATGTTTTATATAAAATATTATTTTGTCCATTATTATAAAAACAGAAGGATAACTAGGAAGATGTGTATAAATATTCAAAAAGGAAAAAGGAAGAGAGTAGAGGGGTTAAGGGGTGGAGATGGGAAATCATGGGGTTCCAGTAAATTTTCGTTTTATATTGATTAAAAAGCAAAATTTGTATAAATTTTGATGACAAGGGTGGAGGGTTGGTGAAGAAAAGGAAAACACTCAACCAGGTGGATTGGCACAGTGACTGCTGCAATGGGTTCTTTTGTGTTGGGAACTGTGAGGGTAGCACAGGACAGAACAAGGTTCAGATCTTATGTTCATAAGGTTGCCGTAAGTGGTACTCTCTCTACTTGCTAATGGCATCTAACAACAATAGCAGCTTGTTTTGGGATTGCCTTTCTTGGGAATGAGAACAAATATGGATCTTATCAATTTAGATGGCCAGACAACTGTCCTTTAATTTCCTGGTGTAGACTAGTGAGCTCCTCCAGGGCTGCTTCTGTTAGTTGAAATAAGTCCATCAGTGTCCCATCAATTCCTGAGACCTTATTTTTTTCCCCAGTGCCTTTAGTGCAGCTTCAACTTCTTCTTTCATTGCTATTGGTTCCTCTTCATACAGTACTTGCTGAAATTTTTCAATGTCATTTATTATTTTTGGTACAATGACTGTGTATTCCCTCCATCTTCTTTTGATGCTTTCTAGATCATTCAACATATTGCCCATAGCATCTTTCAGTATTACCACTCAAGCTTAACTTTGTTTTTTACTTCTCTCAGCTTGAGGAATGCAGAGAGAAATCTTTCTTTTCTATCTCTAATTCCACCTCTCTGCACATTCCATTGCAGTACTTGCTTTGTCTTTTCAAGCTGACCTTTGAAATCTTCTGTATAAAGAAGTATATATAACTGGGCCCTTCAGCCTCTTTCCTGGCCAGTATAATGTATGCTGTCTCCTTTATTGACCCTAATTGTGCAGCAGTGTGAGCCTTCTAGTCTTTCGACCCCTCAGCAGGCCCTTGTGCAGAGTCTCACTGAAGTGCCAATAAGCAAACTCAGAATCTTGGAATAGTCATCTGATCTGCAATACACACCCCTAGCGGAAAAATGGTTGAAGCTGATGGCCCAGGAAAACCTCTTCCTTGGAGAGCTCAATACAGAAACAAATGAGAAAACCCTGAAATCTGTATTTGGCAAATATGGATGAATTGTGGAAGTGCTCTTGATGAAAGAGCAAGAAACTAACAAATCAAGAGGATTTGCTTTTGTCACCTTCGAAAGCCCAGAAGATGAAGCTAGAGATATGAATGGAACGTCCTTAGAAGGAAAGGCCATAAAGATGGAATAAGCCACTAAATCAATATTTGAAAATGGTAGGTGTGGACCCCCTCCACCTCCAAGAAGGAAAGGTCCTCCTAGAGGTCTTCAAGGTGGAAGAAGAGGAAGTGGAGGAACCAGGGCACCCACTTCACGTGGAGGTCACATGGTTGATTCTATGAATTTTAACATCAGTTCTTCCTAGGGACCACAGCCAGTGAAAAGGGAACTACCACCAAAAAGTGGAGGGCCTCCTCCTCAAAGATCAGCCACTTCAGAACCAGTTCAAAACAGGAGTGGAATGGGTAGTAGAGCACCTCTATCACGTGAAAGAGACAGTTATGGAACAATTACCTTCTTGTAGAAATGTTTATTTGTCCCCAAAAGACAATGTGCATTATTCTACTAAAGACAGTTTTTCAAGCAGAGATTATTCAAGTCCTTGGGATACAAGAGATTATGCACTACCACCAAGAAATCATATATATAGGTTATGATCATTCCAGTCCACGTGATGACTATCCATCCAGAGGCTATAGAGATAGCTGTGGTTGTGATTGTAATTATTCAGATCAACCAAGTGGAGGCACCTACAGAGCTCCCTGTGAGAGTTATGGTAACTCACGTAGTGGTCCACTTACATGAGGGATCTGTCATCTTATGGTGGAAGCAGTCGCTATAGTGATTACAGCAGCTCATGAGCCAGATATCCGAAACTCAAGACAGTTACTCAAGCAGCTGAAGTGGCCATGATAAGGTTGGCAGACAAGAATGAGGGTTTTCTCCTTTTATGGAAAGGGGCTACCCTTTTCCGCGTGATTCCTACCGCAGTACAAACCATGGAGTAAGCCAATCTGATGGAGGGGAAGGCAGAAGCAAATAGTCAAACCAAACCAAAGTTTAGACCAAAATCCTTGTTCAATGAAACAAAACAAAACAAAAAAAGTGGAACCTATTCAATCATAACTACCCAAGAACTATTGAAAGGAAAGAAAAATTGTGTTATGCTTTGAAATTTCCTGTTAAGTTCTCCATAAGTTTTATGTTCTTGTGAAAAAAAGCAGAAAACATGTTTCATTAAAAAAAGTGTATATATAACTATACAGTTTTTAGTTATATCTATTATTTAGAATATGTGTTATAATTTTTTTCTGTAAAAATTATACAAGAAAATGTAAATATTCTAAAGCTAATGTTTATTTCTTTAATCTTCTGCATGTTGTTATTGTGGTTAGATGCAGTCGTTGAGTCAAGTACATCTCATAGTGACCCAATGAACAGAAAATCTGAAACCTGTTCTATTCTGTGCCATCCTCACACTTCTGACATTTAAGACCCTATTGTAGCAGTCATTGCATTAATCCACCTGGTTGAAAGTCTTCTTCTTCTTCGCCAACTCTTACCCTTCCCAGCATCATATCCTTCTCCAAGGAGAAACACATCCCAGCAACATGTCCAAATCACAATAGTGAAAGATGTTATGGACAACATATTGAATGAGCCAGAAAGCATCAAAAGAACATGGAGGAAATACACAGAATCACTGTACCAGAAAGAATTGATTGACACTGAAAAATTTCAGTAAGTACAATATGAATAAGAGCCACTGGTAATGAAGAATGAAGTAGAAGTTGCACTGAAGACATTGGCAAAAAATAAGGCTCCAGGAATTGATGTATTTGGAAGGTGTCTATATTTGTTTTCATTCCCAAGAAAGGTGATCCAACTGAATGTGGAAACTGTCAAACAATATCCTTGGTATCACATGCAAACAACATACTTCTTAAAATCATTCAACTATGGGTATAACAGAACATACATAGGGAACTGCCAGAAATTCAAGCAGGATTTAGAAGAAGCTATAGCACTAGGAATATTATTAATGTCAGATGGATCCTGACTGAAAAAAAGGAATATCAGAAGAATGTCTATTTGTGCTATATTGATTATACAAAGGCATTTAACTATTTGAATCATAACAAGTTGTGGCTGACATTGAGAGGAATGGGAGTCCCAGAGCACTTAATTGTGCTCATGCAGAACCTATATCTGGATCAGGAGGCTGTTGTGTGAATCATCCATATAAAGAAATATATATATGGTTTTCCTGTAAAAACTAAGCAAATGTAAATATGAGAATGAGGTTTGGGGATTTTTAAAAGTTTTGTGTCTCAGCTAGCTGTCTGAGAAATTTTTATGGTTAGTGTATATTTTAAATATCCAAAGTGAGAAAAAAATTAAAACCCTTGTCTAACTTTGTGGACTACAGAGCTTATTTTGAAACACTTCAATTTATAACTTCCTATTTTCTAAGAAGCTCTGTTGTTGTGTACCGAAGAGTGGAATCAACACTTAGCTGGCTTTCTGGCAAGTTTTCAGATACAGTTAATTGCAGGGAAAAGACACAAGAAGTCAATCCTGGAGCAGAAGTTGAAGGCAAAGTATTTTCCTTAAAACTATTTGAGATAGGTAGCCTTCCCTAATACTAACACCCAATATTTGGACTTAGAAATTACTAACCTCAAGAGATTATGGCCTAGCATAAGAACCAGAGCATCTGGAGGTGTTCACAATCAGAGAATCCCAGAAGACTTGATATGTAAGCCATCATATCAAGGGCAAGTTAGGAGGAGATAGGTGTTGAATGTCACAGGTGGAAGTTAAAGGGGATGCTGGTGGAGTAGTGAAAGGAGTGTGGGACCACACATGTAGGGCAGGGACAATACTGAATTTATTGGTTATTTCTGTAACTGGAGAAATATCTTTCATCTGTTCTTTTCTGTAAAATGCTTTTCTGTCAGATACTGTTTTAAATCTGAGCATTGAAATTAAGACAGACTAGGAAGAAGGACTGAACATCCAGTTCCACAATAGCAGGCCTTCAAAAATAGTATGTACAGTAGAGCACAATTAGACTAGCAGATATGGTAACTGAGGCTGAGCCCTCAAGTATGAAAATACGAAGGAGAAGAAACAGTTGTAAGCAGACACTAGTGATTGGATCATGGAATGTAAGAATCACAAATGCAGGAAAATTGGATATTATTAAGAAAGCAATGGAACACATAAATATTGACATGCTAGGTATTGGTGTAATAAGATGGATTGTCATGTGACATTTTAAGTGAGATGATATATGATGTACTATGCTGGAGATGAAAAGGTGAGGAAAAATTGGGTCATTTTTATGGTTTAAAAAGTCGTTTCTAGATGTGGTTTAAATACAATATTGTAAATGACAGGACACTATCTATACACATATGTGGAAGTCCAGTGAATAAAACTATGGTTCAAATATATGCACTAACAGCTAGAGCCAAAGAGGATGAAACAGAAGATTTTTAGCAACTTTTGCAATCAGAGATCAATCAAACATACAATCAAGATGCATTAATAATAATGGATGACTGGAATGCAAAACTTGGGAACAGAGAAGAAGGATCAATAATTTCAAAACATATACTTGGAAACAGAAATGAAGCTGGAGATAAAATGATAGAATTTTGTACAACCAATGGTTTATTAATTTCAAATACATTTTATAAGAAGCATAAACGCAGGCTATATGCATGGATTTCACCTTATGTATGCGTAGGAATCAGACTGATTACATCTACAGAAAGAACCATTGAAGAAGCTCAATATTAGCTCTGAAAACTAGGCCAGGTGTTGATTGTGGAATAGACCACCCAGCTACTCATATGCAAATTAAAGCTGAAGCTAAGGTAAATTAAATGAAATCCATGGAAACCAAAATATGACCTTGAGTCTATCCCACCTGAATTTCAAAACTATCTTTGGATTGGTTTGAGGCCTTAAAGACTAATGGATGAAGACCAGATTAGCTGTGGGAGGGTATCCAGGACATCATCCAAGAAGAATACAAGACGTGAGTACAAAGGCTGAGGAGGAAGAAAAAAACCATGTTGGATTTCAGAAAGGACTCTGAATATTGCACTGGAGCACTGAGAAGGCACAGCAAACAGATGAAATCAGGAAAATAGGAGCTGAATAGAAGATATCAAAGGGCAGAGCAAGAAGACAAAGTAGTATAATGAAATGTTCCAAGAGCTGGAGTTAGAAAATCAAAGGGCCAATTTGCTCAGTATTTTTTAAGCTGAGGGAACTGAAGAACAAATCCAAGCTTCAAGTTGCAACACTTAAGGATGTTGTGGGTAGAATATTAAATGATCCAGGAAGCATTAAAAGAAGATGGGAAAAGTATACAGAGTCATTGTACCAAAAGGAAATGATGGACCCAGAAGAACTTCATGAAACGACGTATGAGCAAGAGCCTGTGGTGATGATGAAAGTTCAAGCTGCTCTGAAAGAATTGGCAAAAAACAAGGCCCAAAGAATTGGTACTATACCAATTGACATATTTCAACAAACAGATGCTGCCCTGGATGTGCTCACCAAGTTGTGCCAAGAAATCTGGAAAAGAGCTACCTGGCCAACTGACTGGAAGAGCTCTGTGCTTGTTTTCATTCCAAAGAAAAGTGACGCAACAGAGTGCAGAAATTATAGAACAATATCATTAATATCTCATGTAGGCAAGATTCTGCTTCAAATGATCCTAAAATGACTGGAACAGTAGTACATCAACAAAGAACTGCCAGAAGTTCAGGCTGCATTTAGAAGAGTCCGTGGTACTAGGGATATTATAGCTAATGTTACATAGATCTTGGCTCAAAACAGAGAGTACCAGAAGAATATCTATCTGTATTTAATTGACTATTTTGACTGTGTGGATCACAACGAAGTGTGGCTTACTCCAAGAAGAATGGGAATCACAGAAGACTTGATAGAGTTTATATGAAACCTATACTGGGACCAGAGGGCAGTCATTAGAACAGAGAAGGAAACACTGCATTGTTTTAAATTAGCAAGGGTATATGCTTGGGATATGCGCTATCTCCAAATTCTTTCAATCTAGATGCAGAACAGATTTTCTGGGATGCTGGGATTTATGAGGAGAAATGTGGCACCAGGATTGGAGGAAGACTCATCAACAATCTGCATTACGCAAATTACACAATCCTGCTTGCTGAAACCAAGGATGGCCTGAAGTGGTTTTTGCAGCAGATGAAGGACTGTGGCCTTCAATATGGATTAAAGCTCAACATCAAGAAAACAATGATTCTCACCACTAACAACTTCAGTTTGCTTGGCTCTACAGTTAATACTCTTGGTATCAACATCCGAGAAATTAAAAGTTGAATTGCATTGGAAAAGCAACAATGCAGTCTGGAGACTAGGATACACCTGATTCAGGCCATGACCTTTGCAATAACTTGCTATGTGTCAGAAAGCTACACAATGACTATACATGATAGAAGAAGAATTGATGCCTTTGAGCTAGAGAAGAGTATTGAATATACTATGTCCTGCTAGGAGAACAAACAGGTTTGTCCTAGAGAGGGTGAAACCAGCCTACTCCTTGGAGGCAAGGATTCTGAAGTTTCAGCTGACATGCTTTGGACATGCTACAAGGAAGGACCAGTCCTTGGAGAGGGATGTCATGCTTGGGAAGGTGGAGGGACAGCTTAAGAGAAGAAGACCTTCAAGGAGATGGATTGATTCAGTGACGTGGGTAATGGGGATACATGAGTCAGCAGCAATACGGTTTGCACAGAATAGCGCAGGCTATAGGATGAGAAGCCAATGCCAAATACTTGTAGTAAACCAAATGCTATTTCAAGTACAAGTGGAGTTAAACCTGAGGCACTGAGGCAATCCTTAAGGGTTTACCTGATTTTTGCAATATGTTTGCTGACCACTCCCTCGTGAGGCAAGGGAAGGTTTTCAATAGAAAGAGTTTGGCTTTATTTGCATTGAATTTTCTTTGTGATTTACTTCCTGATAGCTTTCAATAAAGATGCAGGGAAATGGGAATCCTACGAAACTGCTGGTCCTCTGTCTCTAGGCTGTTTTATCTCATTCCTGGCTGTCTGTCTCAATATTAATAATTATAAACATACTTTACCCTCAGTCTGCAACAGTATGGAGCTGTTTACATAGTGTCACTCTGAGTCACAAGTGACACAATGGCACACAAGAAGATTGCCCATCCTTCTCAGGGTGGCCCCAAACAGCATGCCTTTGGGATAGCAGTGCAGCTTCTTGTCACTAGGCCACAAGAGCTTGCTTAGTAGAAATTCTACTATGGCCAAAACTTCTTTGGACATACTTTGAAATTGCAAGTGAGTTGGAAGAATTTAGATCTTTTAATTGCTAATCTTCCTTGTTTTATAGAGAAAGAGAAAGCTAATCTTATCAATTTTATCTCATTTTCATCTTTATGTAGATACTATGGATTAGATTATGTCTTCCCAAAATTGTACTGGCATCCTAACCTCAGTATCCATAGATGCAGTCTTGTCTGAAAGTAATTTGTTTTATTTGTTGTGCTAGCTGATGAGGTTATATCATTATATGGTGAGTCCAAATCTAATCAATTCTGACTTGTAAAAAGAGCAGAGTAGCCACAGAGGAAAGCTCAGACTAAATATAGTTGCCAACTGAGAATGCACTACAAATCAAAGGATTACGAAATGTGTATCCTACTGACAGAAAAAAAAGGCAACAACAGGGCAGAGACCTTCATTTGAACTTTTAGCTTCCAGCACTATGAGAAAATGCATTTCTGATCTCTAAATCACTTGTGGTATTTTTGCTAGAAAACCAAGACATTACTCTTATATTGTGACTGAAACTATCTAACCGCAATATTATCTAAACTCTTAAAATAAAACAATTTTTATACTGTGTCAACATCTAAATAAAGCAGGACATATGATATTTTCTTCTGCAGAACTTGCACACCATTATAGATCTGAACCTCAGACATGCAAAGCCCAAATAATGAAGTTTTCTGCAGGAGCTATTTGTTTATGTCTTACATTTTTTATTACTTGGCATTTTCTTGATTCTCTTTATCCTAGAAGAGGGCAAACATGTAACTGGAAGTCAGGCAGGACCTGAACTCTCTCAGTCTTGCTTTGCAAAATTTCTTCAATATTATAAAGGAAAGTCTGGCCTTCACTGATTATTATTCAGTGAATAAAGATTTCTTTCTCTACAATATGTCCTATTAATGTTACTGAGATTACTCCATTTAGAGAATAAATAAGAATTTATAGAGTTGCTAAAGCATTAATATTAATTTTGTGCCTCTAGCTAGGTTGCCTTCATTACAGAACAGACTATCATTCTACATAGTTCAGAATTCTGAGTTAAAGCTGTTCATCACTACTCAAACCTTAGTAGCAAAAGCTGCAATACTGCATCAAGTTCTGTCTTCTTATAGGGACTGCAAGAAAGAATTCACACAGTATAATTTCAATTACCAGTTATTGTGCTACCAAATATTCATTCTAAAATTATGTAACATCATGGAAGGACAAATACTGCATAGTCCCACTGTTGTAGAACGGGACTGACATCAGGGTTCGGGTGAGACTGAGAAAAATTGGATAAATTATGTATACTGCATTGAAACAGATGAGGGAGAGAACAGTTTAAAAACGACATATGATTGGATATTATGGTTATGACAAGAGTCTAGAATGAAGGTTGGATAGTGGAGTGTACTAATAGAGGAATTTTTCTTTTATTTTTCAAAGAGAAGAGTGAACTGAGGGGGAGGGGTGGGCAGGGAGAAAAACACAACAATGAATGAATGGAAATCCAAAACCTCTGTAAATTTTAATAGACATTTACAGAGGTTTTGGATTTCCATTCATTCATTGCCGCACTTTTCTCCCTGCCCACCCCTTCCCACCAGCTCGCTCCCCCCTCCAAAAAAAATTCCTTCATTAGTATACAATTCCCACATCCCTTTCCCTCCCACCCCCCACCCCGAGTACACTTCTCTATGCAACCTTAATTCTGGGTTCCTGTGCTAAAAAATTATACATCATGATAAAGGAGAAAAGTTTGAAATGTCAATAATTTCATTTTACAGGATTCCATTATAAACACTCAATTGGTCCTCAAACTCATATCCATTTACCTGCATCTAGGTTTCCTCTCAGTTTTCTTCTATATTGTTTCAGAGTCATAAGCAGAGTCTTCATCATGTAATCCTTTGATTTCATTCATGTGGTCCCTTGATCATCAAGACAGGTTTTTATTAACAATCTGTCTATATCCCTGACTTCAACTATTCTCTTCACAGGAACTTTGGTAGTACCTTTATTCTTAGAAAATTATTACTCCAAATCTAATTTAGTACTTTCATACATTTAATCATTATTCTTTCATTTAACTGGCACTTTTGAGTTCATATTGCTTATAGTCATTCATTTTACAAATATTTAGTAAAAACCAGTTTCTGCTAGAGAGAGAGAGAATTCACTGGGCTTATAATAATGAGAGTGGAAGGACACTAAATCAAATAGAAGTAATTTTTTTAAGTTAGAAGATAATAAATACTATACATATTTTTAACAGTGGTATAGGAGATTAAAAAGTATCAGAGTATATGTAAGGTCTTTTTTAATTTAAATAGAAGCTAGGATAGACCTTTTGAGAAGTTAACATTTAAATAAAGCTATAAAAGGAGGAAAAAAATGAGCCTCATTGGACTGGTGTAGATATGGGCCATCTGTTGTGTGTGACAGGCCTTTTATGTGTGTGTTCTTTTCTTTTGTATTGTTCTGTGTTTGTTGTATTAAATAAAGAAGAATGCATATACAAAAAAAGGAGGAGAAAATTAGAAAAATAAAGGCAAATCTTACATGAATAGAGTCTATGACAGAAGATTCAATAATCTAAGGTCAGAGAAGTTCTAGTGTTTGAAGAACAGAAGATCAATATTCTTTGATCAGATTGAATAAGGAGAGTGTTAGAATACATGATCAAGAATGGAAGTAAAAATGTTACAGGGACCTATAGGTCTTTAAAATGAGTGCTAGTGGCATAATGGTCAAAAACTTGGCTAATAATTCAATAGATTAAATTCAAGAGACAGTAGTATGAAGTTCCATGGTAGTGAGACCCGGTTATCTGCTCCTATAAAGATTACAACCTAGAATGTTCTTTGTGGGAGTTTTTCCTATCAACTCTCAACTTGCTTTCAACTCTATCAATTGGCATGTTTTATTTGATGTGACATAAATTAATTGATATTACAGTTATCAATATGGATTGAAGCTGCTGGAAAACACCTAGCAAGAAAATTCTGGTGGCACAGTCTACAGAAAGTATCATTGTGAACCCAAGGGCAGCGCTTCTGTAATGGATAGAATCTGCTTGTGACTTTAGGGAGAAAGATTGGCAAACTCCTTCTGTGTGATTTATAGCTTCCAGAATCCAACTACAGGTCATTTGGAACTCGATTCCAACTTGAAAGCAATGAGTTTTAGAAGTTTAACAACACGCTGCACTGCAATCCCAGAGGTACGTGGTTCAAATCCACCTGATGCTCTGCTGGAGAATGAGGGGGCAATCTCCTCCTGTACCAGTCAGATCTGATTTGACAGTACACGTAAAAAATAATACAATAAAAATTTAAAAAATATCATTTAAAAAAAGGATGAACAATCTCCTCCCTTGCAATTAACTGCCTCTGAAAACCTGCCAAAGAGTCAGCTATGGGTCAGTTCCAACTCTATGGTATACAACACACACAACACAATGTTATAAAAAAAAAAAAAAGGAAAAAGAAGTTAACAACAGCAAGGCCATTTTACAACTCTAATTATCCAATAGATAACCTGATAAGATACATCTGTGAGCTAGAGGAACATTATTATTTTCCAACATAAGATTTTTCTACCTATTTGATTCCTCTAACACTATGAGAGTGAACAAATTGCAATTTTAAATTTCTTTAAAATGGGTTCTTGGCAGAAGAAAACTCTATCAATTGGCATGTATTTTATTTGATGTGACAAATTAATTGACATCATAGTTTTCAATATGGACTGAAGCTCACTATCAAGAAAACAAAGATTCTCAATACTGGCCCAATTAGCAGTTTCATGACTGATTGAGAAGAGATTGAGATTGTTGAGAACTTTAGCTTGTTTGGTTCTATAATCAACATTCTTGGCACTAGCAGGCAGGAAATCAAAAGATGAATTGTACTAGGAAAATCTGCTGTCAGGGACTTCTCTAAAGTACTGAAGAGCAATGATATCAGTCTGGAGACTAAGGTGTGCCTGATCCAGACCATGGTCTTTGCAACTACTTGCTATGTGTCTGAGAGCTAGACAATAACTATTAATGATAGAAGAATTAATACCGTTATTTCTGGTGCTGGAGAAGAGGCAAGGATTTTGAATCACCATTTCACTTATTTTGGGCACATGACTAAGAGGGACCAGTCTTTGGAGAAGGACATCATGCCTTGAAGGGTGGAGACACAGAGTAGTAGAGGAAGACCCAGGATGAGATAGATTGACCCAGTGTCTGGAGAAATGAGATTAGATGTGTCAGAGTTGCTGAGATTGACTTAGGACAGGGCAGGTTTCAAAGCTAATGTACATAGGATCACTATGAGTCACAGACAACGCGAAGGTACATAACAACAACAAAATTAATTGACATTCTTAATTATAAAAATATCAAGTAAAACTCTAATTTGATGCCTAAAGTCAATCTTATGAAGGCAAAAATTTTTAAGCATTGTATTTAGTTAATTTTATCTATGGCATTTTTCTTCTGATAGCATAGCCTATTAGGATTAATCATACCATAATCCCAAAGCAGTTTACACTGAATTAAATTGCTTAAATTTCAAGTGATATTTTTGGCTCTTAATTATTTTGCTTAAAATTCAAGTGATGTTTTTGGTTCTAAATTATACTACCTCAAAAAATATGACCAAAGCATATTATTTAATATTTTGACCTATAAATAGGAATTTGTCATTCTGGAAGCATGCGGGGGAGTATTCACAGCTTAACTCATTTATTTTTCACATATCCTATTATCATCACCAGCATTTGAAGGTGTGGTTTGATATCACACACACACAAAAAGAATCTATTTGTAAGTTTGTATATTTTAATTTCTACATTGTAAGTAAAAATTAAAAAGGAAGAAAAAACACACACTCTTCCCTTGGGATAAAATAATATTGAAATAATACTAATTGGGTTTGTGTTTCTTAGGTGCCATCAAATCAAGCATGACCCATAATGACTCCACAAACAACAGAACTGAACTCCATCCTATCCTGTGCCATCTTTATCATCTCTGCCACACTTGACATGATAGCTGCAGTCACTTTGTCTGTCCATCTCCTTAAGGGTCTTTCTCTCTTTCACTGGCTCTTCCCTTTCCAAATATGATGCCCTATTCTAAGGAATACCTGTCCTAGCAACATGTCTATAGTATGAGAGATGAAATTTTGCCATCCTTGCCTCAAAAAGGAACTTTGATTGCACTTTCTCCAAGACATATATTTATTCTTTAGACAGTCCATGGGGTGTTAAGTACTCTTGTCCAGCACTAAAATGAAAGGAATCAATTCTCCTTCTGTCTTCCTTATTCCTTGTCTACCTCTAAGATACATATTAAGTAGTTCAAAGCAAAAACAACAAACATGTTCTGAATCAGGTGCACTTTAGCTTGTTGTTGTTATGTACCATGGAGTCTCTTGTGATTCATAGCAATCCTATGCACAACAGCTCAAACCCCACTCTATTCTGAGCCAGTGTTACTGACTCTTATTAAACCAATTACTGTGTCGATAATACTCATAGCTGAAGCTCCAGGGGGTATCTGAGGCTATAATTGCACAAGAGGATTCTGCCTATCTTAATCCCATTGAGCCACTTGTGGATTTGAACTGCCTAACAGGTGCAGCCTTTGCATTAGCAGCACAATAGTTCTAATAGTTCTATTTTTCCAAGAGAATAAAGAGGGAGAATTGATGCAGTAGTTCTCATATTTCACTGGTCAAAATTTTACTCCATGTTTGCTCATGATTTTTGCATAATGATAATAAATACTCAAAGTTGACAATAAAATATGGATGAACCTCTTTACACACATGCGTGTGAGTGCACGTGCGTGCGCGCTCCATCACACACACACACACACACACACACATGCGCGCGCAAGATTCTGCTGAAGATTATCCAAAAACGACTGGAACAGCACATCAACAGAAATACAGGCTGGTTTCAGAAGGGGTCGTGGTACTAGGGATATTGTAGCTAATGTTAGATGGATCTTGGCTGAAAGCAGGGAGTTATCAGAAGAATGTCTATCTTTGTTTCATTAATTAAGCAAAGGTATTTGACTGTGTGGATCGTAACAAACTTTGGCTAACTCTGAGAAGAATGGGAATCCCAGAACACTTGATTGTGATAATGTGAAACCTATACTTGAATCAGGAGGCAGTCATCAGAACAGAGAGGAAAACATTGCATAGTTAAAAATTGGGAAAGCTAAATGCCAGGGCTGTATCCTGTCTCCATACCTTTCAATATTTATGCAGAACAGAGGGGCTCTATGAGGAGAAATGTGGCATCAGGATTTCAGGAAGAATCATCTACAATCTGCACTATGCAGATGACACAACCCTGCTTGCTGAAACTGAGGAGAAACTGAAGCACTTGCTGTGGAAGGTCAGGGAATGCATTCTTTAGCATGGATTGAGGCTCAATATCAAGAAAACAAAGATTCTCACCACTGGGCCAATTGGCAGCATCGTAATGGGTGGTGAAGGGATTGAGATTGTTCACAGCTTTAGTTTGCTTGGCTACACAATCAACACTCTTTGCACCGGCAGCCAGGAAATGAAAAGACTTATTGCGATGGGAAAATCTGTGGTTAGAGACCTCTCTAAGGTACTGAAGTGCAAAGATGTCAGTATGGAGACAAAGGTGTGCCTGATATTGGTTTTTGCAATCACTTGCTATGCATCAGAGAGCTGCACAATGACTAGGGATGATAGAAGAATCGATGCCTTTGAGCTGTGGTTTTGGAGAAGAATATTGAATATACCATGGGCTGCTAAGAAAATGAACAGGTTTGTCCTAGAGAGGGTGAAGCCAGGCTGCTCCTTAAAGGAGAGGATTCTGAAGCTTCATCTGACATACTTTGGACATGTTGCAAGGAGGGACATAATTCTTGGGAGGGTGGAAGGACAGCGCAGGACAGGAAGACCCTCGATGAGATGGATTGATTCAGTAACTGGGGTACTGGGGGTAGGTGTGTTGGAGATGGTGAGATTGGCATAATATAGGGCAGAGTTTTAGGCTGTTTTACACAGGGTCGCTGTGAGTTGCAGGTGACTCAACAGCACATAACAGTAACAACAACATATACAAATATACACATACATAGTTGTTGTTGTAAACCATAGAGTCAAAACTGATCCATAACTGACCCTATGGTGAGTTTTCAGGAGCAGTTAATAGCATGGAAGGAGATTGTCCACCTTTCTCCCAAGGATCAAAGGATGGACTTGAACGAGGTGCCTTAAGGATTGCAGTAAAGCTTCTTGCCACTAGTCCAGCAGAGTTTCTGTGCGTGTGTGTGTGTGTGTGTGTGTGTGTGGTGTTGTTATTATTGTTTTTCTGTACCATAGACTTGTGACCAACCCATAACTGGATCTCCAGCAGGTTTATGTTGTTGTTGCTGCTGTTGTTCTGGACCATCAAGACACCTGTAAGCTATTACAACTTTATGTACAATTGTTCTGGACCCCACCCTATCTTGAGCCAGTTTCACTGTCTTCCACATATAACTTACTGCAGTTACTGTGTCAATACATCTCAACCAGGGTCTTCCTCTCCTGCTCTGTTCCTCTAATCTTTCAAGTATGATGGCTTCTCCAAAGACTCTCCCATTCTTCTGGCAATATGCCCCAAATATGTAAGACAAAGCTTTAAATCCCTTCCTTCCAGGGAGCAGCCTGATTTCACCCTCTCCAGGACAGATCTGTTTGTTCTCTTGGCAGTCCGTGCTATGTTCAGTATGCTTTCCCACTAACATAACTCAAAGGCATCAAGTCTTATTTCATTATCCATAGTCATTGTGCAGTTTTCTAATGCATAGCAAGCACTTGTGAAGATTATGGCCTAGATCAGGCACTCCTTAGTTTCTAGACTGGCATGATTGCTTCTCAGTACTCTGGAGAAGTCCCTGACTGCAGATTTTCCTGGTTCAATTTATCTTTTGATTTTCTGACTGCTGGTGCCAAGGATGTTGATTATGGAGCCAAGCAAGCTGTAATTGTTAACAACCTCAATCACTTCCCCATCTATCATGGTGCTTTCCATTGCTCTAGTGGTGAAAATCTTTGTTTTCTTGATGTTGAACTTCAATCTGTATTGAAGACTACAGTTCTTGACTTTCTGAAGCAAATCTTTCAAGTCTTTCTCACTTTCAGTCAGCAAAGTTGTATCATTTGCATAACACAAGCTGTTGATGAGTCTTCCTCCAATCTTGATGCCACATTCCTCCTAAGTAAATCTAGTCTCCCAAATGATCTGTTCTGCATATCGTTTGAAAAGATATGGAGACAGAGTGCATTACTGACACACTCCCTTCCTGATTTTTTTGGGGGGGGTTGGTATTTTTTTTTATTTAGTTTGTTTATTTTTCATTTCAATGAACATCTACAGAGATTTTGGCATTCCATTCATTCATTGTTGCACCCTTTTCCCCGCAAACACCCCCCCCCGCTCTCCCCCCGCCCCGTTTGCCCCTCTCCTTGAAAAGCAAAAGAAAAACTCCCTCATTGGTACACAATCCCCCCGCCCCTCCCCAAACCCCACCCCCACCCCCAAATATAATCCACTCTGCAACCCTCATTGCGTACTCCTACGATAAACATAATGCCCTAAAATATAATACTTTTAGATTATTCTCTCCCCCATAGGCTTCAATGCTGTAAACATATTTCATCCAGTTTTTCTCATTCTTACCCCCACCCCGATGTCAGCCTCATCCTACAACAGTGGCATCATATAGCATTTGTCCCTTTGTGACTGAGATACCTCACTCAGCATAATGTCCTCCCGGGTCACCCATTTTGAATAATATTGCATGAGTTCCATGTTTTTCAATGCAGCATAGTATTCCATTGTGCGAATATACCACAGCTATGTTGTGAAAATGGCAATACTACCAAAGGCAATATACACATTCAATACAATCCCAATACAAATACCAATTTCATTCTTCAACGAGATGGAAAAGGCAATCTCCAGCTTCATTTGGAATGGAAAGAAGCCATGAATCAGCAAAGCACTCCTTAAAAATAGAAAAATGGTAGGAGGCATCTCACTCCCTGACTTAAAATCTTACTACACTGCCGTGGTAGTCAAGACAGCATGGTTCTGGTACAATGACAGACACATAGATCAATGGAATAGAATTGAGAACCTGGAAATCAGCCCATCTATTTATGGTCAATTGATTTTTGACAAAGAGATGAAATCAGTTAGGTGGGGAAATGACAGCCTTTTTAACAAATGGTGTTGGCAAAATTGGAAATCTATCTGCAGAAGAATTAAAGAAGATCCTTTCCTGATTTTGTACCATTTAATGTTTCCTTGCTCTGTTCCTATGAATGATTCCTGGGACAGGGGTGGTAGACTTGTCAGAGAATAGAGGCTAGATTTCACACTAGCACAAGGAAGTGTTCTGGTATTCCCATTCTTCTCAAAGTTAACCATAGTTTGTTGTGACCTACACAGTCAAATGTCTTTGCATAGTCAATGAAACACAGATAGAAATTTTTGGTGTTGGCTTTTCCAGGCATTACGATAGCCATCTCTCATTCAGGGAGCTCTGGTGGCTTACTGATAAATTTTCCTGTCAATCCAAAAGCACATAGTCAGAATTCACGCACTGAACAATTAAGCTTGTTACTTATACTTTCTAACATGGTTAGAATTTATATGTTGTTGTTGTTATGATATGCTGTCAAGTTGCTTGCAACTCATAGTGAAGTGACCCTATGTACAACAGCTCTGAACCTGGCTATGTCCTGAGTAAATCTCATTTTCTCTGACAAAGCTACCACCATTGTCCCAGTAATCAATCAATCCATCTCATCAAGGGTCTTCCTCTCTTGTGCTGTCCCTCAACCCTCACAAGCATAATGTCCCTCTTCAAGGACTGGTATCACTTTTAAAATGCATTTTTTTCTGCCTTTAGTATCTTTCCCCTCAATAGTTGTGCTGTCTTCCCTTCTGGATCATTCTTGGGTACAATATTCCCAAAATTGTTTTTCAAAACTTAATATCCTAGAAAATAAGTTATTTAATTGTAGTTCTTCAGACAGTTCCTAATAAATAATATAAAATCTAATGCCGTCAAGTGACATGTTTGAAATTAACTATAGCTTCTTTAGTCTCGCCTCTTTAAGCTATACTCTTTTGTTTATATTTAGGTATTTCTTTTTTATTATGTATTGTTGACACAGAATGTTTCTATTGTTTTCTTTTTCTTTTTCATCATAGACTGTTAACCATTTTTCAGCTTTTGACTAGAGAAACAGATCCTCAACTCTATCAAAGAATAACAATGTTTCATTGAAAAAAAAAACAAAAAAAAATTAAAAAGACACACACACACACACACACACACACACAAATAGCTCCATCTGTTTTTATTATTATTTTTATTCTGGCTCATGATGACTTGAAGAGTTCAAGATCTCTTTACAGAAGATCACCAGGTCTTTCTTCCTGGAGTATCACAGTTTGAACCATCAAATGTTACATTAGTATAGTTTTATGGTTTGCTATATACTAGTTGGAATTGACCTACAGTGGGTTTTCAGAGGAGGAGACTATCCATCCTTTTCCTACCATGGATTCTAACCACGTGCTTTTGGGATTGCAGTACAGCTTCTTACCACTAGGCCACTAGAACGCCTATTAATATGGTAATTCAACAAAAACCTTACAGAGGAATTAATTTTTTTCCTGATTATTTAATAAAAGTATTTTGCTTGTCAATATATCAATGGTGGTTGTTGTTGTTGTTTGGTGCCATCGAGTCGTAGACGACTCATAGCGACCCTGTGAACGAACAGCCTGAGCACTGTTGGTACATAGAGTTTCCGGAGGCAAGCCGTTTCGGAAGTGGATACCACTCCTGCTTCCAGGCTATATCAACAGCAGAAATTGAAATATCATTTGAGTTTTTAGACTTCACAGGATTAGAATATTATAGGAGAACGTGTCATTGCTAACAGCAACTAGTAAATAGTAAATGCTTTGTATACTGGGAAAAGAAAGAATCCATAAGAAATCTACAACCTTAAATAAAAATTATTTCCATTTTTTCCCATGTGTAAGATAAATTTTTAAGTTGTTCTCCTTTAATATAGTATGCTAATTATAGTATTTGACTCAATTTATGATCTCATAATCTGTATCAGGTCCTTGGGTCCAAGTTTTCTTTGTGTAAACATTTATGACTCAAAAGTCGATTTATCTGCTTCACCTAATCCCAAATTGCAATGTTGTGACAGGGCAGTATAACTATGTTAAATATTCTAATTCAAGTAGAGGGGAAAGGAACGCGTTAACCGACCAGTAGAAATGCTGAAAAGTAGAAAGGTTTCTCCACAACCTCGCCAGCATTTGTTGCTTGCTGTTCTGTTAAATTTTGCTATTTTGACTGGGGTGAAATGATATCTCATAGTTGTTTTAATT
>NW_006399835.1:8972712-9008120 GCF_000299155.1 Elephantulus edwardii | reverse complement strand
AGAAAGGTTTACCTTTTTCTCAAAGATCTCCTATTTCAAAAAGATGGGAATATTTCTTGATTAGATTGTTGTTCTCCACCCTAATAACGATTCTATAATCCATGTACTCATTCTAATTTAGCTCCATTTTCTGATTTCTTAGTTCTTTCTGTGAGGTGTTTTTTTGTTTATTTACAACAAATATTTGAAACTGAACAGATACTTCAACTTTCTACCGGCCAGCAAAAATTCAGACCTTAAAGGTCAGTTTTGTTTAGAAAATTTTTCTGAGAAGTCTAATGATACTTTCATTAAAACAACTATTTTTATTTTTAAATATGCATTTCCCAGAGGGTCTTACTCATAACACTTTTTGAGACAATGAGCTATTTATTTTAACTGTTAGGCTACCATATGTCAAAACTCAGAAATATTTAGAAACATTTTTGTGTTGTTTTTATTTTTTTTTTCTCTTCCTTCTGGGAGAGTAAATTTAATAGACATCTCATTCAAAGTTTCTGAAGTCTTAGATTTTGGGTTTCATAGATGCACTCTTTTTGTTATTTATATTGGTTTGAATACAAAATTCATATACATTTTATTTCATACTATCCTTCATTCAGACTGTGTTTCTTATGGTCATTCCCTGGTTTACACTTAAGAACAACTATTACCTGAATTTTTCCTTTTTTTTTTTTTAATTTGGGAATGCTAGGGATGAGAAACAGTTTCTTTTTCTTTCTTTTTTTCACTCTTAAATCACTTTCATTTATGTATCCATGTAGAATAATACTTTTCCTAAATGTTCTCAAAAATGCTACAAATAAAAACGAAGGGCTTGCATTACAGCTGTTGGAAAGAAATGTCAACTTTGTTGAAGTGTGAAACCGTTTCTTTGCTCTTTAGCATCAGTGCACAGGGTATGGCTTTAAGTGGTATGCAATTTAGGACAGAAAGATGCAGCGGCTTGTGAAATACCTCCTTTGTTCATCATTGGCACAAATCAAAGGAATTTTTACTGTCCTTGGTGCCTTCATTGGGTCTCTCTCCCAAAGACATAATGTTATACATATATACCTTCAGGATTGAAACCAGATGAGATAGGATTCTGTAGAATAGAGAAACAGTTTCTTTTTCTATGAAGATGTCTTAAGATGGACCTTTTCTGTTTCTCCTAAACACTACTTATGAAATGCACAAAACTTTCTTTGATTCTCATGGATTTGTCAGCAAAAGAAACCCCAAAAAACAAAAAACCCATATATATGTCATTGTTCTAAACCTTGTGTCTGTGGAAGTTTTTACTGTTATGTTTATGAGGCTGTGTAAGACAAAATAAAAGCTTAATCAGTTCTGAGTAACCAAAAGAGCAGAATATAAAAAGTACCTTGGGGAGGGCTTTTGTATGTAAAAGTCAGTTTTATTATATTTTGGAGGAACGTTCTTCTATGTGGTATAGCAGTCTCCTGTCAATATGCTGTACTAAGGTAGCCTGGTATTGTTGTAATGCTGAACCTTGTGCCATTAGGCTGTCAAGTGCCATAGTATTTTCCCATGGTGCACAGTGTTTGGTGGAACTCCCAGTTTAAGACAGGTTTGGAAGCAGGAGTGGTATCTACTGCCTAAACAACATGACTCTAGAAACTCTATGAACTTTGATAAATGATGATAGTTATAAAAAGTTTTTGGGTTTTTTTTTTTTCATAGGGTTGTTGCTAAGAGTCATGCTTGACTCTATGGCAATCAACAACATCAACAACAATAACAACAACAGTGATGATGGCAGTTTGAGGACTAACGTATGTCTGGTTCAGGCTATAGCCTTTCTGATTACTAGCTGTGCTTTTGAGACTTGGACAATTAACAAGGATGACAGTAAAAGAATTGACACCTTTGAGCTGTGGTGTTGGATAAAAACACTGAACATGCCATGGACAGCAAAGAGAATGAATAGATATGTCTTGAAAAGGGTGCATCCGGATACTCTTCAGAGGCAATAATGATGTGGCTTCACATCACATACTTTGGACATATTGCTAGGAAGATCTATACTTTGAAGTAGGACATGATATTGTGAAGGGTGGAGGGTCAATGAAGGAGAGAAAGACCTTCAACCAAATGGATTGACACAGTGACTGCTGCAATGGGCTTTTGTGTGTAAGGAAGTGTGAGGATGAGGTAGGACAGGACTACGTTCAGATCTTTTGTTTAAAGTGTCACTATGAGTTGTACTCAACTCAATGGCACCTAACAACATTAACAACATGATTTGGTCTATAAATGTTGATTAAGCTTATGTCTTCTTGATCTATTATTCCTTTAATCAGTATGTAATGTCCTTATTGATCTTTTATGGTGGTTTTCATTATGAAGTCTATTTTATCATAGATTAGTATTGCCACTCCAGCTTTTTAAAAGTTTAAATTTGCTTGGTATAATTTTTCCCAGCTTTCGATTTTGAATCTGTTTTTTCCCTTCTTATTTTAAATGTGTCTTTTGTAGACAACACATTGTTGGGATTTGGGGTGTGTTTTTTTTTTTTTTAGCCATTCTCATATTCTTGTTTTCTCTCTCTTCTTCTTCTTCAGTCCTCTTTATTGATTGTCCAACTCCTACATGTGTATGAGGATATTAAATATACTATGATTTTGATCCGGTGTCTTAGTCTTCAAAGTGACCTCCTTGCCTTTTAGTACTTGTTTTTTAAATTTTACTCTGTTTTACCTAACAGTTTGTATACATTTTGCCTCACACCAGATCTGCCTTTCAGTCAGTCCATTCATATTAAGTGTACTTATTGTCAGACCAGGTTTTACTGTTGCCATTTTGCTGTGTTTCTTTTTCTTTTGTATCTTGTTATTACGGTCTATCCACTTTTTCTTTGGTGTCTCTGTGTGAAGTACCTGAATTAAAATTTCTTGTAGTTTTGGTCTTGTTTCACAAATTCCTTTAGTTCCTTCTTTTCTGCAAAGGATCTAATTTTTCCTTCATATTTGATGAGAGCTTTGCTAAGTATAGTATCTTTTAGAGGTCCTATTGACCCATACAATACATGTTTTGAAAATTTGACTGCTGGTGTCAAGGGTGTTGATGGTGAGTTCAAGTAAGATAAAATCATTAACACTTTCTATCTTTATCAATCATGATGTTGCCTATCAGCCCTGTAATGAGAATTATTTTTTTCTTAATTTTAAAATGTAACACACATTGGAGGCTGTACTCTTAATCTTTTGCAGCAAGAGGTTAAGTTCTAGCATCAGGATCAGAGGAAGACTAAACAACCTGCCTTATGCAGATGATACAACCTTACTTGCCAAAAATGAGCAGGACCTTCCACTACTACATAACAAAAATCCATTTTAAGACATGTGAATTTATGATTTTTCCTGTAAAAATCAAATTTATCTTGTAAATGATCTTATTATTTTTTCCTTTTATTTATGGAAGACTCAGAAACTACTTTCAAGAGAAAAATCAAAGGTAAAGTAAGATATATCTTTTGTATAAAACTTGCATGCTTTTCAAATTAAAAAAAGATACATTATGATTTATAGGTAGAATTAGCTCCAATGTGATACTGATTCCTAAGCATAGCAAACTGTAAATAGAGCAAGGGTCACGTGGATACTGCCATCTGACCTTTACCAATTTTACAGGGAGAACTTCTCCCATTAACAATATCAATAACACAGAACTCATGAGGTCAGACATGTCCCTTATGCTCCCATGCATTTTTCTATTCATCTTAACCCATTCTTGCTACTTTGCTGGGTGCAACATTTGATGTGATAGCTCACAGACCACTCAGAACCATGTTAGGGAAGTCAAAAGGTTATAATCCAGGTTAATAGTGGAATACAGTCACAATGTTTCCCAAAATGTGCTCACAGGCACCTGAGCCTTTAATCTCATGGCCCTAGATCAGGGTCACTAAGTTCTTATTCCTGCCAATATTGGTGTACACCATCCCAAAGTTATCCAACAAACTAGGATAAAGTCTCTTTACTCTGATTTTGTCCCTAGGGGATTGGTAACAATTCCAGGTCAAGTTGATTGTCTGGTTTTCTGCTTTATCCATGACAGCTAAGGCTGTAAGTCTAGCTGGTACAAGAATATCTCATCTGATGGTCATCAACTGCAGGCCTATTCTTTTACTGGTGGTGAGAGAAGGTTTCTGCTGATGGGATCACTCAATTTTTTTTTGGGGGGGCAAGATAAGGCAATCCTCTTGAAAATTGATGAGACTGGCCAATCCTCTTGTGGAATGATAAAATAGCCAATGCTCTTGTATATAGGCTAATATGCCCTATTCTCATATTCCCATTCAGCAGAATCAAGTTCTGTAGGTAGGAAAGATATATTGAAAGATAAAACCCACACAAATCTTTTAGAATCTTAGGCAATTATTACTAAATAGTGATTCTTAATGAATGTCATGGAGTTGATACATGGGTCTCCATATGGACAAAGGATAACTGCTCCATAAGGTTTTACAAACTATGATATTTCAGAAAAAGATTGCTTGATCTGTTTTCTCACATGATTCTGGATGAGTTCCATTTGTCAACACTTTGGCCATTTGTACTACCCAGCAATTGCTACAATTAATGACTGATATAATGAACGTGCGATTTACAATATTAGAAAGATTTACTATCATAAGGATGCTTTCGTTTGAGGTCTATGTTAAAGTTTTCTGTTTTGTTTCAAAATATTGAAATTAGCTATCTTAATGTTATTTCTTTGACACATGAATTATTCATGCTTCCAAATACATTATTCTTCAAGCATTCATATCAATAGTACAGGTGCTCCTCATGGGAATTTGTTTTGATTCAAACTAAATTAAGTAAACTAAATGCCAAGGTATTTTTGTATGCTGTGTACCCAATTGACTTTGATAGATTTTTTATTATATTTCTAAAAGAAAAGTCATAAATAGCTCCTAAAGGAAAAAATTCAGGTGATTAAGCCTTGTCAGATATTTAGCCAATAGAATGTAGATGAAATATATGCTCTTAAGAAATAGTTCAAACCAAAGAGTAAAATTTGAATTTGCTATGGTAAGGAAAAATTCTCAAGAATTCAGTATTGAAACTACATCACCAATTTGAGTAGTAGCTAGTGAAGTGATTTTTGCACATCATTTAGAAAATAGATTAGAGGAGAAATGTGCAGTATATCTCCACATTTACTTTTATTCAGTTTTTCCCTGAATATCCATTATGGACTAAGAAATGCATCAAAACAAGTAATAAAGTGAACTTCCACAATATAAGATACATGTAAATAGAGAACTCAGGAATATGTGTAGTATTTAAAGAACAGTTCATTATTACATTCTTTAAATATAATACTGGCACTAGAGAAGAGTATTGGCTGCTAGGAGAACACGCAGATTCATCCTAGAGAGGGTAAAACCAGATTGCTCCTTGGATACGAAGATTCAAAAGCTTTGCTTTGTCTGACATATTTTGGACATGTTGCAAGAGAGACCAGTCCTTTGGAGGGTGGAGGGACAGTTGCAAGAGAGAAAGACTCTGGATGAGGTGGATTGACTCAATGAATGGGGTAGTGGGGGTGGGTGTATTAGAGACGACAAGTTTGGCTTAGGATAGAGCAAAATTCATAGATGTTTTGCATAGAGTTGCTATGAGTTGCAAGGGACTCAACAGCACATAACAGCAACAACATTGCTCATATGTACATTTTAAACTATTTTCTTTTTTTAAAATTCTCTGTTAACCCACTTTCAAAATAACAGACCTTCTAAAACTCTTTGTACTGAAGAACACACTTGGAGGTGATTAGCAGCTATGGCACCTAAGGCTGAGCCCTTTTGTAGAGATGCACAAAGGAATGGCATAGTAACTAGTGCAAAAAAGGGTGTGTTGGAGACAGTGAGACTGACTCAAGATAGGGTGGGTTTCAGCTCTATTTTACAATATGGTCACTGTGATTCACAGGTTATTTGATGCCACAAAACAACAACAACAACAAATATATAGAGATAAAAAGGAGATCTTGATATCACATGAATAAATTAGACTGGCTGAGTATAGTGGGTAATATGGAAAAGATAGATCTATAGACATCCCATTAAATACTATCTAGAATTAAAATCACCTGAGTAGATATGAAAAGTATGGCAGAATATATATAAGATATGAAGGCTGAAAGGAAGGCTATAGTGGGAGTTAACACATGCATCAGGAAAGAAGGAAATAGGACTCACGAAAGGAGGCTAGGGAGCTCTAGTAGTCTGCATTGCAATGCAGAATGCATGCAGTTGGTATCTGCCAGTTGCTCTGCAAGAGAAGGATGGGCAGTCTCCTCCAGGGTGATTAACTGCCTCTGAAAACCTGCTGGAGGGTCAGCTGTGATTCAGTTCTGATTGTATAGTACTCAACCATAACAACAAAGGAAGCTAAGTTGGAGAATGATTGAAAGATCCGATTTGATGGTACACACAAAACAATATTTAAAAAAATTAAAAGAAAAAGAAGATGGGGATCAAAAACACATGGCTTCACATAAAGGATGTTACTTAAAAGGTTAACTATGTTTTGCAATGTTTCAAGTTACAAAATAAATGCTTTTGCAGTAAAACCATTAAAAAATAACAAATGCAGTGGATGAAGATGAATATTTAGATATTATAAAAGCCTACACTAATGGTTCTGAATATGCACATTAGGTATCATAAGAATGGTGCTACTCCTTACCATCAGGCCAATTCTGACTCATAAATTCTGTAAAACAGAGTAGAATTTTCTTGTATAATTTCCTTGACTATAATTATTATAGAGGCAGATTGGTACTTTTTTCTCCTATAGAACGGTTAAAAGGTTAAATTGCCAATCATCCCCCCCCCCGACCAAGTGTGTAACCATTATAATACCAGGGTGCATGGTGAATCAGCAGGACTGAAATACAGTTTTCATGTAAAGTTTATGAGAGTAGATGGTAGACAAAGGTCAGTATAAGGCAAAGTATTTGTTTTAATATGGGAGAAACTTGACTTCAGTTAAGTCTGATAGCAAACCTCTAAAGGGGAAGGTGCTAGATGAGGATATTTGTGTGGAAAATAAATGAAGCTGAAGTGTTAAAAGAAGTAAAACTCTTATTCTGAGTATTAGAGATTCACAAGAAATTAATATAAGGAAGGAATAGGTAAAAATAATGAGCTTATTTTTGCTGGAAAAGGAAAAAGAATTATACTTGGATAATTTATATTTATTGTTAAAGTAAAATGCCAAGAAGACAATTGGATGAATAGACAGTTGTTATAAAGTAAATTATTGGAAGATGGAGAAGTTAACATATATCAGGTCTATAATATTCACAAGGTTTTCACTGACCAATTATTTTAGAAATGAATGGCAAGTTGTATTTTCCAGGCTGTCTTTAATCTGGTAGCTCTACCGAAAAATGTACATGGTTGATATTTTAAATGGAGTATTTTTTATACTCTAAGTAGAAACACTATATAACACTATATTGCTGAGGTACCTTAATGCACGACAACTAATTTCATTTCAGTTAAATTTTTGGAAAATAATAAAAATAAAATAACAATTTTTACATATTCCTTAGTAAGAAATAACTGTATTAGGATGGATCCAGGAAAGTACTACATATCTGCTTTTTTTGGTCAGGTGCCATTGTGGCAACAACTCATAAACCCTGTGTCCAAGCCCTGTCTTGTTCCATCCTCACAATTCGCATCATGCTCAAGCCCATTTTTGTTGTCATTGCATTGGTTAATCTCATTGAGGGTCTTCTTTTTTTTGCACTGACCCTTTAACTTTCCTAGCATACTGTCTTTTCCTAATGACTGGCCTTCCTGACAACATGCCCACAATAAGTGAGATGAAGTTTCACAGCTCTTACCTCTAAGGACCCTTCTGGTTTTAATTCCTTAAAGAGAGATTTGTTTGTTCTTTTGATGCCCCTGCTATATTTATTACTGTTCTCAAACAGCACAATTCAAAAATATCGCTTCTTCTTAGTCATCCTTTTTCCTTTTCCAACTTTCAGATGCACAGGAAGCAATTGCAAATATGACTTAGATTAGGTTCATTAGGTTGACTGTTTACTACATATATCTAATTTAATTTCTAAATTTGACTGTGTTCGAATATCAGACCTCCTGGTACCCAACTATTACATTATCTTCATCACTCTACCTAAAAATCCAATTTTTAAGAGGCTCTCAAGATTAGTAAACCTGAAATTCCAATTAATAGAAAAAAATTTCCAAATAAGTGAATATTATATTAGTACAAATATTTGGGAAGGATTAATTTGTGGATATTGTGTAAGGTAGGTGGCATAAATTGGTGAACTACTTCTAAAGAAATTGGTTGGGAACAATTGTGAGGTTAAGTATGATGATATGCAAACCTAAAGTAAGATGGCAATAATGTATGAAACTGGGAAAGAATTTCCAACAAATTTTAGTGACAAATTGGATATAGGATCTTATGAAATGGAATGAGGCAAATATAGTTTAATGTTGTGTCAATTGTTACATACTGTTTGTTGATGTCAAATTTAAAACCAAATCCATTACCACTAAGCCAACTCAAAAGAATTGTATATTCAACAATAATATTCAGAGGAGGTGTGAAATTGTATTTGTTTGTAGTCTTTGGAGTAGAGTGAATTGTTACCAGAAAATTCCATGTTTACTATGGCTGTGTAGTAACTTTGGAGATTAGGATAGTGAGTGATGTTTCCAGCTTGGTTGTTTTGGCTTCCCATCCCCCACCTCCTAGTATAACTTGATCCAAACTATTAATAATTACTTGCTGTGTGACAAAGAGCTGGACAATAATTAGGGATGATAGAGAGATAATTGATGCCTTTGAGCTGTGGTACTAGAGAAGAGTGTTTAGTATACCATGGATTGCAAGGAGAACAAACAGGCCCATCTTAGAGAGGGTGAAGGCAGGCTGCTCCTTGGAGGCAAGGATTCTGAAGCTTCATCTGACATACTTTGGGCATGTTGCAAGGAGGGACGAGTCCTTGCAGAGGGATGTCATGCTTGGAAGGGCAGAGGGACGGATAAAGAGAGAGAGACCATCAATGAGATGGATTGATACAGTACCTCGGGTGATTAAGGTAGGTGTGTCAGAGATAGTAAATTTGGCCCAGGAAAGAGCAGGTTTCAAGGATGTTGTATGTAGGATCACTGAGTCACAAATGCACACAGCAACAACAATGTAGCTTTGTTTATTCAGAGTCACTTTACTTCCAAATAAAATTGGAAATTACCTTTTACATGTCCTTGAAGAATGGCATTCGTATCTGTATTGAGATTGTATTGAATCTGTAGATTAATTTTTATAGAAACCAGATTGATTGCATATGTGAGAAAAATCAATGGAGACGTTCAATATCAGCTTTGAAAACCAGGCCAAATGCTGTTCATGAGTCAGATCATCACCTACTTGTATGCAAGTTCAAACTGAGACTGATGAAAATCAAATCAAATCCATAGGAAGCACAGTTTGATCTTGAGCCTATGCTTCTTGAATTTAAATACCATATCAGGAACAGGTATGAGGCCTTGGACATTAATGAGTGAAGATCAGATGAGCTGTGGGAGGATATTTAGATATTATCCATGAGAAATGCAAAGGATAATTATAAAGATGAAGAAGAAAAGACCAAAATGGATATCAGAAGAGACTGAATATTACACTTAGAGCACTGGGATGCCAAAGAAAAGGAAAGAAACCAAAATCTTAAGAAGCTGAACAGAAGATTTCAAAGGGCAGCAAAAAAGAGCTAGAGAAAACCAAAAGGAGAAAACTAACTCAGCACTTCTTAAGCTGAACATGCTGAAGATCAAATTGAGGCCTCAAGTTGTAATACTTAAGGAAGCTCTGGGAAGAGTGTTGAATTACCCAGGAAGCATCAAAAGAGGATGGACGAAGCTAACTAACTGGAAAAGAGCCGTATTTGTTCCCAATACAAAAGGTGACCCAACAAAGTGTGGAACTTATAAAGCAATATCATTAACATCTCATGCAAGCAAGATTGTGCTGAAAATTATGTAACAAAAATATTGAAATGACACATCAACAGAGAACTGCTAGATGTGCAGACTTGATTTAGAAGAGAGTGTGGCAAAGGGATATTCTAGCTAATGTTAGATTGACTTTAGCTGAAAGCAGAGACTATCAGAGAAATGTCTATCTGTGTTTCATTGACTATGCAAAGGGTTTTTACTGAGTTCATCACAACAAACAGTAGCTAACTCTGAAAAGAATGGAAATCCCCAAACGTTTGATTGTTCAGACCTATACTTCAACCAGGAGGCAGTCGTCACAACTGAGCAAGGAAATATTGCATGGTTCAAAATAAGAAAAAGTGTTTGCCAAGGATGCATCCTATCTCCATGCCTTTTCAATCTATATGCAGAAAAGATCATCTGGGACACTGAGCTCTATAAGGAGAAATATGGCATCAGGATTGGAGGAAGACTCATCAACTTTCTGTGTTGCTTGCCAAAACTGAGGAGGATCTGAAGCTTTTGCTTCAGAAGTTCAAGACCTGTAGCCTCCAATATGGATTGAAGCTCTACATCAAGAAAGTCATGATTCTCACCACTGACCAATAGACAGCATCATGATAGACAGTGTAGAGATTGATATTGTTACCAGTTTCAGCTTGCTTGGATGGCAATCAACACTCTTGGTACCAGCAGTAAGGAAATAAAAGACAAATTGCCTGGGGAAATCTGCTGTCAGGGACTTTTTTGGGCAAAAATGTCAGTCTGGAGACTAAGGTGCACCTAATCCATGCCATGGTATTCCCAATTACTTACCATCCATCAAAGAACTAGACAATGACTAAGGAAGCTAGAAGAAGAATTGATGCATTTTGGGTTGTGGTACTGGAAAAGAGTTTTGAGTATAGCTAGGAGAATAAACAGATCTGTTCTGGAGAAGGTGAAACCAAGCTGCTTCTTAGAGGAAAGGATTTTGAAACTTTGTCTGAAATAATTTGGACATGTTGCTAGGAGGTACCAGTCTTTGCAGATGGACATCATGCTTGGAATTGTGGAAGGACTATACAGGAAAGGAGAACCATGGGTGGGATGGGTTCACTCAGTTACTGAAATAATGGGGGTAAATTTTTCAGAGACAACGTGATTGGCTCATGACAGAGCAAGATTCAGAGCTTTTGTGCATAGGGAGATATGAGTTGCAAGTGACTCCCTGGCACATAACAACAACAACAACATCCATAAACATGTGGCTTCAGGACTGAGGAAGACTCATTAAAAACCTGTGTTATGCAGATGACAAAATCTTGTTTGCTGCAACTGATGAGGCCTGACACATTTGCTACAGAAGGTCAAAGACGACAGTTTTCAAAAACTGGATTAATTATGTATACTGCATTGAAACGGATGAGGGAGAGAACAGTTTAAAAGCATTATATTATAGGCCATTATGATTATCATAGGAGTCCGGAATGAAGGTTGCAGAGTGGAGTATACTCAGGGCAGAGGTGGGGGGATAAGGGGGATTGTATACCAATGAAGGAATTTTTCTTTTACTTTTCGAAGAGAAGAATGACCTGGGAGTGGGGGTGGGGTGGGCAGGGAGAAAAGTGCAACAATGAATGAAAGGAAATCTAAAATATCTATAAATGTTCATTGAAATTAATAAAAAAAATTTAAAGATTCTTTCCACTGAGACAACTGACATCATCATGATAGACAGTGAATAGATTGAGATTGATAACAGCTTCAGCTTGGTTCCCCAATCAGTGTTCTTAGTACCAGCAGTCAGGAAATCAAAAGACAAATTGCATTGGACATATCTTGTGACAGGAACCTCTCCAGAGTACTGAGAACCAACAATATCAGTCTGGAAACTAATGTGTGCTTGATCTAAGCTATGGTTTTCACAATTACTTGCTATATATTAGAGAGCTGGACAATGACTAAGGATGATAGAAGGAGAATTGAACATACAGTGTTCTGCTAAAAGAACAAGCATATCTGTCCTGAAGAGGATGAAACCAGATTTCTCCTTGGAGACAAAGATTTTGAAGCTCTGTCTCACGTACTTTGGGCATGTTGCCAGGATGGATGAGTCCTTGGAGAAGGACATCATGCATGAAAGGGTGGAGGGACTACAAAAGAGAGGAAGACCCTGAATGAGATAGATTAACTCAGTGACGAGGGTAATGGGGTAGGTATGTTGGAGACAATTAATTGGCTCAAGATAGAGTTGGGTTCAGAGTTGTACATAGGGTTGCTCTGAAACGCAAGCAACTCAATGGCATATAACAACAGTAATAAAACATGAATATGCTTCTATTAACTCATTGGAAGATCTACTATGAGTCAGTTGGCAAACTCAAAGGCAATGAGTTGAGTTATTGAACCGCCTAAACTGTTAGAGCATAAATATTTAAAGTGTTAAAACCATCATTAGTTTTTTCTTATTTTTAATTGTGATTTTAATGAAGGTTTACAGAAGGCATCATTCTCCCTGATCTCTAATCCTACTCAAAGCATGATGGTCAAGACAGTATGGTACTGGTACAGTGATAGACACATAGATAAGTGAAATAGAAATGAAAACCCAGAAATTAGTTCATCTGCCTATGGTCAACTGATTTTTTGACAAAGAAATGAAATCACTTTAGTGGGTAAAAGATAGCCTCTTTAATAATTGGTGTTGTTAAAATCGAAAGATGATCTTCAGAAAACTTAACAAGATTCATATCTCACATCATGCACAAAAACCAACTCAAGGTGATTTAGGCACACAGGAGTAAAACCAGGAGTATAAAATTCATGTATCAGCTCTGAGTTGGTTTGACTCTATGATACACAACAACAAAAATGTTATTATATTAAATATTTTTCTTTGATAAGTTTATATCCCTCCTAAATTCCAGTTTATTATCAAAATTGACAACTTGATAATATCATCACATTAAAAGGCATAAAGTATCCAATTGGATCAGAATGGTTCATAACCATATTATAAATACTCTTTGATAACAAAATAAGATCAAGATTTGTGATTAATTTATCATCTAATAGACATGTCATGTAGCTCATTTATATTAAAACAACTCAAAAAAGGGAGGAATTTTTGTGCATCTGCAGTTGGTTTCGATTTATTTCTGTTTCCCTGTAATGTCTTGGTTATTTACCAGTTAAACAACACTTATTGCTTGAAATTACAATAAGGCAATATTTTACTTTTAAAGGAAGTGAAAAAATCAGAAATTTATGTAAGTTTTCAGTAATTTACACAGCTAGTAAGATACATATGTCAAAACCCAATTTTCTATGTTTATAATTCATGTTGTATCTGCAACAATATCTTGCTTTTAAAATTTTATTCTGTAGTATTATCTTCCAAATATTCTGAAAGTAGATGAATTTATAAAGATAAATTGTGTGTTGTTTTTGTGTATGGGTGTTTTTGTTTTGTTTTTTTTTTTACAACACATTAAAAAAAAAACAAACCCAAACACTAAAAAAACCAAAAACACAGAGCATCCCTTTGCAATGTCAGGAGAAGATTATGCAATTATCAAGGTAAACAGAAGTTTCCTTACTATTCTACCAGGAGGGTTTTACATGTTCTTCACCGCTTGTCAAAACCTATGTGAAATTGTTTGAACAGATTAGTAGTAAGCACAAATAGGCCTACACACATTGCTTACCGAGTACTTTATCCATGTCAGGAATTGTTAGTTTATAAAAAGGATTTGATTCCATATGAAGGTGCAGTGCGTGGAACTGGGAGAGAGTCATCTATTAGCCCTACTTAGAAAAAGAATCTTTGATGCAGTGAAAAAAAAATATTATTCACTACAGATTAACAAGTTTGTTCATGTTTACCTTACTTACTGGGTTATTTGTTACTATACACAGTAATAGACCTTCAACTGGTACTAATGAAATCTACCTTAATATTTTAATCAAGTTCTTCATGCAATTAATCATATTCAAACGCACTGTACCTCAAGAACTTAATATGTACTCTTATTGGTAAAAGTAATTTTGTTAGCCATACATAACTAGGATAAGGATCAATTTAAGTGATTTCTAAGTTAATTTGGCAATGCTACCTTTTCTTTAATTGCCCATAGCCTATATTCTCCCCATAACAAATATTTGCTCTAGATAAGCAGTTGAGGTGAGTGTGTGCTGGCCATTCGACAACAGTCTCACTACTCCTTACGTTGTCCCAAGTCCAGGAATCAACTTTTGTAAAATTTGATGTTTTTTTATAATATTATGGGTAAATGAAAGGATAATTCCATACTATGCATATATATGCTCTTTTTATTGTTGTTAATTGCTTTCAAGTCAATTCTGACTCACAGTAACTCCATGTTAGCATAGTAGAATTGCACGTTATAGGGAGTTCAACATCAGCAGTGAAATCTAGGCCAGGTGCTGATTGTTGAACAGACCATCAACTACTCATTGTCGTTGTTGTTAAGTGTCATGGAGTCGCAGGCGACTCATAGCGACCCTATGAAGGAGAGTCCTCGATGCTTGGGTGCCTTTCTTCCTCTCCCCAGGTTCGTAGGGTTTCCAGAGGCGAGCTATTATGGAAGTGGATGCCACTCCTCCTTCCAATCAACTACTAGTATGCCAGTTCAAATTAAAATTAAAGAAGGTCAAATAATAAAAAAAAAATGATAACAGGAATTAAAATTTTATCTTGAGTCTATTGCCCCTAAATTTAAAAACCAACTCAGGAATAGGTTTGAGGTCTTGGACACTAATAAACCAAGATCTGATGAGCTGTGAAAAGTTATCAAGAACGTTGCTCATGAAGACTGCAAAAGGTCATTACAAAGATAGAGGAAAAAGAAAAGACTAAAATGGATGTCAGAAGAGACAATGAATATTGCACTACAGTTCCACTAACCCAAAGCAAAGGGAAGAAATCAGGAAGTTAAGGAGCTGAATAGAAGATTTCAAAGGGTAGCTCTGGAAGACAAAGTAAAGTATTATAATAAAATGTTCAAACAGCTGGAGTTGGAAAATCAAAAGGCAAAACTCACTGAGCATTTCTTAAGCTAAAGGAGTTAAAGAGCTAATTTAAACTGCAGGTTGCAGTGCTTAAAGATGCTATAGGCAGAATATTGAATAATCCAGGGAGCATTAAAAGAAGATGGGATGAGTATTAGGAGTCATTGTACCAAAAAGAACTGGCTGACACAGAAAACTTTCAAGAAACAACATATGATCAAGAGGCAATGGTGATGAAAGAGAAAGTTCAGGCTGCTCTGAAGTACCTCACAAAAAATAAAACCCTAGGAATTGATGGAATATCAACTGACATATTTTAACAAACAGATACTGCCCTGTATGTGCTCACCAGGTTGTGCCAGGATATCTTGAGGACAACTACCTGGCCAACTGACTGGAAGAGATCCATATTTATTCCTGTTCTAAAAAAAGAGATGACCCAACAGAGTGTAGAAATTATCAAATAATATCACTAATATAATACACTAGCAAAATCCTGCTGAAAATTATCTAGAAATGACTGGAACAATACATTAGCAAAGAACTGCCAGATGTGAAAGTGAGGTTTAGAAGAGGTATTGGCACTAGAGACCTTATTGCCAATGTCAGGTAGATCTTGTCAAAAAGGGAATAGTATCAGAATAATATCTATCAGTGTGTTATTGACTATGCAAAGGTCTTTGACTGTGTGTATTATAGCAAATTGTGGCTAACCTGAGGAAAATGGGAATCCAGAAACACTTGATTGTGCTTAAGTGAAACTTCCACTAGGATCAGGAAATGGTCCTCAGAACAGACCAAGGAAACACTGCATGGTTCAAAATCCGGAAAGGATGTATCCTGTCTCCTTACTTTTTCAATCTATATGCAGAATAGACAGATCATTCAGGAAGTAGGGCTCTAGGACGATGAATGTGGTATCAGGATTTGAGGATGACACATCAACAATCTGTTATGCACATGGCACAACCTTGCTTGCTTGAGGAGAACATGAATATAATCTTCAATAAGAACTGAAGCTCAACATCAAGAAGACAAAGATTTTAGGCCAATTGGCATTCCATAATAGATGGAAAAGAAATTTAAGTTATTAACAATTACACTTGCTTGGCTCACAAACAAAACTTTGGCACGAACAGTCAGGAACTCAGAAGATGAATTGCATTGGGAAAATCTGTTGTCAGGGACCTATCTAGAGTACTGAAAAGCAATGATGTCAGTGTAGAGACTAAGGTGCACATAATCCTGACCATGGTCTTGAATTATTTGCTATGCCTCTGAGAGCTGTACAGAAGAAGAACCAATGTCTTTCAATTTTGGTGCTGTAGAAGAGCCTTGATTATACCATGGACTGCCAAGAAAACAAATAGCTCTGTCTTAAAGAGGATGAAACCAAGATTCTCCTTGGAGGCTAGGATTTTGAAGCTCTGTCTCACATACTTTGGGCATGTGACAAGGAGGAACCAGTCTTTGGACAAGGACATTATGATCAGAAACTGGAAGGATAGTGCAAGAGAGGCAGACCCCTGAGATGGAATGATAGTCACTGGGGGAATTGGGGTCGGTGTGTCAGACTGGCTCAGGGCAGGGTATATATACTTCCAAGTTGCTGTACATAGTATCGCTATGGGTCACAGGCAACTTGATGGCATATAACAACAACAACAACATTTTCAAAGTTATGACCTTTCACAAATTTACCAAGTATGCCCTTTAAGGTACCTCTTAACTTTTTGACAAATAGAGTGTTTTACTATTTGTTTCACTTGAACCAGATATTAATTAAACTTCCAAAATTTAATATCTGCATCCTAAGGATACAAATGCATTTTAATTTTTATATTATCAAAAAGCAGTAAGAAATTAATATTCAGAATGTTCTTTGTAACAGAACATTGCCTAAATTTTTTTCAAAGGAGCTAAGGAATTATTGTAAAATTCACTGAAATATGATATAATTTATGATTCCATTTTCATAGGAGGGTGTTATGAAATAACTAAATTATCTGCTGTAGGCAGCATATTCTCCCTGTGTAGAATTTTCAGAACTGCAATAGGATTTAAGTTGGAAGAACGAGAGCTCAGTAACTAAATAGCAACAGCTGATTTTTACCTTTTCTAAACCACAGACTGTATGAGAGTTGTGTGTGTTATATTTCAGTAATAATGGACTTCTGCTTAGTCAGACTCTAGATTAACACAATTTGTAAGACTCAGAAGGTATTTTAAATCATTTGAATAAATACAACTGGTTTTATAGAACAGAAATTCAACATTGGATAAACTTTTTAAACTTTCATTTGAAGAAATATCTAAGGCATTATTTTATTATTGTGAACTTTTCTATGTAAGTATCCTGGACTTTGAAGACTATTCATGTGTTAAAATACACACACACACACACACACACACACACACACACACACACACATATACATGTAGATAGATGATAGATAGATAGATAGGCATAGATACAGATAAACTTGGAGTGACAAATTTTAAAAACACAAATGTTCCAAAATTGCAAATCTTGAAAAATTTTAGAAGGGTTAATAAAGATTTTTTTTGTCTGTTACTACCCAGATAAAGTATTAAGATTCTCTACATACACATACATAGGGTTATTATGAGTTACAGGTGACTATACATCTTTTCAGGAGTAAATGCATAAAAGCTGGGAAGCCGTGGACACATGTGGGGAACAGAGACTCCTGACTGACTCCATGCAGCTGAGACTGTGAGGAACTAGGGAAAGGATGAGCCTGGAAAGGCACGTGGGTCTGAGAAGGTGGAGATTCAATGATAAAAAGCAAAACGATGGCCCTTTCTGTCTGAAGAATTCCAAGGAGCTCAATCTGAACTCTGGTGGCCTAGTGGCAAGAAGCTGCAGTGCAATCCCAGAGGTGCGCAGTTTAAATCCATCAGATGCTCTGCTGGACAAAGAGGGGCAATCTCTTCCTGTACCAGTCAGATCTGATTTGACAGTACACATACACACAAATAATAAAATAAATTAAAAAATACCAAGGAGCTCAATCCATTAGATACAGCACACAACAAAAACAACAAACATGTATATATCCAGGAACACAGAGGAAAAAGCTTGGCTGTTTTATAAGACAATTTAAAGCTGTTTGTGGTTTCAGGTTTTTATATAGAGGCTTCTAGTTTTCCAGTGTAGATCTATCTTTTTTAGGACTGTTGCTGTTGTTGTTGTTACATGATGGGGAATCTAATACAACTCAATGATTCTATGAACAACAAACCTGAACCCTGTCCTACCCTGTGCCAGTCTCATTATCTCTGGCATCCTCATTAACTCTAAACCATTGCATCAGTCACTGTTAGTTCATCTTCTTGAGGGTCTTCCTACCATTTTGCTTTCAAACATGATGTTTCTTCCATACAAATAGCCTCTCCTAGCAACAATCCCAAAGGATGAGAAATGAAGCTTTACCATGTTTGCCTCCAAGGAGCAGTCTTCCTGTACTCATTAGGACTATTAACAGTAAATTAATATTTAGAACTGATAAACTGATTAATTATTATTATTATAATTGTAAGGAATTATGATATATGGAATGACTGCCTTCACTCCATACCAGACATACTTTAACTCCAAGATCGAGCCTGATGGACATCTGGGACTTGGCCAAAATTTTAAATAAGAATAAAGTAAGCAAAACAACTTTCAACTTTGCTTCCTGGATAGCAGGGTATGTTGTATACCATACCAACCTCCTAAAAGATATATGGCCCTCATATAGATTGACAAGGTATATATTTATTAAAGATTTAGTTCCTGTGACAATGGCCATGTGTAAATATGTAAAAATGGACAAATATTTACACTTCTCATGTAGTATTTCAAAGACAGTGCCATATTAATTTTTATTTTCCTAGTAACTTGATGTTACACAACAACAGTGTCTTCTACTTTCTATATACCCATTAAGAATTGTTTGAATGACTGAATAAATGCAAGCAACGCTATTTATTTTTCCATCAGTAAAAACACTATTACTGAGTATGTTCCTTAAATCTTGAAACTCCAATACATTTTCAATTATCTACTTATAGCCTTAAAAATTATATGAACATGTGGTCTTGATTCCAAAAAAACTATGCACTGAGCTATGTGATATTAATTCTTGGGAAGCTGAATAGTATCTCTCTGTTATCTAATATTACTAAAGCATAAAAATCACAAGTAGATAGCTTACATCAAATACAATTTATTATCTCACAATATAGTAGGCTAGAGGTCCAAATTCTTGACCACTTCTCTAGGTGGAGATTTTCTCTCTCTGCTGGCTCAAAGTTTAGGAAGTTATCTGCAAACCCTACAATCCTTAAAGATATTCATGTATCTTGGTCTTTCCTTTTGTCCAGAAGTATCTGGGCTTAAATATGCAATCTCCTCCTGGCGTTTCCTGAATCTTCTGAGTTTAGTATTTTTGTTTGTTTCTCTCGCTTGTAAAATAAAATATTGTAAGCCATAGTTTAGGGAAACTCTCTTTAGTTTAGAAAGGATTGTGATAAGATTGTCATATATCATCTTTAATCCATTTAAAATTGTTTGACTTTGATAAAAAAAACTTTACTTCTTGGTAACCTTACATCTTTACATCCCTGTAAAAGCACTCAGAAGTATGTGGGCAAGTTGTCACACAATTTAATTCATGACACCATATAAAAAACTCTATGGAGAAGTTTTGGAAAAACACTTGTAGAAATATTTGTCATTCTTAGGTGCAATCGAATCAGTTCCTATTTATTGTGATACTATATATAGCACAGTCCTGCATCATCCTTCCAATCATTATGTTTGAGCCATTCTTGCAGTCTCTGAGTTAATATATATCTTTGAGGGTTTTCTTTTTTTGCTGAACTTCTATCCAACATGATATCTGGCAGTAAACAATTTATTTCCAATAAGTGATACTTTCCTTGATATGATAAATCATAAATCTGAGTAATCAGTTCTGTCTGGATTGGCATTGGAAAGCTTTTAAAGAATCAATAATATATTGTTAACTTTGAAGAATGGACACCATGAGTCTAAAGAAAGAGGGAAACTGTCTCTGTTTGATAGAGTGGTAATCAAAGTGAAAAACTTTGATACCAATTCTCTCTTAGGAAGTCTCAATAAATCAATTTCAGGAGAAGGTTATTGGTTGATAAGGCTAAAAAAATCACAAAAGAATCAAGTTAGGTTTCTCTTTAAGTAGAATATTATGAGCACAGTCATTTAAAATAATTTTTAGACAGTATCTGGATTTTAAAACCAAATTATATTAAATTGCCTCTGGAGAAGCCATATTTTTTAAATGATATTCATTGTGTTGAATGTTTCTTCCTCCTTTTCATGTTAATAATAAAGTACTCTAAGCTTCTTTTCTTTCAAATATAGACCCAGAATATTGGTAATTTTTATTAGGAATAAAAATCAAGGGGATATCCCTGTTAATAATACAGTTCATTATAATAGACTATCTACACATGATAAATGTATTATAAAAATATAATTCAATACTGATAACTCAATAAATGCAAAATAAATATATTGATATATTTAAGGTAATGGTGAAAAAGGATCTCTTTGCCTTTGAATTGGATTCAACTAATACCTGAACTTTTGCCAGTTTTCTGAGGCTAGAATTTGCAAAAGAAGGGATTTTCTGTCTTTCTGTCTTGGAGATGCAGGTAGATTTGAAGCACTGGAGAAGCATGGAGTTGGGATTACTTGTTGAACACTCTATAGACTCCCTATTAGATTCCCCTGACCAAAAAAAAAAAAAAGAATAAATATAAAGGATTTAAAAAAAATCTCCAACTTTGCATAAATTGCAATTTTAAAAACAAAATGACCCTTTACAATCAAGAAAGTTTTAATAAATCCATTTGCTCTTTTTTGCTTTAACTGCCAGTGATAAATCTGACAACAAAATGATAAATTGATTATATGACACTATCAGGGAACCAAGTGTCTGAAGTATGAAAAACAGTTGTTAAAAACTAGCTAATATAATTCAGTCACCTGGGGCAAATTTAGCAAGTTTCCAGCTATTCTCAAAGAAAATATCCTAGAAAATTTCCAATAGCTTTGAAAATATGTTACAATTATTTGGAATTTTCTAACATGTTTCTAAATGAGAAGAAATTAAATCGAATTTTCTTGAAAAAAATCTGCTGCAATCCTAAAGGTGCATGGTTTAAGTCCAACAGATGCTCCACTGCCGAAAGATGGATAATCTCCTCCTGTGCCAGTTAGATCTAACTAGACAGTACACAACAACAACAACAACAACAAATTACATTGAACAAATCTTCTCCAAACGATCTCTTTAAAGTGTTAAAATCTAAAGATGTCACCTTGAAAAATAAAGTTTACCTGACCCAAAACATGACATTTTTCATTACCTCATATACCTGTAAAATCTATATAATGAATAATTAAACCAAACAGTAATTTATAACTTTGGATTATAGAGTTGGCAAACGATATTAAATTCACCATAATTTCTCAAAGAATAAAAAAATCTATCTTAGAAAAAGTATAACTAGAGTGCTTTTATATGTGGGGATGATGAGATTCCATCTCATATTGGACATGTTACTAGGAGGAACCATCTCATATATTGTGCATGCTGTGGGGATGGTCCAGCACATTAGAAAGTACATCAGATTGGGAAAGGTAGAGGGTAAGAGAAACAGAGGACAATGTCAACAAGATCAATTGACACAGTAAGTGCAACAATGGGCTTGATCATGAGAATGGTTCAGAGCAAGCAAGGTTTTGATTTGTTGTTAGTAGATAGAGTTGATGGGAAAAGGAGTCAATTTGATGACATATAACAATCACAATGGCAACGAATGGCATGATTGATAATATAGAAAATCAACTAAAAAACCGGAAGACTTTCAATGAAATTGACTGGCATAGTGTCAGCAGCATTACATTAAAGTATAGGGACAATGAATAAGAATGACAGAAGAGCTATGGTGTTGGAGAAAAGTACTGAGTACCGCATGGGCTGTCGACAAACCAGACAAGTATATCTTGAATAAAGTGCAACCAAAATGTTCTTCGGAGACAAGGATAATGAAACTTTGTCTCACATACATTGGGCATGTTGTTAGGAGTGGCTACTGCTTGGAATGACACATTATAGTTGGAAAGATAAAGGGTCAGTGAAGGACAGGAAAACTCTCAATGAAATGAATTTACACAATTACTATAAAAATAGATTCAAATTTACCAGAGGTGATGACTATGGCACAGGAGATGGCAAGTTTCAGATTCATTGTTCATGGGGTCCCTACGAGTCATGGTCACATCCACAATGCCTAACTACAGTAGAGAACAAAACATTCTTGGACTTTTGCTTTCCCTTCATTCTATAAGTAGACCTTATGCATTTAAAATAAGCATAAATACAATTTAGGGAAATTATTACATTACTATTATGAGTATCCCCATTTCTGTGATATGTGAAACTTCCTTAGTACTCTAAAGACAAGCATTTGCTTTTGCCTCAAACATAATAGTGTCCTTTATTTGAAACAAGTTGAAAATAATCTTCAACTGAAAATAAATTTTAAAATATGTTTGTTTTTTTTTTATTGCTTCTCTGAAATATTTTTTTTTTTAATTTTGTGTACGTGTACTGTCAAATCAGATCTGACTGGTACAGGAGGAGATTGCGCCTCCTTCTCCGGCAGAGCGTCTGGTGGATTCGAACTGTGTTCCTCTGGGATTGCAGTGCAGTTTCTTGCCACTAGGCCACCAGAGCTCCCTTGCTTCTCTGAAATCTTAACTGGGGAAAAAAACCCTAGTGAAGATACTGTTTGCATTAGGTAACATTTGTCTAGCTTTAAATTGAGTTTAGTTTAACAAGAATGCCTTGTGCACTTACAGTGTACCTGATATGTTGCCCAAGGTCTCAGTGTTTCAAAGAATAAAGTTACTAAGGGCACATTCTTGAGGACCTCAAAGGTGGCCTAGGTTATCTTGTGATTAGTGCATAATTCTTTCATTTCCTTCCCCTACTTTCTCATATTTCTCTCTCTGTCTCTTTCATTGTCTTTGCTTTCTCTTTTCTTTTACTCCTTCTTGAAAGTTACATTTAGTAGCTGCTAAAATGAGGACAAAACATGAATTTAAATCTTTAGCCATATTTAAATTTTCAAATAACTCACCAGCTATTCACTGCTGTCCATTTACAATGGTTAATATTTCTGTGGAAACTTACTGTCATATCTTTCTTCCTTGGAGAGGCTGATGGAGTCAAATTACTGACCTTCTAGTTAGCACCTATTGTTTAATTCACTCCACCACTATAAACTTTTTCTTTAAAAAAACATTGGCACTAAAATAGTAATGTATTGAAATTGTAAGTGACCTAAGAAAAATCTTGTTTACCATTATTTTAAAATATACTCTTATTGAAAGCACACTCAAGTTTGTATGCATATTCTTTCTTGTCTTCTTGATATATTCAGATTTACAAAGTTCTGATTAGCAATAATGTACCTAATATATGTACATAAATGTTTAGTTGTATATTTACAGAAGGCCATCCTCCTCCAGTGCTTTGAGAACTCCTGTCATCCTTCACATTCATTACAAGCTTTTAAGCTCTGTCTCACCAGACAGAAAAATTAAGGGGGCAGAAGTGGGGAAAATAAATGCTAAGATGTATTCAGGGAGTTCTGGTGTCCTAGTGGCAAGAAGCTGAACTCTAATCTTGAAGATACCTGGTTGGAGGCCACCAGTTGCTCTCCTCGTGAAGGATGGCCAATCTCTTCCGATGTGATTAACAGCACCAGAAGGTCAGCTATAGATTGGTTCCTCCTTGATGGTACACGACAATATAGATGTATTCAAAGGAGAACCCAGTTCAATGGAATAGGTTCCAAGTCATAGAGACCCTTCCTCAGGTTGTTGAGGCTTTATATCTTTAGAGGAGGATAATACTCATCTTTTTCCCACAAAGCAGGGTGTGGATTCAAACTGCTGACACTTTACTCAGCAAAGTTACACATGCTACTTACACTTTACATGTGCCACTTACACTTTAAGCATGTTATCAGGAAGGCCGAGTGCTTGGAAAAGGACACCATTCTTTGAAAAGTGGAGGGTCTTCATGGTAGAACAAGACCTTCAGTGTGATGGAATGACATGTTACTATGCAGATGGGTTTAAGAACAGCATAGGTTGTGAGGATGGCACGTGATTAAGCAGGGTTTTGTCATGGGGTCAGTATAAGTCAGAGCTGATTCAAAGGCACCAAAAACAAAAGACGTAGTCATAAGAAACTTTGGAGAGACAGTGCTTAAAGCATAGGCTACTAACTGAAAAGTGAGTGGTTAGAATCTACAAATTCCTCCTTTCAAACAAAAGATGAGCAGTCTCCTCCCATAAAAATTTGTAGCCCCAGAAACCAAGTGGAGAATCACTATGAATTGGAAAGAACTAGATGGCACAGGAGGCAGTCATCAGAACAGAGTAAGGGAACGTTGCATGGTTCAAAATGGGGAAGGGCATACACCAAGAATGCATCCTATCTCCATACCTTGTCAACCTGTATGCAGAACCGATTATCCAGCAGGCTGGGCTCTATGAGGAGAAATGTGGTGTCAAGATTGGTGGAAGATCTATCAAAATCTGTGTTATGCAGATGACACAACCCTGCTTACTAAAACTGAGGAGGACCTGAAGCATCTGCTACAGAGGGCCAAGGACTGCAGCCTCCAATATGGATTGAGGCTCAACGTCAAGAAGACAAAGATTCTCACCACTGAACCAATTGGCAGCATCAGGATGGATGGTGAAGAGATTGAGATGGTTCACAGCTTTAGTTTGCTTGGCTCCACAGTCAACACTCTTGGCACCAGCAGCCAGGAAATTAAAAGGTGCATTGCCATGGATAATTCTGCTGTTAGGGACCTCTCCAAAGTACTGAAGAGCAATGGTGTCTCTCTGGAGACTAAGGTGCATCTGATACAGGCTATGGTATTTGCAATTACTTGTTATGCATCAGAGAGTTGGACAATGACCAAGGAGGATAGAAGGAGAATTGATGCCTTTGAGCTGTGGTGCTGGAGAAGAGTATTGAGAATACCATGGACTGCTAGGAAAACAAACAGATTTGTCCTGGAAAGGGTTAAACCGGGTGGCTCCTTGGAGGCAAGGATTCTGAGGCTCCGTCTAACATACTTCGGACATGTTGTAAGGAGAGACCGGTCCTTGGAGAAGGACATCATGCTTGGGAGGGTGGAGGGACGGCGCAGGAGGTGAAGGCCCTCTATGAGGTGGATTGATTCAGTGACTGGGATAATCGGGATGGGAGTGTCAGAGACAGTGCGCTTGGCACAGGACAGAGCAGAGTTTAGGGCTGCTGTACATAGGGTCGCTATGAGTCGCAAAGGACTCGACGGCACTTAACAACAACAAACAACAGATGGAACAGGTTTTGGTTGAGGGCTTTTTTGTTTTCTTTTGTTTGTATAGGTGTGTTCATCTAATATTACAGTTACCCAAGTTTATAGAGCTCATTTTCATTTTCTCATTTGTTTCAAAATTGATTTCTTGATGCACCAATTCACTTATTTTTCCCTTTCTCAGTTCTCATAAATATTTTAACATGAATTTGGATGCCAGTGACAGCCGTGGTTATTATTTAGCTATCCATGGAAAAGTGTATGCCTTTTCCATTTTTCCTAAATCTGTTTTCTTGAATGCATTTCTTCAATGCATTTAATTTAAAAAAGGCCTCTATTCAACTATCTAAGAGCAAAAGAACATAGTGTCCAAAGGTCAGTGTTCCTGGTCTGGGCCCTCTCTTCTTCCATCAGTCATCACTGAATTACTATAGGTGGCCACTCCAGCAGATGGAAGAGTAGAGTGGTAGAAGTGTGCTTGAATTGAGCCAAATGTAAAATGGCAACATAAATGAATAGGAATAATAGCCTCATATTTACACAGAAAACAAATGTGGTAACTATCTGCATTTAAGAAAATGACAAACATATATTCTGGAGGAAAGATAAATATATAGTGCACAGTAAAGATTTTTATTAGAGTAATTTTTAAAATATTCTTCAACCTGCACTCTGAAATTAATGGATTCAGTGTCATTTCCAGTTTCATTTTTGAACTAACAGTAGTTGAAACAGTGGACAAAACCAGAACAACTCTTGTTAGAATGACACATCACTGGGCAGTGTTTCTTCTGTCACAGATAGGGTTACTGTGAACCTTAACTGACTCACTGAAACCTGATCCTCTGTTTTATTTGATGTCTACTACCTCTGTCGTTCTAAGGAATTTTGAAGAATTATCTATTTATGTTGTTTACCTTTCCATTCTAGTCAGTACAACCCAGAGCAGAAAGAATGCTTGCTAGGACGGATTCTGAAGTTGTTGTTGTTGTTAAGTGCCTTCGAGTTGTAGACCACTCATAGTGACCCTATGGACAAAAGATCTGGACACTAGTATAACTTCCATCCTCTCTCCACATTCATAGAGTCTCAGGAGGCAAGCTATTTCAGAAGTGATGCCACTCTTGCTTCCAAGCTTGTTTTAATTGCGAAGTTCCACCAAACACTGTCCACTATAGCTAACCATTATAGCATTTGACACACCAGTGACACAGTGTTTAGTATCACAGCAACCATGAATTACCTCTGTAACACAGACAGATCAGTGCTATATCATTTAGAAGAATGTTTGGCCAAAAACAATTAATGATTCTGAAGTAGTCGATGATTATATCAATAGCCGTTCTTAGATTTTTGTCCAAAGTTCCTGTCTGCTGAAATTTTACTGCATATCAGACATGTTGCAAGGCAGGACCAGTCCTTAGAAAAGGACATCATGTCTAGGAGGGTGGAGTGACAGCTCAAGAGAGGAAGACTCACCTTGAGATGGATTGATTCATTACTGGGGTGGTGAGGGTAGGTGTGTCAGAGAATAAAATTGGTACAGAATAGAACAGGGTCTAGGACTGTTGTACATAGGATCTCTATGAGTCACAGGCAACTTGACAGCACATAACAACAACAGTAACAACATTGTTAAAGAAAAAAATCTAGAGTTAGAAGAAACAAAATATGTATACCAGTTGCAATCTTAGTACCAGTATCTTCTCTCTTGTTCTATATTTTTGCTGTAGTTACATGCTATTGAGTTGAGTACAACCTACAGTGACCCTATGACAAAAGGTCTGAACTCTGTCCTATCCTGTGGCATCCTTATGCTTCCTAACACACTAGAGCACACTGTGGCAGTCATTGTGTCAATTCACCTCATTGAGGTCTTCCTCCCCTTTGCCCACCTTCTCTGCCTTCCCAAGATGGTGTCATCACTCAGGCTACTGTAGGTGGCCACTCAGGCAGCTGGAGAAGTACAGCTGTGACAAGTGTGCTAAACTGAGCCAAATGTGAAAAAGCAGGAAATAGCCTCTCCAAACAACATGCCCAAAGTATGCGAGGCAAAGATGATAAAGCTTCAAAGAGCATTCAGGAGGCATTTTGTCCAAGACATATTTGTTCTTGAAAACAAATTTGTTTGTTTGGCCATGAAATGTTCATCACTCTTCTTCAACACTAGAGCTCAAAAACATCAATTCTGTTATCCTTATTAATTTCCCAGCTCTCAAATGCAGAGCAAGTGATCTGAAAGAACATGGCCTGAATCAGGTATACCTTAGTTCTCAAACTGACACTATTGCTTCTTAATGATTTGGAGAGGTCACCAACTGTAGACTTTCTCAGTGTAAAATATCCTGATATTCTGACTGCTGGTAATAAGGATGGTGATTGTGGATTCAGTATGCTTACCAAGATTTTTACCATATGAGGACTCACTGTCCAATAGTTTATAAAATTCATTGTTTATCTGTCAACCTCAGTGTCATAAGTATTTTTGACCTATAGAACCAAATATTGAATGTGATCAGAAACTGAGACATAAAGTGTCTTGCAATATACATATAATAAAAATGTGCACAATATATTGGAAACACAGTGATTAAGGAATAACAAATGTAAATGAAGTATTCAATTGTTTTCTTTGTGTGCCATCAAGTCAGAATTGACCCATAACTGATCTTCCACTAAGCTCTTAGAAGCAGTAACTCCCATGGTAGAAGATTGTCCACCCTTCTCCCACAGAGCAGCTGGTGGATTAAAATCTCATGCCTTTGTGATTGCTGCATAGCTTTTTACCACTAAGCCACCAGAGATCCCATATGTTCAGTAACTATTGACTTTTATTACTAATGTAATAAGGGTAAGATGTCATTTGTACTTAATTTATTATTTAGTCTATGTTATTTTCTTTCAACAAATATATTTAAAAACATTCACCGTTTTACTCACAATCTATTTTATAATCCTTTTATTTTGCATGGTAATAATAACAAACAAGATGGAGGGTGCATATAATGTGTTACTTTTGTAAGTACTTAAGAATATGTTGAATTGTTTAGTCTTTATAGAAAGTTCATACTTTTGACATTGTTTTTAATCCTGATTTGTAAATTGGAGTGCAGAGTAATTGAGGGATTCTCTCAAGTCACACAGCAAGTAATTTAGGGAACTAAAATCAAAACTACACTTATAGCTTTGAAGTCAGTGCTTCTAACAAAAATGTAACACAGACCATTTATCTACTGTTGAGAATATTCAGGAATAATTTTAAAGAAGGAATGTTATAGAGCAATAATCTGATATGATAGTTTTACCACAAAGGAGAGCAAAATTAAAAATTTCAATATACATAATATTTTGTTAAAGTTTGCTTAAAATTATTTAAATCTACCACAAATGAAAGGGAGCTCTGGTAGACTAGTAGTAAGAACCTGACTTCAGTCTCAAAGGGACATGGTTCAAATCCACCTACTCCATCGAATAAAGATGAGCAATCTCTTCCCATATGATTAAATGTCTCTGAGAACTCACCAGAGGGCCAGTTATGAGTTGTTCCAACTCAGTGGTATTAAGCTACAACAATCACAAATAAAATTGTATTTTATTTATCTACTTATAAGCATAAATGTAGTTTATAAGATGGCCAACACTCTTTAGTCAATGTTTCTGGGATCTCCAACTTTAAACTGATCATTCTATCTGTGGAATTATGATTAGTACAAAACGAACTGAGAGTACCTTAGGGTTGTAGCTGATTACATGTTGGGCTGCTAACTGAAAGGTCAGTAGTTTAAAACCACAGGCTCCTCTGGGGAAGAGAGAAATAATAACAAGCAAGATGGAAGGCAGCTATTGTGTTAATACTTTTTTATCTACTTAAGAACATATTGAACTCCAATGGCAGATTAGTAAAAAAATGTGTGGCAATCCCAAAGACATGTAGTTCATATGCGCCACTTGCTCTGAGGGAGAAGGATGGACAATCTCCTCCGGTAATATTAAGTGCTTCAGAAAACCTGCTGGAGGGTCAGCTATATGTCAGTTCTGACTCAAAGGCACACAGCGAGAATATATTGAATTGTTCTTATTATTGAACATATTGAAGCGAGAAGAGGCATCCTGTGTCTGTGAATATTTACCCCCTTGAAAACCTTTTGGTTGTTCCACTCAGCCATGCAGGATCACTTTGCAAAGAAATTGTCTTGATGATAGGAAGTTTGTTTTTCTAATGATTTTTTTTTATTCTTAATACTAGTTTGTTGTTCTTTTGTACTTTCAAGTCAGAACTGACCCATCGCTGACATTCTGGCTGGTTTTCAGAGGCAGTAATCACACTAGAGGAGTTGCCCATCCTCTCGCAGAGCAACTGTCGAATTCAAACCATGTGTCTTCAGGATTGCAGTACAGCTTCTTGCCACAAGAGCTCCCTAGTTTAAACACTAATTTAGGAAGAAATGTAGAACTTGTATCTGCTTTTATTAAAGACATCCTTTTTTTTTTACTCCACAATTCAATTTGTAGTGGTTGCTGTTACGTGCTGTTGAGTCGAGTACTCTATGAATAAATTATCTGATCCCTGTTCTATCCTTACACTTCCTGATACACCAAAGTCTATTGCAGTAGTAACCATATCAATCATCATGGTTGAGGGTCTTTCTCTCCTTGGCCAAACCTCCACCATTCTCAGCAGCGTGTCTTTCCTCCAAGGAATAGCACCTCCTAGCAACATGCCCAAATTATGTGAGGTGAAACCTCATAATTCTTGCTTCTAAAGGGCATTCTGGCTGTATCCTTTCCAGGGCAAATCTGTTTGTTCTCTTGGCCATCCATGGAAAGTTCAGTACTCTTTTTCAATACCATAGCTCAAAGACACAAATTCTCTACCTGTCATCCTTATTGATTTTCCAGCTCTCAGATGCATAGCAAGTAATCAGAAAGACTATGGCCTGAGTTAGACAGACATTAGTCCTCAATCTGATATCACTACTCAATAATTTGGAGAGTTCCCTAACTGTAGATTTTTCTCAGTGCAATGTGTCTCTTTATTTCCTGACTGCTGGTATCAAAGGGGTTAATTGTAGATCCAAGTAAGATGAAGTTGTTGACTGTTCTCGCTTTGCATTTCTCAAGCTGAAAGAACTGAAAAATAAAGTTAGCCTCATGTTGCATTATTGAAAGATACTATAGGCAATATATTGAATGACAAAGAAAACATCAGAAGAAGTTAGAGGAAATATAGAATCACTATACCAGAAAGAATTTATCAACACTAAAAAATTCAGGAAGTACCATATGAGAAGGAGCCAATGGTAATGAAGGAAGTATTAGAAGCTGTATTGAAGGCATTCACAAAAAAATAAGGCCTCATAAATCAATGGGATACCAATTGACTTCTTTAAATTAATGGATGCAGCCTTGGATGCAGTCACTAAACTATGCCAGGAAATTTTGAGCACTACTGTCTGGCCAACAGAAAAGGTCCATATTTGTTTCCATTCCCAAGAAAGGTGATCCAGCTGAATGTGGAAGCTATAAAACAATAAAATTGATATCACATGCAAGCAAAATACTACTGAAGATCATTCAAAAGCAAATGATTCAATTATGTGCCATCAAATTACTTGCAACTCATAGTGACACTAGGTACATCAACCCTATACTCTGCTTTATCCTTTGCCAATCTTATTGTCTCCGACATACCTGTGCCATTACCCCAGTCACTGAATCAATCCATCCCATCGAGGGTCTTCCTCTCCTGTCTCCGGTGCTCTCCTTCCACACTCCCAAGAGTGACATCCCTCTCTAGGGACTGGTCTCTCCTTGCAACATATCCAAAGTATGTCAAAGTTTCCATGGAGCAGCCTGGTTTCACCCTCTCCAGGACGATCCTAGCAGTCTATGGTATATTCAATACTCTTCTCCAGCACCACAGCTTAAAGGTATCAAATCTTCCTCTATCATCCTTAGTGATTGTCCAGCCTTCTGACACATAGCAAGTAGTTGCAAAGACCTTGGCCTGAATCAGGTACACCCTAGTCTGCAGATTGACATCATCGCTCTTCAGTACTTTGGAGAGATCTCAGACAGCAGACTCTCCCAATGCAATTTGTCTTTTAATTTCCTGGCTGCTGCTACCAAGAATTTTGATTGTTGAGAGAAACAAACTAAAGCTGTTAACAATCTCAATCTCTTCATCATTTATCATGATGCTTCTATTCAGCTCAATGGCAAGAATATTTGTTTTCTTGATGTTGGGCTTCAATCAGTATTTAAGGCTGCAATCTTCACCCTTCTACAGCAAGACTTGATGTCTTCTTCAGTTTCAGCAAGCAGGATTGCTCAATATTGCTCAAGACTCAATATAATCTCAATTAGATATCAATTAGAAAGGTAAAGCATGATAGCCATAAGAATGAGTTTGATGTTTCAGTAAAACCCAGAGTCAGAATTAGAGTACAGGGGGTATCTCTGCACAGCTCTGCATCTATGTATTTATCTTAAAAATATCCAATGGTGATTTGTCATGATATTAGCTAAAGCTATTAATTTGTATTATTACTGCCTCTTTATTAAATTGCTGTACACTTTTCATCTCCAAATAATCATTCCCATGGCCTTTTAAATAATAACTAAAATTTTATTACTTCCAAGGAGACAATGTTGTCAGTGATTCTGGAATAGACTTAGCCAGTATGATAGTCTACATGTCAGTGATTAGTACATATACACCAGCAAATGTGCACTACTTTAATAAGACATTTACATTTAGATAAATCAGAAGCAGTGATTCAGGAAATTAAAATAGCATTAGAAATCTGGACTAACATCTGTCAAAAAAGAGCAATGAACTTGACTATTGAGTTCAGCCTGGTAGAGCCACACTTTACTTAGTATGCCCTTGAGGCTCACAAAGGGGATTCTACAGGTCAGAATTAAAAAGAAAACATTCTGGATATGATGAACGGATTTGGATTAAAGAGTGCATTTTTTAAACTTTTAGGTTAATTACATATTTAACATTATTATTATATAACATTATATAAGAATAAACACTAACCTGGAGACATGATTTTTTTTTCAAGCTAACACTGGAAAGTGATAGCATAATCAACAGGTATAAATATTTTCCTTGAATATTTAAAGAATTATAGACATAATACTACAAATGATTTTAAGTTTTTAAATCTAACTTGAATAGTCTTCAATTTATTAAAGCATAACCTGTACAATATGCTACTGATTTAAGAAAAGTTATTCATTTACTAATTCATTTCCCTCATGTAGCTTTAAATATATCTTATGTGAAAAGACACGACTCTTAATCATCCCATATTTCTCATTCAAAGTTGATCACATCATATAGTAAATAGATGTTGACTCATCTGACTGCAGACATTTTTACATATACAGGACCCCTTCAAATGTTTCTGAAATTACATTTGTATTATCAGATGATTTGTGCAACTACCTCACGTCTCTGGTAGTTTGAATCTACTGGCAGCTCAGAGGTAGAAAGAAGTACAACTTCTTTTTCATGTAATTTACTGTGTAACAAATCCTTAGAGGAGGGTGAGCTATGAGGAAGCTTCAATTTGACAGAAGAGAACTTTGAGTATCTCTCACTCCACATATGGTAATATTTGTGCATTCACCTAAAAGATGCTCTGCTGAGAGTGTAAATAAAAAAGAAAAAAATAGTTTTAATATCTCAAAATGTATAAGTATTTCCCCCCAGAAGTGTGTCTCAAGTTAATCAGGTGACAACACCCAAAGAATTACTATGTTGTACAATTATTAACCAATGTGAAGTAATCATGTATGAAAGAAATTATGTTGCAATCCTTATCTTTTCAAAATTGTGCATTTAAAAAGAGTATAAATGTCTAAGAACAAATGAAAAATAATTAACAGAAACTTAAATTGTGGCTACATTGAGAAGAATATGAATCCCAGAACACTTAATTTTGTTGATGCAAAACTTAGATCAGTAAACAGTGATCAGAACAGAGCAAGAAAACCCTGCATAGTTCATAATTGGGAAAGGAGTGTGTCGGGACGTGTTCTTTCTCCGAAAATTTTCTATCTATATGTAGAAAAGATAATCTGGGAGATTGCACTTTATGAGGAGGAATGTGGCATCAAGATTGGAAGAAGACTTAACAACCTTATGCAGATGACACAACCTCTCTTGTCAAAAGAAAAAGAGGACCTCAATTTGCTGCAGGTCAAAGACAGTAGTTTTCAATATGGCTTGCAGTTAAACATCAAGAAAACAAAGATTCTTGCCAATTGGCAGCATCATGATAGAATGGGAAGAGATTGAGATTGTTAATAGTTATGTTCTGCTCAGAACATTCTTGGCACCAGCCATCAGGAAATCAGAAGACAAATTACATTGGGAAAGTCTGCAGTCAGGGACCTCTCCGGAGTACTGAAGAGCAACAAAATTAGTCTGAATACTAAGGTGCACCTGATCCAAGCTATGGTCTTCTCAATTACTTGCTAAGCATAAGAGACCTGGATAATGAAGAAGGAGGGCAGAAGTATTCATGTCTTTGAGTTATGGTTCTGGAAATGAGTATTAATGTACTATGGACTGCATGGAGAACAGATTTTTTCCGGGGAATGGTGAAACCAAGTAGCTCTTCGAAGAGATTTTGAAACTCCATCTCACATACTTTGTACATGTTGACATGAGGGATCGGTCCTTGGAGAAGGACAACATTCTTGGAAGAGCGGAGGGTCAGCAGAGGAGAGGAAGACAGAGGATGAGATGGATTGACATGAGAGCAGGTATTTCAGGGACAGTGAAATTGTCTGAGGATAGGGTAGGATTGTGAGTTTTGTCCATAGAGTTCATATGGGTCATAGTTAACATGACAAAACATAACAACACATATATTGAATGCAATACATTCTAAGATACCAAGTTTCTAGTGAATAAATATGAATTTATGACATAAACTGTTAGAGTTTATATTTCATTTGTTTTTTTTTCAAAATAATGTTTTATTCATATGATGAAGCTTCTAGGAAGCTTTATAATACTTCCTTCAGGGACTGAAATACATATTACAAAACTCATTTCTTCTGTAAGAAAATATAAATAAAAGCATTAGTGTTTATCAAAAGACACAATAAAATATATAAAGCTTAAGAAAAGAGTTAAGTAGTTTTTATAATTCACATCTATTACAAACAATGGAATAATCATGACTGATGTTGGCATAGGGTTTGAATTGAGATAAAATGCTTTCTGGTCTCTAAGCAGTGATGCCATATGATATGTATTTATAGAGAGAATGGCACTGAGAAAATTGAATATGGTACTTTCCATCAAAAATTAAAATTCATTTTTTATTGGAAAAAATGTAGTAAGTCATCTTTTACAAAGAGTTTCTGTTTTGAAGAAAAAAAACCCCACAACATTTTCATCTTCTTACACAGAAAAATATAAAGAGGTGACAATAAAAACTTTAAATGAAAATTCTAGCACAAAAATGCATTCTGTAAAGATTCTGGAATAGTACCACCACACAACTCTTCCTGTATGTCTTCATGTTCATAATGAATTGATTTAGATAACTGATATGATATAAAATAGAAACCTAACTAGTGAATTAAAAATAAAAATAGTAATACAATGGAATAACTAGTAAACATCAAAATACTGTATTAAATTAATTACATGCAATATCTAATTTAATCCTAAATAAGACAATATAAAATAGAATGGATAGAATGATATATTATTGTTGTGCACCATAGAGTCAGACCTGACCCATAGCTGACCCTGCAGCAAGTTTTCAGAGGCATTTAATCATACAGGAGAAGACTGCCCATCCTTCTCTCATAGAGTAGCCAATGGTGTGCCTTTGGGATTGCAGCACAGCTTCCTGCCACTAGGTCACCAGAGCTCCCATAAGGAAAAAAAAAACTGTATCTATTTTTTATAATA
>NW_006399835.1:8960716-8972612 GCF_000299155.1 Elephantulus edwardii | reverse complement strand
AGAAATTAAGACTGAAAAAATATTTTAAAATTAAAAAAAAATGGAATCTAAACTATCTGGCTGCAAAGTTATATGTATCTGCCTAGAACACAAGTGAAGAAGAGATAAAATTATATAGGTTAGATTATTTTATATTGTATTTTATATACTGTACATTTTTTTCAGTCCATATTTTGTTTAATTATTTGGATACTTCATTGTTCACCAATTACTTATTAGTTATTCATTTGCCTATTGGTGTTCTTCAAGTTTGAGGAAAATAAAAGCACTTGTAGTTTAAAAATAGGGAGCTCTGATGTTTTAGTGGTAAAAAGTTGCACTGCTAACTAAAAGCAATTCTTTATGAATCCAAGTGCTCTATAAGAGAAACAAAAGTTTCCTCCCATGTGATTTGCTGGCTCTAAAAACTCACTGGAGGTCCAGCTATGGGTCATTTCCAACTCCATGATACACAACAAGGTAACAAGGACATCAAATATTTTGGTATATAACAGCATACCTTATTACACTAAAACAAGTATGTAACACATAAGTGGAATTTCTGATTCAAAGATAAAGGGAATTTTATTTTTTAAAGAATTCTGAAGTTATTTTTAGAAATGTTTAATTTGGCTTTTAAAAAGATATTTTGTTTATTGCCACCCTTATCAAATAATGACTTATGATTTGTATTGTATTTCATACTTCTACAACTTTACACATGGACCTCACCTGCTGGGGGAAGGTTTGTAAAACAGTGAAAGAATTTTTGTTTTACTTTTCCAAGAGGGTATTGTCCTAGGGGAGAGGGTTGGAAGGGGGGTGGAAAGTGCAACAATAAATGAATGGAAATCCAAAATCTCTGTAAATTTTTACTGAAATTAATGATAAATTAAAAAAGGGGGGGAAGAACACGGAGGGGTTATATAGAGTCACTATACCAAAAAGAAATGAAAAAAACATGAAAATAATTCAGTTGTCAGAACAGAGCAAAGAAACACTACATGGTTTAAAATCGGGAAGGGTGTACAAAAAGGATGTGTCTTATCTCCATACCTTTCAAACTATATGTGGAACAGAGTATCCAGGAGGCTAGGATCTATGAAGAAGAATGTGGCATCAAGATTGGAGACTCATAAATAACCTGTGTTATGCAGATGACACAACCTTGCTTGCTGAAACTGAGGATCTGAAGCACTTACTCCAGAGATCAAAGGATGGCAGCCTTTAATATGGATTGAAGCTCAACATCAAGTAAACAAAGATTCTCACCACTGAGCTGAATCGCAGCATCATTTTGGACAGTCAAGAGATTGCAATTGTTAACAGCTATAGTTTGCGTGGCTCCACAATCAACACTCTTGGTACCAACAGGCAGGAAATAAAAATACTAATTGCATTGGGAATATCTGCTGTCAGAGACAACTCCAGAGGACTAAATTACAATGATGTCAGTCTGGAGACTAAGGTGCACCTGCTTCAGGCCATGATCTTGGCATTTACACGCTATGCATCAGAGAGCTGGAAAGTAACTAGGGATGATAGAAGGAGAATTGATGCTTTTGAGCTGTGGTGCTAGAGAAGAGTATTGAATATAACGTGGACTGTTAAGAGAATAAATAGGTTTGTCCTGGAGAGGGTGAAACCAGGCTGCTGCTTGGAGGCAAGGATTCTGAAGCTCCATCTGACATATGTTGGGTATGTTGAAAGGGGGAACCAGTCCTTGAAGAGGGACATTATACTTGGGAATGTGGAGGGACAGCACAGGAGGGGAAGACCCTCAATGAGAAGGATTGACTCAGTCACTGGGGTAGGAGATTCAGAGATGGTAAAGTTGTCTCAGGATAGAGCATGGTTCAGAGCTCTTGTACCTAAGGTCACTATGAGTTGGATGTGACTCAACGGTATATAACAACTACAAACATCATCATATGATCAAAAGCAAATGGTGATGGAAGAAATTCAAGGTGAATTGAAGACAGTTGCCAAAAATAATGTCCCAGGAATAGATGAGATATCAGGAAATTCTATAGCAGGAAATCTATAGTGATGAAGATTATAAAACACAACTACAACATTATATGCATGAAGAACTTCCAGAAGCTCAAGCTGGTTTTAGAAGAGTCTGTGGCACCAAGAATATTATTGCTGATATCAGATGGATTCTTGCTGAAAGCAGAGAATACAAGAATATTATTATTAGTATAATATTATAATATCAATATTATAAGAATGTCTTTATTGATTATGCAAAGACACTTCACTATGATCATTATGGCTAATATTTAGAAGAATAGAAATCTCAAAACATTTAATTGTGCTCATGTAAAACCTGTCTCTAGAAGAAAAGGCTTTTGTATGAACAGAGGAAGAAAACCTTGTTGTTATGAACTACCGAGTTGCCTGCAGCTCATAGTGACCATGTGTATAATAGCTCTGAACCATTCCCTATCTCGTGCCAATTTTAGGAAAACTGTGTGACAGAGTTTTATACGCTCTCCTATGCATTCAATCTGTATACTGAGCAATTATTCAAGAAGCAAATTATTAGGAGACTCATTAACAGCATGTGCTACACATATTACACAACCTTTTTTTGAAGAAATTGAGGAAGACTTGAAGCACTTGCTGCAGAAGACCAAAAATTACAGCTTTAATATGAATTATATCTTAATGACACAAAATAACCCCCCAAAATCTCTTACCACTGGACAAATAAGCAACATCATGATAGATGGAAAGAAGATTGAAACTGTCAATGATTTCTCACTTTTATCCACACTCAACAACCTTGGTACCAGTAATCAGGAGATCGGGAGATGTATAACATTGGGAAAGTCTACATTCAAGAAACTTTCTAAATTCCTGAGTATCAACAATATAAGTCTGAGGTCTAAAGTGCACCTGATTTTGTCCATGCTCTTTTCCATTAGATCTTTTTGTGTGGAAGCTGGACAGTGAATAAAGATAGACAGAAGAATTGATTCTTTTGAGTGTTGGGTTGGAGAAGAGTACTGAATATCTCATGGACTGTCAAAGGAAAATATGTGTGTGTGTGTGTGTGTGTGTGTGTGTGTGTGTGTGTGTAGGTATGTGTATATTTATATCTATCTATCTATCTATCTTGGGGCACATACTACAAAGAGTAGGAGAACATCAAGGAGTGTTTCTTGGATGCATAGATAACAAAGCTTCATCTGACATTCTTTCAGCATGTTGTCAGGAGAAGCTATTACTTGGAATGGGACATCATGCTTGGAAAAGTGGAGGGTCGGCATAAGAGAGGAAGATCTTCAGCTAGATGGATTGACACAGCAAATGCTGTGATGCATACAAGTATGTCAGAAATTATGAGGATGGCACAGGGTAGGACAGGGTTCAAATTTATTGTTAATAGGCTTACTATGAGTTCTAGTCAACTTTATGAGTTGTATTCAACTCAATGACACCTAACGACAACAATATTTGTTTGAGAGGGCTCTAGCTGCTTAGCAGGAAAGAATTGTGCTGTCATTCAAAGGCTTGCAGTTTGAATCCACCAGCTGCTCTATAGGAGAAAGGTAATCAATCTCCTCCCAAGTGTTTATTGCCTCTGAAAACCTGCTGAAGATTTAGCTACTTAACAATAAACACCACCTTCATCTTCATTACTATCATTACCACTATCACCAATGATTTTGAATTAGTAAATTTTGTCCCTGTTAGAATACTTTTTTTCTCCCAGATATTTTCAACTTTTTAATATACACACACACACACACACACACACTGTTGAGTACCATCGAGTTGGATGTGACCTATAAATGACTCTCTAATATGTTTTCATAGACAGTTAATTACACCGGAGGAAAATTGCCCATCTTTCTTCCACAGAACATCTAGTGGATTTGAACTGCACACCTTTGGGACTACAACCACAGCACAGCTTCTTACGACTAGGCAAGTAGAACCTCACATATATAGAAATATGTGTATACAGTTTGCCACTGTGATAGAAATTATTACATATTTCAAATTATATATTACATTGTCATCATAAAATATATCTAGTTTATTATAAAATTATAATTCTTTATATTTAATAAAATTTTAATATTTTTCTGTTATTATATACTATGATGTTAACTATAATTTATACTGATAACTTATAACTTTTTACTTATAACTTATACTGCGAAGTTAACTATAACTTATACTAACCCAATGAACAATAGATTGAATCCTGTGCTATTTTCTACACCATACTCTATGTCACTGAGTTAATCTCTTTTGTTAACTTACTACATTCAAAGCACAATATTATCTCTTGACCTGCACATACTTTACCAAAATAACAAACAATTATGTCTTATAGAAAGTAAAATCAGGATGTTCCTTAAAGCCAAAAGTGGTGAAACTTTCACATATTTTGGACATATGGACATTTAGGAGGGGGCAGTCCTTAGAAAAAAGACATCATATTTGGAAAGGTATGGTGAAAAAGAACAAGACATTCAACAAGATGAATTAACACAGTGACTGTTTTGGGCCTCAACTCTATCATATATAATGAAAATGGTATAAGATACCATGCAGATTTGTTGTTCATAGGGTCATTAATAGTGGTAATCAACCCAACGATCCCTAACAACAGTACCTCTTGACAACATGCCCAACATATGTGAAATAGTTTCACTGCACTTGCCTAGAAGGAACATCTTGATTTTATTTCCTTAGCAGATTGGTTTCTTGGCAGCCCATTGGATATTCATTCAGAAGCCTTCACCAAAATCATTATTCAAAGGCATTCGTTATTTTCATTATTCCTTGTTCACTATCTAACTTTCATATAAATATGAAACAATTGATAATACCACAGCTTGATCAAGCACATCTTATTCTTAAAACTAGCACCAATGGTCTTTAGCACTTTAAAGAAAAATTGCTAACAGATTTTCAAATGCAGCAAGTCTTTTGATTTCTTGACTGCTGCTTCCCTGAGGTTTGATCATAGATGAAAGTAAAATGATCTTTGATAGCTTCAGTTTTTTCTCCATCTGTAATGATGTATTGGATGAGTTGTGAAGATTATTGTTTTCTGATGCTGCGATGCAACTTAGGCTGAAGATTATAGTCTTTGATCTTCTGCAGTGAATTTTTAAGTCTTCTTCATTTTCTACAAATAAAATCGTGTCATCTGCATAATACAGGTTGTTAATGAGTCTTCCTCCAAGCCTGAGGCCATATTCTTCTTCATATAGTACATTTTCTCAAATTATTTGCTCAGCAAACAGACTGAAGGAGTAAGGAAAAATTACACTATTCTTGGCACACATTTTATTGGTCTTAAACTTTGTAGTATCCTCTTGATTTGTTCAAATGAGTACTCCTTGACCTATGTACTTGCTTCATATTCTGGAATTCTCATACTTTTCATCCTTATGCATACTTTATTGTGGCCCTGAATTCATAATTCATCCTGTTAAGAGTAGTAGCAGATCAGTTACAAGAAGTGGGAAATCAACAGTTACACAATATTTGATAAGCTGTATAACTCCATGACTTCTGGCATCAAAAGTTCCTCGTTTGTTTAGTTTTCCCACTCTTCTGTGTCCCTTGGGTACAGTGGTTCATTGGAGGGTCATATAGAGACTCATATCCATCAGAAGAATGACACACAGGATGGTAGTTGATGCAGGTTGGTATCGCATAGACTAGTGAGAACTGTAGACAGTTCTCAAAAAGAAAACATTGAGCTTTCACGGACTTAACTATGTTTTTAGTAGAGTGGGGCTTTCATCCCACCCTACTGCTATCTCCCTAACACAATAAATGCTTCAACATAAATAAACAGTTAATCAAAGGCTAGGAAAGACATGTTGAACAAGAACCTTTGACACCACAGGTCTACACAGTAAAAAATATTTGCATAGCCTTTGAAATGTAAGTAAACATTATTCTTCTATTCTTTGTCAAGTTCCATTTGACATCAGTCATTATATTCCTTATTCAACAGTTTATTCTGAATAGAAGTTGAATTTCTAGCATTTCTATGTAGTTGTATTGTTCTAGCCATTTTTTTAAATCTTCAGCAAGATTTTACTTACCTTTAATATTAGTAGTATTGTTTGATAATTCCATTTTCTATGGTTTTGTTGTTGGGAGTAAATTTCACTGCTAACCCAAAGATAGTGTCTTTCTGATGCCCTGATTCACCAGGGATTCTGTGGGAGAAAGATGGACCATTGCTTTTTGCAATATACAGCCTAAAAAACCTTTGCTTAAAGAATCAGTTGTCACTGTCATTTCAATGGCAATGAATTTGAGGTCTAATAACCATCTTTAGAAATAATAAATAGGGCTCTCTTTTTGTCAATTGGTCAGTTAGCTGTTTTCAAAATAATGAACACGTGTCCAGCACTCCATTGTTTTGCTAAAACATTTCATCAGGTTTTTTATCACTTCCTAAGACTTTATTTTTGTGTCAGTGGTTTCAGAGCAGCTTGTATATCTTGCTTCAGCATCACAGTTTGTTGTTTTTATGTTTGTTTTTTTCTAAATTATGTGCTGTTTCCCAAATTTGCTTAGCATTCATCAATTATTTTTGATATGTTGACACTGTATATTCTTTATATCATTTTTGATGGTTCCTAGGATTCAAAATTTACCCCAGAATTCACCTGTATTATAATATGAGGCTTAAATTTTTCTTCAGGTTTTCTAAAATGTGATAAATTTCACATCTCTTCTTCCTTTTTAGTTTGCTAATCCAAGTCTTTGTACATTTCTGTATTTTGCTTGGTCTTCTTGAACTGCCCTTTGAAATCTTTTGTCTCTCTTTTATTTTAGCTTCTCTATCAAAATAAGGTTGGAAGCAGAAGTGACATCCACTTCCAAAATAGCTTGCCTCAAGGAACCCTATGAACTTAGAGAAACAATTAAAGTTATGCAAGTGTTCAGGTCTTTCATTCACAGAGTTGCTATGAACCATCTATGACTCAATGGCACTTAACAACAATACTGAGTAGCAAGTTTAAGATTTTCTCCTGGCATCCTTTTTTTTTATTTTATTTTAACTTTCTTTTTAATTAAGGAAGCTTTTTAAAAATATTTGTTGTTCTGTTGTCTTTTCAATTTGCTCTTTGATATTTGATCATCAGCGTTCAATTTGTCAAAACTATTCTTGAGATGTCTTGTTAATTTAGGTACTATAAACTCAACTGACATTTCAGATCTTGTGTACTTGTTTTAATTTTCTTCAATTTTAAATTAAAATTGTATGAAGTTGAATGTTTCTCCTGAAACCTCTGATCATGTTTTGACAGCTGATTGAGTTTCACTATCATCCATTTTCACAAATATAGTCTTCTGAGTTCTGTATAATTCATCATGTGAGGGTCATCTGTTTAATAGCCAATTGTGATTTTAAAAAATCAGAAATATCTTAACATTATGTAAAAGGAGCAGATGTAACATGGTGGTGGCCAACTCTGATTTCTACTTTCTAAATAAAACGGAACTGTCCCCGTCAATAATATCAGTAGCACCATACAAATAGCTGCATCGTCAGACATGCCAGTGCACATGCTCTTGTACCAATTACTACTAATCACTGGGTCCAATGTTAGTTACAACTTGGCTTACAGACTTTACTCACAGTTGAGGGGTTTATTAGGGAAATAGTTTGTGAAGGGTAAAAAACATACAATGCAAGTCTAGGTTTACTGCAGAAGTTACAGGCCGGTTTATCAAGGCACAATTCCTCAACTAGTTAAAGTCCTGGCACAATTGTACCTCTGATTTCCTCAATAAGCAAACTTTATCTCAGAGTATTTACAAATCGGCTTTTCATTCATTCATCCAGCAAGAAAAAGCTTTAACTGTGACTCTGTCTCTAGGGTTACTCTGGCTAATTTGCCATTGTCTCTTCACAGCATTGCCACAGTCTCTTCACAGTAGTGTCACAAACTCTTCACACTTTCTCAACAACTGTCTTCCACAGTGTGGAAAGTGCTCTCTTATACTGGTCACACAGTTGTTGATAATTTGCATGACCAAGTGTCTGAACTTAAGGTGGCTAGAGACCATGTCACCATTGGGAACTAATCAAATGAATGTTGTTATGTGCCATGAGTCACCTGCAACTCAGGTTTGAATCTTGTCATATCCTGAGCCAATCTCACTGATTATGACACACCTAGCCTTATTACTCCAGTAACTATATCAATCCAGCTCATCTGAAGTTATCTTCTCCTAGGTTGGCCTTCACCCTTCAACCATGATGTCCTTTTTCTGAGGATTGGTCCCTCCAGCTACATAACCAAAGTATGTGATAAGGAGCTTAAAAATCCTTGCCTCCAAGGAGAAATTTGGTTTCACCCTCTCCAAGACAGACTTGTTTGTTCTCTTGGTGTTTCATGGCATGTTCTATATTCTTCACCAGCACCACAACTCAAAAGCATCAATTCTCTGTTTGTGCCTCAGTTCTCATTTTTTCAGGGTATTTTCCAAGTAGTGAAATAGCTGAGTCATGTGGAATTTCTTTGTTCAGCTTTTTGAGAAGAGCCAAACAGTCCAAAAGTCCAACCACAAACAAATGGATTGAGAAAATATGGTACATTCACACAATGGAATATTATGCAGCACGCAGGAGCAATAGTTTTGTAAATTATTCTCTAACTTGGGAGGGACTGTAGGTTATTATCCTGAGTGAACTAACTCAGTCTCACAAAGATAAATATTGCATAAGACCATTATTGTAGAATAAGTATAAAGATCCAAGAGAGGTGGGAGAGGTTGGAAACAGAGGGATGATGATGTGCAAGAGGAGATGGGGATTAATCATGGAGTTGTACAATTTGTTGGGTGAAGGGATGAGGGAAATTGAAAGAAATTGTTCTTGAAAAGAATGTATTCAGATTCTGTAAATAAACTAGTAAAAAATTAAAAAAAAATACCCAAACACATCATTTCTACTTCTGTCATCCTTAGTCATAATCCAGCTCTCTTATACATAGAAAGTAATTGCAAAGACCATGGCCTAGATAAGGCATACCTTAGTCTCTAGACTGACATAATTGCTCTTTAGCACTTTTGAAAAGTCCTTACCAGCAGACTTCCTACAATTAGTCTTTTGGTTTCCAGCTGTTTGTACCAAGAGTATTGATTGTGGAACCGAGCAAGCTGAAACTGTTAACAATCTCAATCTCTTCTCCATCTGTCATAGGGCTACCAATTGGCCTGATGGTGAGACTCTTATTGTCTTGATGTTGAGCCTCAAACCACATTGAAGACTATATTCCATGACCTTCTGCAGCAAAAGCTTCAGTTACTCCTCAGTTTCAGTAAGCAAGATTGTACCATCTGCATATGGCTGGTTGTCTATGAGTCTTCTTCCAATCCTGATGTCACATTCTTCCTCATAAAGCCCAGTTTACTGAATGATCTGTTCTGTGTATAGACTGAAAAGATATGGAGACAGAACACATTCCTGACACACTCCTTTCCCAATTTTGAACCATGCGGTGTTTCTATTCTGACGACTGTTTCTTGGCTCAGTTATAGGTTCACATGAGCACAATCAAGTATTCTGCGATTTCCAATCTTCTCAACATAAGCCACAATTTGTTGTGCTCTACACAGCCAAATGCCTTTGAATAATCAATTGAATACAGATAGAAATTCCTCTTGTACTCTGCTTTTTGCCAAGATCAATCTAATATTGGCAATAATGTCTATAGTGGCATAGCATCTTCTAAAGCCAGTTTGTATTTCTGGGAGGTCTCTGTCATGTCAATGTAGTGTTCCAGTAGTTTTTAGATAATCTTTAGCAAGATTTTTCTTGCATGTGATATTAGTGGTATTGTTAGATAATTTCCACATTCTTTGGGTTATCTTCCTTTTTTAGAATGTTAATAAATATAAATCTCTTCCAGTCAGTTGGCCCAGTAGTTGTCTTCCAGATTTCTTGGCATAACCTGATGAGTACACCCAGCACATCATCTGTTTCTTGAAATATATGAATGCATATTCCATCAATATCTAGAGCCTTGTTGTTTTGCTAATTCTTTCAGATCACCTTGAACTTCCTCCTTCATCACCATTGCCTCTTGAGCCTATGTTTTTTCATGAAATTTTTCTGTGTCAGCTAATCATTTTGGTACAATGACCCTGTGTACTCCTTCAAACTTCTTGTAATGCTTCCTTATTGTTGTTGTGTACTGTGGAGTCAGAAATGACCCTTAACTGACACTCGTGAAGTTTTCAGAGATAGTTAATTTCACAGGAGGAGATTCCCATCCTTCTCTGCAGAGCAGCTGGACCTCAAACCATGTGCCTTAGATTTACAGTGTAGCTTCTTGCCACTAGGCCAATAGCATTCGTGTGTGTGTGTGTATGTGTGTGTGTGTGTATACCGTCAAATTGGATCTGACTGGCATAGGTGCAGATTGTCCCTCCTTCTCCAGCAGAGTGTCTGGAGGATTCAAACCACACACCTCTGGGATTGCAGTACATATTCCTAACCAGAGCATCCTAACAGCATTCTTAAGAGAAGTATTGCAACTCGAAGGCTTAAATTTGTTCTTCAGTTCCTTCAGTTTAAGAAATGTTGAATGAGTTCATCGTTTTGATTTTCCAACTCCAACTCTTCACATTTCATTAAAATACTTTACTTTGTCTTCTCAAGCTCCCCTTTGGAATCTTCTGTTCAGCTCCTTTACGTTCTGCTTTCCACCATTTGCTTTGGCTTCTTGACATTATAGTGCAATATTTTGAGTCCCTGTAAACATTCATCTTTTCTTCCTCCTCTGCCTTTGTAATCACACTTGTATTCTTAGTGGATGATATTTATTTTACTTTCCCTAGCGTGGAGACCTATCTATATCTATACCTAATTTCTGTCTATCAAAATCTGGGCTGTTTCCATGTTCCTTTGATGATGAATAATGATGTTATGAACGTTGGTGTACAAGTCTCAGTTTGTGCCCCTGTTCCCATTTTTTCAGGGTATATTCCAAGACGTCTCATAGCTGGGTCATATAAAATTTCTATGTTCAGCTTTTTGAAGAAGCCCTAAACTGCCTTCCAGGGTGCTTATAATATTGTACAATCCCACCAACAATGTATAAAAGTTCATGTCATGCCATATATTCTCCAACACTTATTACTTGCTGTCCTGTTTAACTTTGCCACTACTATTAGAGTGTGACGGTATCTCATTTGGTTTTGATTTGCAGCTCTCTTACTGCCATTGATTTGAAGCATTTCTTCATGTGTCTGTTGGACATTTGAATATCTTCTTTTATGAAAATCCTTTACATGTTTTCTGCCCATTTTATAACTGGGTTATCAATCTTTTTCTTGTGGCGGCCCAAGAGTATTCTGTTTACTTTCATTATGAGACTCTTGTCTGAGATAGTATTGCCAAGTAGGGTTTCTTTTCAACCTGGTGGGAAAAGGTTTTGATGCACACAGGTTTTTAATCTTTAGAAGGTATTGTTCATCAATTTTATCCTCTTCAGATTGTATATTGGTTGTATTTAGGAGTTTCTTTTACTGTAGACTAAGCCTTCTAATTTTGATCCCCATTTGTCTCTTCTGAATTTCATGGTTTGGGGCTTTACTCTCAGGTCTCTGATCTACTTTGTGATGATTTTTTGGTGTATGGTGTGAAATGATTCATTTTTTTGCAGGTGGCAATCGAGTTTTGCCAGCACCATTTGTTGAAGAGGTTGTCATTTCTTCATTTGATAGGTTTGATTTCCTTGTCAAGTATCAGTTGACCATAGATGACTGGGTCTATTTCTGAGTTCTCAATTCTATTCCAATGGTCTATCTGCCTGTAATTGTACCTTTGCATGCATAGATGATAAACTTGACATTCTCCCACAGCTCATCTGATCTTCGTTCATTTGTGTTAAAGGTCTCAAACCTGTTC
>NW_006399835.1:8940923-8957250 GCF_000299155.1 Elephantulus edwardii | reverse complement strand
TGATGTGTTTGCTTATTGCTATAAGTTGACCTCTGATTACTGCTTTGGCTGCTTCCCAGAGGTTTTGGCAAGTGGTGTTTTCATTGTCATTCGTTTCAAGAAACTTTTTAATTTCATTTTTTATTCCTTCTACTACCCAGTCATGTTCAAGCAAGGTGTTGTTCTGAGCTGAATTTTACTAGTAAAATTTTACTAGTAAAATTTTAGTTCCTGTGGATTGGATTTAACCTTCTTCATTGGACTATTTGGTGGCATCATGATAGATGGTGAAGAGTTTGAGATTGTTAATATCTTAAGCTTGCTTCGTTCCACAATCAGCATTCTTGGTACCAGCTGCCAGGAAATAAAAAACATGAATTTCACTGGGAAAATCTGCTGTCAAAGACCTCCCCTGGCTACTGAAGTACAACGATGCCAGTCCAGAGGCTAAGATGTGCCTGATCCACACCATTGTCTTCAGAATTACTTTTGATTCATTGGAAAGCTGGAAAAGGACTAAGAATGATGGAAAAATTGATGTCTTTAGTGTTGTGATGCTGGAAAACAATATTGAACATACTATGGCCTGCTAAGGGAACAAACAGTTTCGTTCTGGAGAGGTTGAAGCCAGGCTACTCCTTGGAGGCAAGGATTCTGAAGCCCCATCTGACGTACTTTGGTCATGTTATAAGAAAGGACCAATCTTTGGAGAGGAATCTCATGCTTTGAATGGTGAAGGTAGAGCACAGGACAGTAAGACCCTGGATGATATAGACTGACTCAGAAGCTTATTATGGTAGTAGGTGTTTCAGAAACAATGAAGTTGGCTCAAGATAGAGCACCATTCAGAGCTGTTGTACATAGGGTAGCTTTGAGTCACAAGTAACTTGAAGGCACATAGCAACAACAACCGCTTTAGGTTGAGCTTGCATATGAGTAGTTGATGGTATGTTACAATCACCAACTATCTAATTTTCACAGCTTCTCTAATGATTCATCCCACAGATGTAATTGATCTGATTATTGTTTATACCATGAGGTGAAATCCATGTGTATAAACAGTGTCTACATTTCTTATAAAAAGTATTTTCCATTAATAAATTATTGACTGAATGTTATTCTATCATTTTGTCTCCAGCCTCATTTCTCTCACCAAGTCCATGGATTTTTTTTTTACTACTAATCCTTCTTTCCAGATAGAAAAAAACAATTTTCAAGGTTTCTGACACCACACATTACATCCTAAATTCATTTTTACAATATATTTTAATATTATTAGATGAAAAACCCATAAAATAAACAGCATTTTTTTTAAGATAAATTCTTAAAAAAATAAGATAAAATCTTAACACACAGCTCTTCAAAGAAATTTCTTGTTTCATCTTCTTTCTTTATTCTTAGGAACTGTCCTTATTGATGTCCCATTAATGTGTACATGGCCTTAAGTCTCTCTACTTTTAGTCAAGCCAAAATCTAACTTTTGGGTTTTCTCTCCCACTTTGTAGAAATAAGTAGTTAATCATTTTAGCTGTATACCCAAAGTTCCAACTTTACATGATCACATACTTTACAGAATCTTTATTCATAGTTGTGGTGTTTGTTAGAGAAACAGGTTTCAGGGTCAGGGGGAAGGGAAAGAATATTACACAGTTAAAGTCCAGATTTAGTAAATAGCAGTCCCAACACAGGTTAACAGCAAGATGCAATCCCACAACTAGTTCAGATACTTTATCAAAATACAGTTAAATACAGTTTAGCAAAATACAGTCCTTCAATTAATCCAGGCAGCTTTTCAGTCAATAGCAAGATATCTTTTGTGAAGGAATCTCTGACCCTAAAAGATGCATGCTGCTTTCTCTCCTGTTTCATTTTTCCTGATGTTGAGGTTCCTGTTTCAAGGACTCTGACTTTGCTCTGTCTGGATTCACCAGGCTATGCCTTGCCACAGTCTTGCTACAGTCTGGTTAGCTTTCCTTCTTATGTTGGCCTTGCCGCACTGTTGATGAAGTTGAAAATGCAGACCAAAAGTGAACCAAGTACCCACAGTTGAGATCACTGGAAACCATTCCCTAGGAGGGGCCAGGTAGCCTTCTCTGAAGGTTTGTATTCACCAGTGACCCTGTGGGAGAAAGATGGACAATCTCCTCTCTTGTGATTGGTATTGATGTTGTTGTTATGTTTCATTAAGTCACTTGCAACTCATAGCAATCCTATATACAATAGTCTTGAAATCTTCTCTATCCTCTTGCAACCTTATTGTCTCTGACACATCTATCCCATTACCTCAGTCACTGAAAATCCATCTTTTGCTGTCCCTTCACCCTTCCAAGTATGTCCCTCTCCAAGGACTGGTCCCTTCTTGCATTATGACAAATATGCCAGATGCAGCCTCAGAATCCTTGTCTCCAAGGAGCAGCCTGGTTTCACCATCTCAAGGATGAAACTGTTCATTTTTCTGGTAGTCCATGGAATTTTCAATTTAGCTTTGGCAGCACAGCTCAAAAGTAGCTTCTGAAAAAAAAATCATTGGAGGATCATATATGAGCAGTTACAAACTGATGACAAAAAGAAAAAATAAATGAAGTTTTCTTTTGTTTTGTTTTCGTGTCTGAGAGGCTCATCTTCTGGTAATATATTTCTAATGCCATTCATAGGATTATTCAGGACTGGTTATTTCAGAATGAAACTGGTTACACTACCAACCCAGAAAGAGGAGATTCAAATTTTTCAGTTACTCAGGCACAGAAAGATGAACAATCTCCTCACATGCAATTTATATATCCCGAAAATGCTATGAGTTGGTTACCACTTGATAGTAATGCATTTTTTTGTTGCTGTTACTGCAAAAGTGGGTGGTAAATCTGTGTTCTTATTTTGTCATCTGAAAGTTTTAATAAAACCTTTCCATCGTGGGTGGCTCTGCTGATATTTAAAATACTGATGGCTTAACTTCCAGCATCACAGCAACATGCAATCCATCACAGTACGACAAAGTGACAAATGTGTACTGAACTTTGACTACAGTTATTACTTATTGCTACAAAAGTTGAATTGTAAGAGAAATGTGCTTATTATTCCCCGTGTGTTTCTTATGCATAGAAACACTAGGATTTTCCATTTAAATATATTACAATTATAAGATTACTACCTATGTAGAATATATTTTTAAGATTTGCAAATTCACTAATTAGCGTGAAATGTAGTTTCACAGATATTAATAAAAGACATTATTATTAACTGTTCCAGTTAATATTGTACTCATTTATGCTTTTTTTGGAAAAAAATAACACACACAGTAATATTTTTAATCTAAATGTGTTTAACGCTTGATTATTTTTTCCTTACTAATCTGTTCTGGAAATTATGATACGTGAAAAGGACTAATTGAGTTTTTTCAGCCTTTGACTATTTTGTTTGTTTTTGGTGTTTTTAGATTCTTTTCTTTTGTTTTCTTTTTCTTAATATTCAATAACTTTATAAATTATATTTTATGGTAAATTACTTTCTGTGATATATGTTACAACTGTTTGATAATCACCTAATTTGATAAATGATCTCCCATATATTTGTTCTATTAATTCATTTTTTTCATGTTGCTAATTGTGAGTTAAACTTCTTTGGTATTTCCTCTTTAATGTTGCTTCATTAGAAGTAGTTTAACATAATTTTTTAAACATGTACTGTTTTGAGAACCTGTCTGAGTTTCATTGGAGTTTTCAAGACCTACCTGCTTTGTCTGTTATGCAGTCTAGAGATCTTTTGTTTAAGAATATTAAGTTTAATAATAACCTTCCTCTTGTAATATTGTGATGAAGAGCTAAATTTATACATAAATATATTGCCCAGAATAAAGATAAGAATATGGTAAATATTAGTAACTACACTTTTCACTTCTTTTACAATTATTTTATCTTTAGTGATTATTATTCTTTTCTCATCACCTATTTAAACATTCTGTTCACTTTTAAATATCTTCATAAGATCAAACAATATTAGTAACATCTACATCTGCTATTTTTAAAGTATATTTCATAATTTTGTAACAGTTTCTCATTTCCTGAGTTCTACAATAGTACAGACTTAAATAAAATTTAAGATTTTATTAAACAAAGAAACCACAAGTTAATCCTTTCTGGGAAAAATCTAGTATTACGAAAATAAGTGAATTAAAATTTGGATTTTTTTTTAGATAAAACAAGAGGATGTTTTGCACACTGTGTTTTGCACACAGCATGATCATTAACTATACATGTAGTCATTTAAGCATTACATGGAGAACTGTAATGTCTCAAAACAACTCTAACAACACAATACAACAGTAAGCACAAAAGTTTCTTTATCCAGAGATTTTGAACTCATTTAAAATTATATTTATTTTATGATTATTTGTTACAAAATTAATATACACTGTGTTTTGGTTTTATATATTGTGTTTCACACATCCCTCTATTCACATTGTCTTTTATAGTATCATTCCAATACATTGTGTTTTATAAAATTAATCACTGTTGATCCATGCCCACCATTAACCTACTTTTTCAGATCGCCATTGGATCTTTCCTATATTTTTCAATCCCTCACTTTGCCTACATGACTTTGTGACTGCAAGATTTTCCCCTTACCCCCCAATCTCCTCTTCTCCCTTGGTTTTGAATTCTTTTTAAAAGCACTTACTGTTTTACTATTTATTTAAATAATTGAGCAAGGTCTATGTAAAATATCCTTATGCTTCTGGAATATTGAAATTCAAATGTCAATTATGTATGGATGTTTTCCTCCATTAATTTATATGTGCATAATCATAACCATCAACTTTTTAAAATTTTAACTGGATCATCTCCTTGTATTTTTATCTTTTTTGTTTTGGTTGGTTTGCATAGCTTTTTAAAATTTCATAGTAACATGAGAATAAGCAAGTTATTTTTTTAACCAATAATGTGATCAATTATGTTATCCTTGTCATACTTCTGATTCAGAGTCTACTTTGGTGGTTACTCTCCTGTTAAGAAGAGTAAGTAACCTAGATAAATGTTTATTTAAGTGACTTTCATTTAAAGTTTAAAATTTTCTTTTTGATCATGTTGATGGGTTTCATGTGTGGGGGTTAACCATACATGTCTTGAATCCATTATCTTTCACTGAGAGTTACTTAAAATGTCATAATGCCTTTTTATAAACCAATTTTATTTTTTTTGTTTTTTTTTATTTTTTTATTTTTTTTCTTTTTTTTTTTTTATAAACCAATTTTAAAGGCAATATTTTGAACATGTAAATTGCTGGGCAATGAAAAAAATCTATGAATATTTTTAAGATATAGTATCATAGTGTAGCTAATTGGCAACTCTTTCCAGAAGTGCATTTTGCTTGGCAATAATATAGACAGTTGCACCTATAACAAATAAGCAAAGTTTGCCCTATAAAAGGGATATACATGTATATATAGGCTCCAGTTGCTCAGAGGATAAGGAGTTGTGCTGCCAACTCAAAAGCAGGCAGTTCTAGTCCATCAACTTCACTATGGGAGAAAGAAAGACATTCTCCTCTGTGTAATTTTCAGCCTTTGAAAACCAGTTGGAGGGTCAACTATGAGTCTATTCTGACTCAATACCACCTGGCACATACACACACACACACACACACACACACACACACACACACACGCATGCAATATAGTTGTTATGTGCCAATGAGTCACTTTTTATAATCCTATCCTATCTTGAGCCAATCTCACTGTCTCTGACACACGTGTTTCTATCACCCTAGTCATTGCGCCAATCCATCTCATCCAGGATCTACTCCTCCACTATCCCTCCACTCTCCTAAGCATAATGTCCTTCTTCAAGTACCAGTCCCTACTGGCTGCATGCCCAAAGTATGAGAGATGGAGGTAAAAGAGCCTTGTCTCTAAGGAGCAACTTGGCTTCATCCTCTCCAGGACAGAGATGTTTGTTATCTATGTAGCCCATAGTATGTTCAGTAATCTTTTCAAAGGCATCAGATAGATATATATAGATATAGATAGATAGATTAAATATATATAGAAATAGAGATAGAGAAAGAGATAGAGATATATAGATTAGATAGAGATAGAGATAGAGATAGAGATAGATTACATATAGATAGATAGAGATAGATATAGATGATATCTAGATAGCTAGATAGATAGATAAATACACTAAAAAGAAGAACCACACCATCACCAAATGTGTCTTGAAGAAAGTACAAAATTACAGTAAGTGTGCTCCTTGTATGAACTTTGGGCATCTTATCAGGAGGTTTAGGTAGTTAGATTAGATTGTCATGCTAGGAAAAGTGCTTATTTTTGGGTGCCATCTACATCATGTGGGGAAAATCACAATTATTAGAAAAAGACATCATCCTGGGAAAAGAAAAGGGTCAGTTATAAAAGGAAAACTCTGAATGAGATGGATTGACAAAGTGACTGAAACAATATTCTTGAGCGTGCCTTAGATTAGGAAGATCATTCAGGATAGGAAAAAGTATTGATTTTAAGGTCGTTATAGTCAGCTGGATGACATCCACCAAGAACAACAATATGCAAATATTAACTTTGATGTAAGCATTCCTTCTGTAAATGAATTATTAAAGTCTACTTTTGTGGGGATAAATTCTAATTTAAGAAAGCAAATTTATATTATAAACAGTATATAGTGGGTACTTATTTAGAGCAAATAAAATTGCTTCACTTATTGTTAAGTCTATATCTAATTTGTATTTTACTTTTATACCTTTTCAATACATGTTTATTTTTTTATTCACAATTAATCTCATCCATCATCTACTCTATTTTGAAGTGAGTTTATTTCTAAGTATGATTTCTAAAACCTTGTACTAGTATCAGAGAGAGAATTTAAAAGAACAAAACAAAACAAAAGACCCCTCAATAATCATGATTTCATTTTCTTTTTGTTTTACTAATGATTGATGTCTATACAATAGAGTACACTTGAGCTTCAAGTCAAATTGGCAGCTAAACTATCAATAAAATATGTTATATTTTCCCTTAAAGCAGATGAGTGTCATTTTCTATTTCCAAGTTTTGTTAGTTGAAGTGTCTGTAGAAATTCACCTGGTGTGATTCTCATTCAGTTCATCTGAGGTTTAGATTTTCACACTCTATGGGATATGTAGATTATTAGGTGTTAGCAAAACATCTTATTTCCTTGCCAACACTTATGTAGTGTAATTTTGAAATAAACATTTTCTATCATTTTTATATTAAAACTTTTAATTCTTTAACTTAGTAGTTATACATAGTATTATCCCCATGTTAAGGATCAAGTTAAGGAGACAAAGATTAATCATTTTCCTCAAGTTCATTTGGGTAATAAGATATGCAGACATGATATATTCTCAGGTACTTTGACTATAAAAATCTCTGTTCCTAAACATCTTATATATTTCATCTACATTACAGAGTATCTATGAAAAATTATTGCTAACTATTCATATTATATCTGAAAAGTCTTCTGTTGTGTTATATAGTATGGCATAGCATTCAAATGTATACAAATAATGAGAACTATATTAGTTAGAAAATAAATTAGTATATACTTATAACAAAAAATGGGGGAGGGGTGTTCCAGAAGTAAATTGTGCTATACTCAGCATCAGATAGGCATTTATTTTTTAAATGTATTACTATCAATTGATGTGAATAATATGATATAATAAAATAGTTATAAGTTACTCAAAAGACTTTAAAATAGTAAAAGAACAAATACATTAAAAAAAATTACTTTGGCTTTTCTTTTTAAGCTAGGTATGTACAATGTCCTCCAGGGTCACCATTTTGAATAATATTGCATGCGTTCCTTGTTTTTCAATGCAGCATAGTAGTTCATTGTGTGAATATATCATAATTTCTCTATCCATTCATTTGTTGATAGGCACTTAGGTTGTTTCCAACTCTTTGCTATTGTGAACAAAGCCGTGATGAACATGGGTGTGCATATATCTGCTTGGGTGGCAGTTATGGTTTCTTTAGGATATATTCACCAGAGGAATATCTATCTGTGTTCCATTGACTATGCAAAGGCATTTGACTGTGTGGATCATAACAAACTGTGGCTGACTCTGAGAAGAATGGGAATCCCAGAACACTTGATCGTTCTAATGTGAAACTTATACTTGGACCAGGAGGCAGTCGTCAGAACAGAGCAAGGGAACACTGCATGGTTCAAAATTGGGAAGGGCATACACCAGGGATGCATCCTATCTCCATACCTTTTCAACCTATATGCAGAACAGATTATCCGGGAGGCTGGGCTCTATGAGGAGAAATGTGGGGTCAAGATTGATGGACGATTTATCAACAATCTGCATTATGCGGATGACACAATCCTGCTTGCTGAAACTGAGGAGGACCTGAAGCGCCTGCTGCAGAGTGTCAAGGACTGCAGCCTACAATATGGATTGAGGCTCAATGTCAAGAAGACAAAGATTCTCACCACTGGACCAATTGGCAGCATCAGGATGGATGGTGAAGAGATTGAGATTGCACACAGCTTTAGTTTGCTTGGCTCCAGAGTCAACAGTCTTGGCACCAGCAGCCAGGAAATTAAAAAGCGCATTGCCATGGGAAAGTCTGCTGTTAGGGACCTCTCCAAAGTGCTGAAGAGCAGTGGTGTCTCTCTGGAGACTAACGTGTGTCTGATACAGGCCATGGTCTTCGCAATCACCTGTTATGCATCAGAGAGTTGGACAATGACCAAGGAGGATAGAAGGAGAATTGATGCCTTTGAGCTGTGGTGCTGAAGGAGAGTATTGAGTATACCATGGACTGCTAGGAAAACAAACAGATTTGTCCTGGAGAGGGTTAAACTGGGTGGCTCCTTGGAGGCAAGGATTCTGAGGCTCCGTCTAACTTACTTTGGACATGTTGTGAGGAGAGACCGGTCCTTAGAGAGGGACATCATGCTTGGGAGGGTGGAGGGACGGCGCAGGAGAGGAAGGACCTCTATGAGGTGGATTGATTCAGTGACTGGGATAATTGGGATGGGAGTGTCAGAGACAGTGTGATTGGCACAGGACAGAGCGGAGTTTAGGGCTGTTGTACATAGGGTCGCTATGAGTCGCAGGCGACTCGACGGCACATAACAACAACATAACAACATATTCCCAGTAACGGAATTCCTAGGTCAAATGGTATTTCTATTTGCAACTTTTTGAGAGAGAGCCATACAGTCTTCAATTATGGTTACACCATTTTACACTCCACAACCTTGCCATCATTTGATGTTTTCTGCTCTGTTAAATTTGCTATTCTTACTGAGGTGAGCTGATATCTCACAGTTGTTTTGATTTGCATCTCTCTTAGAGCTAGGGATTTTGAACGTTTCTTCATGTATTTGTTTGCATCTGAATGTCTTCTTTGGTGAAGTATCTATTCATATCCTATGCCCATTTTTCAATTGGATTATTTACCTTTATCTTGTCATGGTACTTGAGTATTTTATAAGTTCTAGATATAAGTCCCTTATCTGACATGTCATTATCAAACATTTTTCCCATTCTGTGGTTTCCCTTATTACTCTATGGAGAAGTTTTTAGATGTGCATAGGGAGGACATTATGTTGACTGAAATATCTCATACACAGAAGGACAAATACTGCATAGTGCCACTGTTGTAGAACGGGACTGATATCAGAGTTGCGTTGAGACTGAGAAAGATGGGATAAATTATGTATATTGCATTGAAACAGATGAGTGAGAGAACTGTTTAAAAGCAACATGTGATTGAGTATTATGGCCATGACAAAAGTCCAGAATGAAGGCTGCATAGTGGAGTGGACTTGTAAGGGGGAGGAGGGGTTGTATGCCAATGAAAGAATTTCAAAGAAAAGAGCGAACTGGGCAGGAAGGGCTTGGCAGGGAGAAAAAGACAACAATGAATGAATGGAAATCCAAAGTCTCTGTAAACATTCTTTAAACTCAATAAAGGTGACCCAACAGTGTGGAAATTATTGAACAATATCATTAATATCACATGCAAGCAAGATTCTGCTGAAAATGATCCAAAAATGGTTGGGGCAATATGCCAACATAGAACTGCCAGATGTGCAGGTTGGATTTAGAAGAGGTTGTGGTACTAGGGATATTATAGCTAATGTTAGATGGATCTTGGTAGAAAACAAAGAATACCAGAATGTCTATCTGTGCTTCATTGACTATGAAAAGGCTTTTGACTGTGTGGATCACAACAAGCTAAGGCTGACTCTGAGAAGAATAGGAAGGCCAGAACATTTGATTGTGCTTATGTGATACCTATACTTGGATCAAGAGGCAGTCGGCAGAAAAGAGCAAGGAGACACTGCAGGGTTCAAATTTGGTAACCAGGGATGTATTCTGTCTCCATAGCTTTTCAATCTATATGCAGAACAGATCACCCAACACTCTGGGCTGTACAAGGAAGAATGTGGTATTAGGATTGGTGGAAGACTCATCAACAACCCACGTTATGTAGATGACACAGTCCTGCTTGCTGAAACTGAGGAGGACCTGAAGGGCTTGCTGCAGAAGGTCAAGGACTGCAGCCTTCATTATGGATTGAAACCCAACATCAAGAAGACAAATATTCTCACCACTGGGCCAATTGGCAGCATCAGGATGGATGGTGAAGAGATTGAGATTGTTCACAGCTTCAGTTTGCTTGGCTCCTTGGTCAACACTCTTGGCACCAGCAGCCAGGAAATCAAAAGATGTATCGCGATGGGAAAGACAGCTCGCCAGGACCTCTCCACAGTACTGAAGAACAATGATGTCAGGCTGGAGACTAAGGTGTGCCTAATCTGGGCTATAGTCCTCACAATTATGTGCTATACATTGGAGAGTTGGAAGGTAACTAAGGATGGTAGAAAGAGAATTGGTGCCTTTGAGCTGTGGTGCTGAAGAAGAGTGTTAAATATACCATGGACTGCTAGGAGAACAAACAGGTTTGTCCTGGAGAGGGTGAAGCTGGTCTGCTCCTTGGGGTCAAGGATTCTGAAGCTTCATCTAACATTCTTTGGGCATGTTGCGAGGGACCAGTCCTTGGAGAGGGACATCATGTTTGGGAGAGGAGAGGGACAGAGCAGGAGAGGAAGGCCCTCGATTAGATGGATCCATTCTGTGATTGAGATGGTGGGAGTGAGTGTGTTGGAGACTGTGAGATTGGCACAGGATAGAGCAGGATTTAGGGCTCTTATACATAGGGAGCTATGAGTCACAAGCCACTCAACAACACATAAAAACAACAACAACAATAATAATAAAAACTACGTATGTACAAAAGCTGTCTAACTCAGCATCTCACACATAGTGATACAAGCTACATAAACAATTGCATTTGTTGGAATTGTTTTCCGATATTCTTGATCAAGTTTTGAGCTTAAAAAAATTCAGGAGGGATAATTTTTGTCTTTCAGGATGCTGGCAGAAATGTTCACTTTCAAAGATTCCAGGTGGTATTTTTAGAAAACAGATTGTCGTTTGCTTTCCTAGCATGTGCAGGAGGGCTGCTAACAGCCCTGTGATTTTATGATGTTGTGTTTGGACATTTGACTTGTTCTGTGACAGAGAAGCTTCTGGTACTCCATATCAGGAGATTTTTCTCTCACTTGGGCATCCTACTTAGCACTGACAAAAATGTTAGCTTTCTAAATTCTGCTCATTTACATTATAAAAATTGTCTTCTAACTTTCTGCTGGATAAAAAAAAACAAAAACAAAAACCCAGATTGTCTATAGTATCAAACACCATGCTGCTCCATGGGAAAATAGTACTTTAAAAATAATTTTTGGCATAAAATTACTGATAATTCCAAGCCACATGTTCACTCATGAAACACTTTTTTACAGAGCACTTATATAGTAACATGGCTGCAAGAAATACCAGGCACTTACAATGGACTTTTCTAATAGTAATATTAAGTATATAAAATTAGTTGAAGTATGAAAAGGATTAAATGTCACATGAATATGTAACAACACAGGATGCAACTATCACATATATTGGATTTTATCAGCTATATATAAGAGAAAATTTTGTGACAGAAAATAATAAACTGCACAGAACTTGGAATCTCAAAAATGCCTTTAGCTTGTATGCTCTTCTGACTTTGACATTTCTAAACAGAAGTCATAAGGGGTTAAAGAAAGCTAACACATTGGAATTGTGGTGATGGATAAGAATATTGAACATACCATAGACAGCCAAAGTAACAAACAAAGTCTATCTTAGAGAAGGTGAAACTAAATTTCTTCTTGGAGATAAGGATTTTGAAGCTCTGGCTACGAACATTGGACACTTGGCCAGGAGGGAACAGTTCTTGGAGAATGACATCATTCTTGGAAGGGGGAAAGACCCTAGATGAGACGGATTGACACAATAATTGAGGTATTAATAATAGGTTTCTCAGAGTCAGTTAGACTAGCTCAGGATAAGACAGATTTCAGAACTATCGTACATAGGGTCACTATAAGTCACAGGCGACTCAATGGCATATAGCAACAGCAGCATATCAGAATGTTCTGAGATTGAAATAGTAGATTAAAGGAAATATATTTACAAATTAGAACCACTATCTTATTATAAAAAAAAATTAGGTAGCCAGATGAGAAAATGCTTCATACTTTAAAGGTGTTTCATTTGATTTAACTTTTTTTTTTAAACTTGGTATAGTCCATGTTGTTGTTGCTGTTGCTGTTGTTGTTAGGAATTTTCGAGTTAAGTACAATACATAGTGATGCCATGAACAATGGATCTGAACCTCATCCTATCCTGTGCCATCCTGACACTTCCTGACACACTAGAGACCATTGTGTCAATGCACCTGGTTGAAGGTCTTCGTCTCCTTCATCTACCCTCCACCCTTCCAAGTATCATGTAAGTCTCCAAGCAAAATGTCCTTCCTAGCAATATGCCCAAACTATGTGAGGCAGAGCCTCATATTTGCCTCCAAAGAGCACTCTAGCTACACCCTCTCCAAAATATATCTTTTTGTTCTTTTGGCAATCCATTAGATGTTCAGTGCTCTTATCCTACCAACATCATAGCTCAAACGCATCAATTCTCCTCTGCCACCCCTATTCACTGTCCAGCTCTCAGATGCATAAAAGTGATTAAAAAGACCTTGGACTGAATCAGAGGCAACTTAGTCCTTGAACAGACATCATTACTCATTAATAATTTGGAGAGGTGCTAACTACAGGCTTTCCCAGTGCAATGTGACTCCTTATTTCCTGACTACTGGTACCTAGGGTGTTAACTGTGGATAGAGTTTTTGACAGCTTTTATAACTTCTTCATACATCATGATATTGCTTATAAGTCCTGTGGTAAGAATCTCTGTCCTCTTGACATTGAGATGCAATCCATATTGAAAGCTTCATTCCTTAATTTTCTGCAACAAACGTTTCAAAACCTCCTCACTTTCAACAAGTAAGGTTGTGTTGTTTGCATAACACAGGTTATTGATGATTATCCCTCAAATTTTTAAATTTTTTTTAATTTTAATTGAGATTTTATGAGTTTATGGTTGTTGTTGTTGATTGTCTTTGAGTTGAGCCTGACTCATAGCCACCCTATGAACAAAAGGCTTAAAGCCCCTTGACAACTATCTACATTTATCAAAGTTCATAGAGTTTCTGGAGGCATGTTATTTATGAAGAGAATGCCACTCCTGCTTCCAAGCCTGTCATAGTATGTTATTGTTGTCATGTTCTTTTAAGTTGCCTGCGATGTATAGTGACCCTATGTACAGCAGCTCTGAATCCATCCTGTCCTCAGCCAGTCCCATGGGTGATGTGTATGGAGGAAATGTGCAACAATGAATGAATGAAATTCCAACTACCAATCATTTTTCTCTTTTAAAAAAATTGTTCATTATTGTACAGTTTTCTCCCCAACCTCCCCAGCCCCCCAGTCCACTTTGCTATGCAGCTCTAATTCTGAACTGTTGTTGTACAAATAATACTTAATCATATATTCCATTTAAACAGTTCTTTCCCTCATTTATTTCATTGCAGTGTACATTATTTATCCCCTCATTTCTTAATTTATGCCCAACACTCATGTCAGTCCTGTTTTATAACAGTGGCACTACAGTATTTATCTTTTTGTGACTGAGATATTTCACTTAGCATAATGTACTCCAGGCTCACCCATTTTGTATACTATTTTATGAGTTCCTTGTTTTTCAGAGCTGCGTAGTACTCCACTGCATGAAAATACCATGGCTTTTCTATTCATTCATTCATTCATTCATTCATTCATTCATTCATTGTTGATGGGAACTTGGATTGTTTCCATCTCTTTGCTATTGTGAACAATGCAATAAAAAACTCGGTATGTGTCTGTTTAGGTGACAATTGCGATTTCTTTAGGATATATTCACAGTACTGGAATTGCTGAGTCAAAGGGAATTTCTATTTCAAACTTTTTGAGAAAGAGCCGTACTGCCTTCCAGAATGGTTGTATTATTTTACAATCCAACCAACAGTGAATAGGGTTCCAGTTTCTCCACAACCTCACAAGCATTTGTTCAAGTATTCTATAAACACTAGATGTAAGTCCTTTACCAGACATGCCATTACCAAATATTTATCCCACTCTGGGGCTTTCCTTTTTATGCTGTTGGGGAAGTTTTTTATTTGCTTAGGGATTTGATTCTTAGAAGGTCGCATTCATCTATTTTATTCTCTCCTGGTTATAGGTTTTTCAGGATGCATGGAGGACTCTTTATGTTGTGGATTGGGGCTCCTAGAGTTCTTCCAAGCTTTACTCTGGTGAAGTTTGTAGTCCTTTGTTTTAGTCCTAGATCCTTGATCCACTTTGTATTTATTTTTGTTTATGGTGTGGGGTGTGGGTCTTGCTTGAGTTTTCTGCAGATAGATTGCCAATTTTGCCAGCATCATTTGATAAATTGGCTGTCATTTCCCCACTTAATCGATTACATGTCCTTGACAAAATTAATTTACCACCTGTAGATAAATTGATTTCTGGGTTCTCAGTTCTATTCCAATGACCTATGGGTTTGTCACTGTAGCAGTACCATACTGTTTTGAGCATCACGGATTTAAGATAAGGGAGATGCCTCCTACCTTGTTTTTATTTTTCAGGAGTACTTTGCTTATTTGGGTCTCTTTCCATTCCTGATCAAATTGTAAATAGCCTTTTCCATTTTTTAAAATATGGCATTGGTATTTGTATTAGTATTGCATTGAAATTGTAGATGGCTTTGGTAGAATTGTCATTTTCACAATATTATTTCTTCCTATCCAAGAGCTTTACATATTCTTCCATTTCTTCAGGTCTCTTTTTTGTTTCTTTTAGCAATGTTTTCTAATTTTCTTTGAATAGGTCTTTTGTTTTTCTTGTTAGATTTACTCCTAAATATTTAATCTTCTGATTAGTTATTTTGATGGGTATTGTTTTTCTTAGCTCTAGTTCTTTATTCTTTTTGTCAGTTTAGAGAAATCCAATTGATTTTTGTATGTTTATCTTGTATCCTGCCACTTTGCTGGATTGGTCAACTACATCTAGTAGTTTTCTCACTAAATATTTAGGGTTTTCAAACTTAAGTAACATATCATTTGCATGTAGAGATAATTTTACCTCCTTTTTTGCCAATTTGGTTACCTCTTATTTTCTTCTCTTGTCATATTGCTATCACCAAGGCTTCTAATATAATATTGAATAGGAGAAGTGATCGTGGGTATTCTTGCTTAGTCCAATTCTGCAAGGAAATGACTTTAACCTCTTTCAAGTATGTTGGCTCTTGGGTTTGCATATATACTTTTTACTATGCTGAGAAATACCCTTTATTCCTATTTTACTGAGTGTTTTTTTCAGGAAAAGGTGTTAGATTTTTTCAAAGACCCTTTCTGTATCAATTGATAGGATCATGTGGTTCTTGTCCTTTGTTTAGTTAATATGATGAATTACACTATGCTTTTTCTTATGTTGAATCATCTTTGCATACCAGTAAGGAATACCACTTGGTCATGGTGAATTATTTATTTAAGGTATCATTGGATTCTATAGGCCAATATTCAGGATTTTTACATTTATGTTCATGAGAGATATCAACCTCTAGTTTTCTATTTTGGTGGTGTCTTTACCTGACTTTGGTTTCAAGGATATGTTTTCTTCATTGAATGAGTCTGGGAAAATCCCATCTTTTTTATATTTCCTGAAAAACTTTATGTAGAATTGGTGATAGATCTTCTTTGAATGTTTGATAAAATTCACTTGTAAAATCATTTGGTCCAGGGCTTATTTTAACATTGGAAGTTATTTTATTACCTGTTCAGTTTCTTCTTCTGTAATGGATGTGTTCAGGTTTTCAC
>NW_006399835.1:8937626-8938733 GCF_000299155.1 Elephantulus edwardii | reverse complement strand
GTTTGTTTTATCTGCATTGCTTTGGATTGTATCTTAAGTTCCTCTTGGTTTTTGCTTACAATGTCCTGCATTTCTTAAAGCTTGTATTTCACCCATTGAAAATATTCAATCATTGCTCTTTTAAATTCTTTGTCTGAAAGTTCTGTCAGACTTTCTGGCTTCAGGAAGTCTGTTGATACTGTGCCACTTTTTGGGGATGACATCTTGTTTTGAGTCTGAGGGTGTGATGTAGCCTGCTTCTTCTTTGGCATTGCTATTATCGAATTTTTCATCCTCTTGGTCTGATGTCATTGTTCCAGAGGATAGTGAAGCAGCTACCCTGCCTGAGTTTCTCTATGAACTTATGACTCATGGGAAGACTTGCTTCAGTCAAGGAGTGATATGGCCTGTGAATGAGCAACCTCCTTAGTTAGACAACTGTGGCTGCTAGGCTAGTGCAAGGTGCCCTGGGATAAAGGCAGCTCAAGATTTGGGTGGGGAAAGAATTGAAATGAGTTCGCCTGTGATGTCCCTGAGGGGTGGAAGCTGGTCATCCTTCATGTGTTGGGGCTGGGACATCCAGGCAGTTGGCCATGTTCTCCAAATGGTGGGTCCAGGTCCTCCAGGTGGCTGAGCCAGAACTTCTGGGTGGTGGAGCCAGGATTTCTAGGATGGTGGCTAATACTGGGCTTCCAAATGGCAGGTGAGAGCATCCAGGTGGCAGATAGGTCCTCCACGTGGGAGGTTCAGTAGTTCAGGCTGCAGGGCTGCCAGCCTCCAGTTGGGGTGGGAGGGCTCCAGCAAGGATTGGTTCCTTGCTCTAGTGCTCCAGTCAAGAGACCAGTTCAGAACACATGCTGCTTTCTAAAGGCCTTTGCTTTCTTTCTTTCTAATTTTGATGCCACATTCCTCTTTGTAGAGTTCAGCTTCTTGAATAATTTGTTCAGCATACAGATTGAACACATTTTAATAAAAAATAACCCTGACACACTCCTTACTTAATTATAACTGTACAGTATTCATCTGCTTTGTTCAAATAATAGCCTCCTGGTCCCGGTATAGGTTTTGCATGAGCATAGTTAAGTACTCTGGGACTCCCATTCTTCTCAATGTCAGTCATAACTTGCT
>NW_006399835.1:8936208-8937083 GCF_000299155.1 Elephantulus edwardii | reverse complement strand
AAAATTTTTTATTATAATAGTTTATTTTTAGAAGCAGGAGTGACATTCACTTCCTAAACAAAATGTCTACACACACACACACACACACACACACACACACACATTCTCATCCCTATACTTCTATCTCCCTCTTGGATCCTCATATGCATCCTAAAATAATGGTTTTATACAGTATTTGTCCTTATAAGACTGAGTTAGTTCACTCAGCATAATACTCCCTTCCATATTGGGTAACAATTTACAAAATTATTGCTCCTGTGTGCTGTGAAGTGTTCCATTGTGTAACTATATCACAATTTCCCAATCTCTTTGATTTTGGTTGGACATCTGGGCTGTTTCCATGTTCAGTGTTATGATGAATAACACTGCTAAGAACATTGGTGTAAACATTCCATTTGATGCTTTCTGGGTAATTCACTATATTGCTCATAGCTGCTTTCAGTATTATAGCTAAGGGCTTAATGTTTTGGATTTTGTTGGTTTTGTTTTTTTTCTCTCAGCTTGAGAAATGCAAAGAGAGTTCTTCCATTTTCATTCTCCAATTCCAGCTCTCTGCACATTCCATTATAATTCTTTTATGGGTCCTCTCAAGCCGTCCTTTGAAGTATTCTATTTAGCTCCTTTAGTATGGCATTCCCCCCACGCCACTCCCTGTTTTGGCTTCTCAAAGCTCTAGTGTAATTTTTCAAGTCTCTTCTAACATTCATTTTGGTTTTGTCTTTCCCCTCTGCTCTTGTTGTGATCTTTTGCTTTCTTCATATCAAGGATATCACTCAACAATTTATCTTGTGATCATTGGTGTGCAATGCCTCAAATATATTACTAAGATGATCTTGAAATGCAGATACAATAGATTCAAGATCATATCTTTGTTC
>NW_006399835.1:8917206-8932635 GCF_000299155.1 Elephantulus edwardii | reverse complement strand
AACAACAACAACAACAATATTTTCCTGTAAACTAGACTTTGTTTTTGTTTTTTAATTGTCAAAACTGGAGAGACTTTTCTCATAAAACTAAGCACACATGTATTTATGACTCAAAAATCTACCTTGTAGGTTTTTACACAACCAAAATTGAAAAATATTAACAACTTTTTTTCTAATACCTTTTTTCTTATTATACAAAATAGAAACACCAGTATTTCGTCATTATGAAAATAGTTAAGTGATCTGTGCAATATATTTAATGGAATTTAGCTCAGGAATTAAATTATTGATGCATGTAACAATGTGATGTATCTATAAAATATAAGGTTTAATAAAAGTGAACTTTATGTAAACATATATATTACACACATTAGTACACCAGCTGGTTAAAAATGACCAAGCTAATTGATGACAGGAAAAAAGTCAGAGTAGCCATTTCCTCTAGATAGTAGGGGAGTGGGGATGACAGAAAGGGGAGAGGAAACGGTCAGGGTTTATAACAATTTTAGTAGATATATCAATTTTATTGGCAATATGGAATGGTATACTTAAGATTTTTACCTTTCATAGTTTATAAATTTGACCTCAAACAGAGATAAATACATAAATAAACCTTGAATTCATGACATGCATGCCAATGGTTTTGGGGAAGTGAACTGCTTTTACTGCTTAACTAGTAATATGACAAAATGATGAATGTGGTAAAAAAAAAAACAAAAACAATGAAATCTGTGTAACAGGTAGGAGAGTTACACTGTAAGATTATTTCAACTTTTTGTATGTTTGAAAATTTTCATTAATATTAAATGGTACACATGAGATTTGAGTTATCTTTGTTAAGACTTTTCAGAGAAGAACCACTGAAAGATCAGTCGGCTGTCATGGAATGCTTTTTTATTCTTTTCATTTCATAGTGAGAAATTTCACAGACAACACAAGCCTTTCTTAGGTCGTTAGAGTACACAACATACACAAATATTTGCTTATGAATAGATTTGTAGAGAAAATTTTTACTCATTATGCAGGTTTGTAGTAATCAATCAATTCATGTTATATCTACTTTAAGGGTTCTGTGCCTATTTTCACAAATAAGACATTTCAGACGGTCATTTATTGGTTTCTAAATCATCCTTGCAAATTACATCTGGGCTTTTTGCCTATAACATATAATTATTTAATAGTGTTTTCTATTAAGTCACTAATGTACTCAATTAAGTACATTATACAATTAATGTACTTAATTAATGTATCCTCAAAGTTAAAAGAAAAAGTCAGGCAAAGAATTTAAATATGCAGGGTAAAGAATGAAGAAAGAGAAAAGGGGAGAGAGACAGATTTCCAATTCCGAGGTACCCTCAATCAGGGAGGATAATGTGATTCTTACACCACATTCAAATCTAAATGCCTAGTGAGTGTATTACATTGCTGTTTATGAAGTGTCTTGTCTTATCTTCTCCTTATTTATGCAGCTGACCTGTCTATCTGTTACTGAAATGTGGGTCCAAGGACTCTTCTCCAGCCAGTTGGCACCTAATTCACAAAGATTCTGGACAGCTGCCACATCAAACTCTTCTCTGTATTATCATAGTTTCATTTAAATAAACTATACTAACAATGAAAAATATATTTTGATGAAGTTTCTTCTATAATCCTAAATGTAAAGAAAGCCCATCTATTTCTAACTTTCCTCTCTTTCTATCTCTGAGGTTTTATGAGTATTTTACCTTTGCCTCTTTTGACTCAAAGTTAAGAAATGAAAAGTGATAATACTCTGTTTTTCTGACAGTTTTTCCAGTCCAATGGTCTCTCTACTCTGACCAACCATATTTTTCCTTGCCTTTGTCTTTTAAGCAGAACCCACTTAATCTTTATATAGTAGTACCACGTTAAAGGTTTTCTATATTACATTTTAAAGGTAGGAAGTCTACAAAGTGTGAAATTAATTTCCTGTTATGTGCCAGTGAGTCAGTTCTGACTCAGTTCTTACATACAACAGTAAGAAACATTGTCTTGCCTGGTACTATCTTCACAGTAATTGCTGCATTTGATCCCATTGTTGTAGCTACACTTTCAAGTCAGCCCATTAAAGTTCTTCCTCTTTTTTTGCTGACTTTCCACTTCAGAAAGCATGGTTTCTGTCCTTCTCCAGTTAATGGACCCTCCTAATAATATGTTCAGTGTCCTAACATGAATTGTCACTATTCTTGTTTCTGAGAAACATTCTGGCTATAAATCTTCCAAGATAGATTTGTTCATGGTTCTAGATATACATGGTATATTTGGTATTCATTGACAACATTGTATTTTGAAGGCATTGGTTTTATTTTATCTTCCTTAGTCTTTGTATAACATTCAAATTCATTATAGACAATTGAAAACACGATTTGAGCCAATTTCACTTTAATAATCAACACAGTATCAGGAAGGCCCTCTAACTAATGGATTGATTCAGTAACTGGGGTAATGGGGGTAGGTGTGCCAGAGACAATGAGATTGGCACAGGATAGGGCAGGGTTTAGGGCTGTTGTACATAGGGTCACTATGAGTCACAGGTGACTCAATGGACACAACAACAACAACAGCATTATTGTTAATAATTTAAAGAGTATTTAGCTATAGATTTTTTTGAACTTTTTTTTTTACAATTACCTTTATGGATGTTAATTGTAAATCTCAGAAAAAGAAAATGATTAACAATTTAAATATTTTCTTTATTTACCATGGTGTTGTTTTTTGGTCCCATTTTCAAGACTTGTTTTCTTCATTTTGAAGTGTACTACATGGAGACCTGTATTCTTGAATCTTCATCAATAACTTCTTTAAATCCTTTTTTTTTCTTTTAAGAAAGGCATCTGCGTATCATGGTGGTTAAAAAGTCTTTCTCCCATCCTGATGTCTTGTTCTTCTGTATTTATTCTATTCTCTCAGATTATTTACTCAGTGTACGTATTATTATAATTATAAATATTTGTGGCCTAATCATAAGAGGCTGCACTACAATCTTGAGACCTTGAGGTTTGAAGCCACTAGTTGCTCTGTGAGGAGGAGCCCTAACATAAAACTTTTTTAAACCACATAGCAACCACTTGTTTTAAAATGACCGCCGCTTGGTTATATATAGGATCTTTATGAGTGATTACATTTTTAAGAATTGCCATTTTTTTTAAAGTTATGTAAAATTTTTATGATTTATATAATTAATTTTTTCCAATTAATAAAATTAAAATAAATATCTTTCTAGTATTTTCTGTTTTCAGCCCAAATACATTTGACATCAGCAATAGTATCCCTCATTTCAAATCCTCTCCTGAATCCTACTGGGGTCCTTGCCAACAATTTATGTACTGTTGCAATATTTAATTATCATCAGTGATATTTAAATTGCTGTGATATTAATGACATTGTTAATAGTCACAATCTCTTGGATCCTTTTTTATTAGAATGTGCACTTAATATGAGAAAATTTCACTTTTGTTTCTCTCTTTGATTTACCAGATTATAATGCCACATATCTCTTAATACAGTCCAGATTTTCAGACTATTTGTCAACACACAAACTGAGTTCATCTTAAAAGGAATCTATGATTAGGCATTATTTTTATAACAATAGTCCAGAATATGAGGTGCATAGTAACATGGACTGGGAGAATGGTGAAGAGGGAGGGAAGAAACTATGTAACAGTGAATAAATATATGTTTTTTTAAAAAATGAACTGGGAAGGGGTAGAGAGGAAAATTTTTCAACAATGAATGAATTACCATCCAAATTTTCTATAAACTTTCATTAAAAACACAACTTAAAAAAAAGAAAGTTATATTACTGATTCATGTCTTCCTGGCTTTAAATAAACCTTTGTTCTGCATACTATTGTTTTGTCTATTGTACTTGTGTTGTTGTTGTTAAATGCTGTCAAGTCACTTGCAGCTCATAGCGATCCTTTGTACAAGTCCCAAATCCTACTTTATCCTGTGCCAACCTGTCTCTGACACACTCCCACCACCCTAATCACAGAATCAGTTAATTTCATCAAGGGTCTTCCTCTCCTGCACTGTCCCTCCACTCTCCCAAACATGATGTCCCTCTCCAAGGACCGGTACCTCCTGGCAACATGCCCAAAGAATGTTAGATGAAGCTTCAGAATCCTTGACTTCAAGGAGCAGCCCAACTTTACCCTCTTCAGGACAAACCTGTTTGTTCTCCTAGCAGTCCATAGTATATTCAACACTAGTCTCTAGCACCACAGCTCACAGCTATCCATTCTCTTTCTGTCATCCCTGTACACTGTCCAGCTCTCCGATGCATAGCATACAATTGCTCAGACTATAGCTCAGATCAGGCACACCTTAGTCTCCAACCTGACATTGTTGTTTCAGTATCTGGAGAGGTCCCTGACTGCTGACTTTCCCAATGTAATTCATCTCTTGATTTCCTGGTTGCTGCTACCAAGAGTGTTGATTGTGGAGCCAAGCAAACTAAAACTGTTAACAATCTCAGTCTCTTCACCATTCACACTGATGCTGCCAATTGGCCCAGTGGTGAGAATCTTTGTTTTCTTGATGTTGAGCTTCAATCCATATTGAAGGCTGCAGTCCTTGACCTTCTGCAGCAAGCGCTTCAGGTCCTCCTCAGTTTCAGCAAGCAGGACTGTGTCATCTACATAGCGCAGGTTGTTGTTGAGTCTTCCACCAATCCTAATACCACATTCCTCCTTGTACAGCCCAGAGTGTCGGGTGATCTGTTCTGCATATAGATTGAAAAGCTATGGAGACAGAATACATCCCTGGTTGCCAAATTTGAACCCTGCAGTGTCTCCTTGCTCTTTTCTGCTGACTGCCTCTTGATCCAAGTATAGGTATCACATAAGCACAATCAAATATTCTGGCCTTCCCATTCTTCTCAGAGTCAGCCTTAACTTGTTGTGATCCACACAGTCAAAAGCCTTTTCATAGTCAATGAAGCACAGATAGATATTCCTCTGGTACTCTCTTCTTTCTTCCAAGATCCATCTAACAGTACTGTGTGTGTACACATTTAAATTTGGAAGAATTTTCATTCTTAGCAATGTTATCTTATTTGGTTATGATCTACATAGCTAAATATCATTATAAAGTCTAAAAACACCAGTAAACGTGTATTTCACCTTCGCTGTTATCAAATATGAGTAATCTGATATCAGTAATGTTATCCCTTTTTCTACACACTCTTCTAAGTATTCGTTAAATTTCTGAGTTTCAAATGATAATGCTGCGATATTTTTTAATCATCTTCTGAAAAATTTTACTGGGGTGTTTTATTAATGATATTATTTGGTACTTTCTGTATTCTATTGGATCACCTTTCGTTGAAGTGAATTTAAATAGGGAAACCTTCCATTCAGTTATCCAAGTAGCTATCTTCCAAATTTCTTGAGATATACAAGTGAACATTTCCAAATTTGCATACGTTTGTTGAAATATTTCAATCAGTGTTCTGTCAATTTCTACAGCTTGTCTTGTATTTTCTTTTTAGTACAGTGACTCTGCATTCCTTGTGTATATGTGTGTCTGTGCTTCCTGGATAGTTCATTATTTTGCACACTGAATTCTTTAGTAGTATTAGAATTTGTTGTTGCTGTTTTAGTTTGAGAAGAGTGTTTTATACTTCATCATAAAATATTTTGCTCAAATCACCCTTTGAAGTCTTCATTCTAACCCTTTTACTTCATCATTTTTTCCATTTGATTTAATTATAATCAAGAGCAAATTTCACATGTCTTCTGATACTTGTTTCAATTTTTCTTCTTCCATGTCTTTTTAATGAACTTTAATGTTTTTGTCCATGTATAATGGTTGCAAGCTCTTTTAATAATTCATCTTTTGTTAAGTTATTTATGTTTGGTGTATCTCATTTACTTTTGATATAGTCCCTAAATTCAGGTTGGATATTCTCATACTCACACTTCTTCACGGCTTTGATTTTATTCTCTTGGGTTTGAACTTGAACTTCTATGTGAATAGTTCTGGTCTTTTCTGTACCTAGTTTCTAGAATTATTTTATCTTTTGACATAATGTAGTCATTCCTGTGTATTTTTTCAAGGTCCATGTGTATGATCCTGCTTATATTATTGACAAAAGATATTTCACATAAAAAAAATGGATGGCTTTGCAAAATTGTATTAAGGCACTTCTAAGGATGTTTCTATACAACTCTGGTAGCCTAATAGTTAGGCAGTCATGCTACCAAATCAAAGGTATGTGTTACAAATCTATCAGCCGCTGAAAGGGGAAAAGATGGGAAATGGCTTCCTTCATTATTCATGGTCATTGAAAATCCATTTATGGGTCAGCAGTAAGTCAGTTTTGTCTCAAAGACAGTGAAGTTGGCAGGGATGTTTAGGAGTAATTGTACAGCCAAGACCACATTTTACAACTACTAATGTTTCTTATTTTAGTCTACATTTAAATCACAAGTAATTATCAATATCAGACTGCAGATTTTGGTAAAAATTCTCTAATGGCTTAATCTTTGGCATTCATGGATGATGTGTAAATTTGAATAATAGTTGTATTTCCTGGCTTTCCTTGTCAGATTTTATATATTAACACTGTCAAATCTGCACTTCATGTTAGTTCTACTACTATCTACGACTTTTTAAGGGTTCAATTTTTTCTGAAGTATATTACAACTCCTCATTCCTGGTCTCTTAATCTAATAGTTCTGATAACCCCCACTATGGGTTACTCTGCTGGTATTTGAAATCCTTGTGTCACAGCTTAAAGCATCACAGCAACATGTAAGGGATCAAAGAATGACAAATTAAAAATAAGAGATAGATATTCACATTAACACTAAATTATCTATATTCTATAATGACGTAGGTTGTTGTTGTTGTTGTTATGTGCTCTTGAGTCACCTGTGACACATATCAACACTATATGCAACAGCTCTGAACCCTACCCTATGCTGAGCCAATCTTAATGTCTCTGATAGACCCAACACCACTAAAAATGAAATCTTTTGTAGCATTTATTTTATAAATTTATTACGTTTTTCTATTTTGTATAGATTAAAAAAGTATACTAGTAAAAATATATCAACTGAAACTATCTGCAAATATAAACTAAATATTCAGTATTTCAACATGTTATTGATATACTAAAGAATTTAAATCAAACTTCTAAAATTTTCTATAGATATTGCTTTATTATTAGTGAACATGATATAATGCCATGTGATTCCCCTTAATTAATTAATGTCACCCTTAAAACATCTCAAGAAAAACAAACTCATATGCTGATCAGAGGAATGCATATTCATTTATGTGTCTTTTTTTCCCAAAGACTCAGTAATGAAAACAACACAAATTATAGATCATTAGGTGAATGGAAAACAGCTTGTAGTATAGGACTAGATTGACTGGTCTGACACATATAATGTTGACAGAAAAAAAGAACATATGTAAGATTTCATTTATATATAATTCAAAACCAGATTAAGGCTAATTTATAATCACTGGAAGCAGAATATATATGACTTCTATCATGCTGAGTTAAAGGGTCATAATGTTTTGGCCTTGCTAGGCAAAGTATATTATCTTTTCTCTAGTGGGTAGGAGTTGTTCTTCTAACCCAAAGATAGAACCCCACTGGAAACTTTTTGGGAGAAAATAAATAAGCTCTTTCCATGTGATTTACACTCTGGAAACTTGCTAGAGGGTCAACTATGAGTCATTTCTAATTCAACAGCAATAAGGTTCTCGTGTTTTAGGAACTTTTAACATCTTGATCCAGGTGGGATTTATACAAATATTTGTATATGTACAATTGTCCAGGGTAAATACTTAAAGATTAATAGATATGGCATTTTTCACAAATGTTGGCATGAAAAAAAAATGGAATACATATGTTATATTTTTTAAAACTTCCAAGTGTTTTTGTGGCAGAATGGTAAATTAGCACTGAACTGAAGATTATGGTGCAGAGCACATTGTAATACATGCCAAATATATCATTTTATATATAATTGGATAATTATTAACATTATTGACAAAAAATAATTCACACAATAAGTATATATCCATTTATATTTATTATAACTCTTAAAATTAAGACATAAAAATATTTAATAACAAGATATTAACCTCTTTTTCAGACAAGGTTAACTGGTATTCATTTTAGTATTTTAATCAATTGGTATATTTCTTTTTCCTTTTAGATGATAATAATGCAAAATTACTAAGTGTAATGTTAAATGCATTGCCATATTTAGAAATTCTTAAACTTCTAATAACACTTAATAGCAGAGCACACAAAGTTTGAATATTCTTTGGGTGAAGTGGGTGTATTAAAATAATCTTCCTTTTCATATTTCAGTTACGTGAGCTTGAACACAATTTTTTAAACTGACTGGGTAATCTTTAGTTTTCTTATCTGGAAAATTATTTGAATATCTATTAACAGAGTTGTTTTAACAAAAAAGAAAAACATGTTAAACCATATCTGACAGATGAAATCACAGTATGTAAATTATGCTAAGGACAATATTCTTTGTCCAATATTGCACTTATATGATTTATATTAAAGAAATTCATTAATGAATATAATTAGTAATAAATAAGCTTATCAATGAAGATAAGCCTGGAAGGATTAATGATGGTGGTAAATAGAAAGATAAATATCAACAAGTCCCTGCTATGTGTTCATTTATATAAAAAAGCAACCTTAAAATCATATGTAAAAATACATCTTTAATTAATTGTGTAAGCCACCATGCTTCTGTCAGTTTGTGTGTTGTTATATTGGCAAAAGTTATGCTATCTATATTTCAAAATGGTCACCTTTAGGAGACAAGAGACATCATGCTTAGAAGGATGGAGGGATGGTGCAAGAGAGGAAGACCCGGGATGAGATGGATTGAACATAGTAATAAAGATTTTGGGGGTAGGTGTATCAAAGACAGTGAGACTGGTTCAGGAAAGGGCAGGGTTCAGAATTAAAGTGAATAAGGTCACTATGAGTCACAGTCAACTAAACAGCACATAACCATAGCAATAAAAGACAAGATCCATTGGAGTGTCCACACTAAGGCAGACCAGAAAAAAGAAAACTCTCAGGATCTTTTCTGAAAATTATCCTCTGGCTATAGTATAAGACGGCACATAACAACAACATAGTATAAGAGCTCAAAAGTTGGTGATGATGAGTACTTGTCATGAGCCTTGAGCCTTAATTAATCATTCATAGATATATTACAAAAGCCAATCACAATTTATTGATTCATTAATTAATTCATAGCAATAACTGCAATTTATCTACATTGCAATTCATAAATTCACCACAACATATTGATTCATCAATTTATAGCAAGCATCAATTAATTTCAATTTATATACATTGCAATTCATAAATTCAGCACAAAATATTGAATCATCAACTCATAGTAAGCATTAAACAGTTAATTATAATTTATCTACATTGCAATTCATAAATTCATCACAACATACTGAGCCATCAACACTAGGGAACACTCACTCACCCCAGTATCCCAACTCGTCTCCTTCTTTTGTCTCTCATGGTCATTGGTGCAGTCAGGGGGTTCTTAAGCAGTTTGATGTAGCCAGGGGGTTCTCAGCTAGTTCAGCTGTTTGATGTAGTCAGGGTCCATTTGTGTGGGCAGAATCCTCCATTGTCTCAGTAACTTATTTCCATAAGTGTAGGCTAGAGTTATTGGCTCTGAAAAGAGACTTTAGGTCATTGGCTCTAAAAAGAGCCTTTGGGTCTTCAGTATTCAGCTCATTATGAAGTGAAGAGAGAGATTTGCTGGGCATAGTCAGAATTTACCTACTCTGGCTTCCCCGCTTTACATTATGGAGAGGCAAGTGGGGCATGCTGGGACATGTTGAATTAACAATATGAGTTTGACCAATTGTGTTTTATACTAGTTGTGCTTCCTTGGCAACATAGGCAGTAACCAGTCTTATCTCCTTATCAAGGATTCACACCTGTTGTGGTCAGTGAGACCCCAGAGCCATTAAGAGTATGTTTTCACAAATATTCTTAACCTAATTTCTAACAGTATATTCCTACTATATCTCTTATTTTTATTTCTAGCTTATAACATAGCAAGTTCTTAACATATTTCATATTTTTGTTTCCAACATACAACATATCACGTTCTTAACATATTTTATTCCTCACACATAACATAGTAGATTCCTAACATATTTCTTATTTTATTTCTAACATATAACATAGCAAGTTCTTAACATATTCCTTATTTCTAACATATAGCAGATTCCCAGTATTTCTTATCCTTAAATTTAAAAGTTACATTCTCTTAGCAATATGGGCAGTAACAAGTTACATTCCCTTAACAGGATTCACACATACTGAGGCCAGTAGCATCAGGATTGGTGGAAGATTAATCAACAATCTGTGTTATGCACATAACACAACCCAGCTTGCTGAAACTGAGGAGGACCTGAAACACTTCCTGCAGAATTCTGGTCAAGGATTTCAGCCTTCAATATGGATTAATGCTCAACGTCAAGAAAACAAAGATTCTCACCACTGGACTATTTGGCAACATCATGATAGATGGTGAAGAGACTGAGATGATTGACAGCTTCAGTTTGCTTGGCTCTAGAATCAAACTGGCCTGTTCCCTCTTCCTTCACCAATCCTTCCCTCCACCCATCAAATTGTGTGACCCCATATTTAAGCCTCCCACTTGAGACCTCATACACACTCTATAATAATGTTCTTCCATGAGGCTTGGGGACTGAAGTCTCCCTCCACTCTGGAAGTTGGCTGGCTAACTGGAGGGATGGCTGGCATCTCGATGGCGGCTCCTTTTGGTGGCAGTCAGGCAAGGGACATTTCTGGGGTCCTTTTTATTGTGTGTTACTGTTCTTTTGCCCTTCTAAAGTGGGTGGTTGACCCTGAGCCTAAGGATAAGTAAGGGTGGAGCCTGCAGAGCCCTCACTTAACTACACAGCAAAGACATAGAGAGAGAGATCAGTTGGCCTAGTGAAACAAAAGTGATGATACCAAGCCAAAGGTGGGTGACTTCTAATATGTGGCCCTCAGGCCTGCCTTTAACTGTTTTTGGTAAAACATTCTTCTAGGTCATACAGCCATGGTGTGTCCACTTGCTGTACAGAGGTAACTTTTGGTTGCCGTGAAGCTGAACACTGTGACACTGATGTGTCAAATGCAAGAATGGTACCCATGGTGGACAGAGTTTGGTGGAGGTCCCTGATTAAAATGAGCTTGGAAGCAAGAGTGGCATCCACTTTCAAAATAGCTTGCTTCTGGAAACCCTATGAACCTGGAGAAAGGACGAAAGCTATACAAGTGTCCATGTCTTTCTTTCATAACATCACTATGAGCCACCTACAACTCAATGGCACTTAACAACAACAACAATAACAACAACATGCAGTATTGGTTTTTATGATACTTTGTTTACTTAGCCTACTGCTGTCCAATCAATCCCATGTTAGATAGTAATTTACAAAACCGTTTCTCCTGCTTGCAGCTTCGTATTCCATTGTGTGAATGTACCAGAATGTCTCAATCCATTCCATTATGGTTAGGCATCTGGGCTGTTTCCATGCTCTTGTTGTGGTAAATAATGCTTCTATGAACATTGGTGTACAAGTCTCTGTTTGTGCCTCAGATCTCATTTTCTCAGGATATATTCCAAGCAATTGAATAGCTGGGACATATAGAATCTTTATGTTTAGCTCTTTGAGGAAAAACCAAACTGCCTTCCAGAGTGGTAGTATCATTATACAGTTTCACCAACAATGTATAAGATTTCCTATTTCACCACATCCTTTCCAATATTTATTACTTGATGCCTTATTAAACTTTGCCACTGCTACTGGGGTAAGATTGCATCTCATTGTGGTTTTGATTTGCAACTCTCTTATTGCCATTGATTTTGAGCATTTCTTCAAGTGTCTATTTGCCATTCAAATGTCCTCTTCTGTGAAGTCTTTCCATGTCTTTTGTCCATTTTGTAATTGGATTATCAGCCCTTTTCTTGTGGAGGCCCAGGAGTATTCTGTAAACTTTTGGTATGAGACCCTTGTCTGAGATGGTATTGCCAAATGTTTGTTCCCAATCAGTAGGTTTTCTGTTCACCCTGTTGGAAAAAATTTTTGATGGGCACAGAAATTTAATCTTCAGAAGCTCCCATTCATTAATTGTATCCTCTTAAGATTGTACATTTCTGGCTGTATTTGACAATCTCTTTATACTATAGATGAGGCCTTCTAAGCATTATTCCAGTTTGTCTAACATGGGCTTTATAGTTTGGGGCTTTACTCCCAGGTCTCTGATCCACCTTGAGTTGATTTTTGTGGGTGATGTGAGATGTGGATCCTGTTTCAAATTTCTATAAGTATCAGTCTAGTTTTGCTAGCATCACTTGTGGAAGAGGTTATCACAATTTAGTGGGATTACTCTACAGTAACAAAGAGAACTCAGAGAAGGAAACCAAGAAAGCAATACCATTTACAAATTGGGATACTTGGGTGTGAGCCTAACTAAAGATATGAAAGACCTATACAAAGAATACTACAGGCATTTCTGCAAGACATAATAAGACCTAAAGAAATGGAAAAAATGTTCACTTTTTATGGATAGGAAGACTCAATACTGTGAAAATAGCAATCCTACCAAAAGCAACCCATGTGTTCAACACAATCCCAATACAGATATAAAATTCATTTTTCGGGGAGACCAAAATAAAAAAAAGAAATTGTCAAGTCTGTTTGGAGAGGAAAGAGACTGAACAAGTAAAGTACTTTTGAAAACCAAAATGAGGTGGGAGGCATAGCAATACCTGACCTCAAAACCTAATACACAGCAACAGTTAGCAAAATAATATAGTACTGGTACAATTACGGGCACATAGACCAATGGGACAGAATTGACAACCCAGAAATGGACCCATCTATCTATGGTCATATGGTACTCAACAAGGAAATCAAACATCAAATTGGGAAATGATAACTTTTCAAAACACTTTTTTCTATTAATTGTTTCTTTTGCCTTTTTACACCGTCCTCCATTCTGTATGTCTCTCTTTCTGTCTTTCTCTGTATCTCTTTTCATATCTTTGTCCTCACACATATTATGACAGGAAAGTAGAATAAATTTTATTTACTCTTTAATATTTTCAAAACTATCATTGAGAATTAAATGTAACTTCCTTTTGAAAAAAAGTCCACAGTACACTCTTTGAAAAGTTGCATTTAATTTTTTCTAGTTAAGAAATAGTATCTTATCATTAGTATATTAGAAATTCTCAACATACGTAGATTCTCAACATATAGGTATGAATAGAGCTACTATAATTGAAGACATTTTAAAGAATTTCTGGTGAGCATTTTACAACCTCTTCTGAATGCAATTACAGCTACTTCTTTATTACAAAAGAGACTGAAAGGTTACTGTACAGAATCTGGAAACGGATTGATTTGAAACTGTCTTAACAACATGAAAACAAGTCAACAGTGTAAGAGTATATTGTTAATTTTCAAACAAAACTATATGATTTATATGATTGGATCTATGATTTACAAACCTCAAAGTCTATATAAATTATAAAGATCTTAATAAGCATAAAGCACTGGCAATATAAATTTAAGCATATGGTTTTGGAATGGCCTGTGCAAATGAGAGATCTTGAAACTAGAGCTGTGATTGATTCAGAAGAAAAATTACCCAGTATCTCATCAGGAATGTGGCAGTTTGTTTCTAACTACTCTCAAAACTACAGCAAGTTTTTTAGATTTCCTCTGATTACAAAGTTTTGATGAAACTTAAAAATTTTAAGTTTTTCTTAGAAGTCACTTTATCACTCTAAGAACTTGAATTCAAACTGATTAAAATAAAAAAATAGCTTATTCAAAATACTCTAGCCTTATACATATTAGTGTCTCTTACATTAATCCCTTTTGATTTTAAAACTTCCTTTTTTATATATTTCAATAACCACAGAAATATATTTCTTTTCAGATGATGTTTATTATTCTTACTCTTTTATGGACTGCATTCATTATCATTTTTATTGAAAAATGTCTCAGTGTTTGCTTCCTTCTCTTAACACAGTACATTCTATTTATTTGTCCAATTTCCTGACATATGACCTTTTAACCTTATATGAAAACAATATTCCTAGAGTTATTATTTGTGTTGACTCTATGAGAGACTCTGAGAAAAAAAATATTCACTTTTAGTTGGCTTTAGAATTTCATTTGCTTCCTTGATCATCTTCTATACTCAAAAATGTCTTCTTTGTTTGGTTGAATATTACTTCAAGCCCAAACAAAAGCTTTTTCTGAATTTCAGTTAAATTATGTTTCTTTGCTTGTATGCATTTCAATGCTTCATTCAAAGTTATTTTGAAGAAAGGAATTATTTTTTTAGACTTTTATTGACAAATAATAGTTTTTTTCTGTTTTATTTAATTTTCTTTTGGGATACACATCCTAACAATTATTCAGAAGTTATTTCAAGTGCTTGATAGTTGGAATTTAGATTTCTTTTCTATTATATGTTAAGAAGATTTGCTTGTTTTGCTGTCATTGCTAGTATTATTATTTCCCTTGGAAAAAAGTAATAAATGACACATGAATAATCATAAAGTTAATAAAAGTATGGACAATCTTCTTCTCTGTGATTATTGCCTCTGAAAACCTGCTGGAGGGTCAGCTGTGATTAGGTTCTGACTCTATGGTACATAATAAACAACAATAATGGAACAATATACTAAAAATGTAATTACATATGTGTATTGCTGTAATTGCTTGGTGTCCTTCAGTCAGTTCAGGTGTTTGTTCACTCTGAATACAGAATAATAAGACTGTCCAATCTTGCAACACCCTTAGAATCAGTTTTATGCTTTCAAGCATCATTGCAGTCACCTGCCCATCCATGTTATCTTCTATTTTACAGAGCATCGTGTACTATTTCACTACTTGTTCCCATACTAACATATCTAAAATATATGAAAAAAAATTTTACTATCTATGCTTTTAAGTATCATACTGGGTAGACAAGTTCATTTGTTGTTTGAGAAATCCATGATATGTTCTATATTCTTCACAACCATAGTTCAAAAGCATCAACTTTCTTCTCTTGGATATATTCAAGATTTCTATTTTTGTAACCTCAAACTGATTAAACATGAAGTCAAGATGCATTGATAATAATTGGTAATTGGAATGCAAAAGCTGGAAACATTGGGGGGAGGGATTATATAACAATGAAATAATTTTTCTATTACTTTTCAAAGAGAAAATTTAACTGGGGGTGATGGGAGCGCAGGATGAAAGTGCAACAATGAGTAAATGGAAATTCAAAGTTTCTGTAAATGTTCATTAAAATTAATAATAAAAAATAATTACAGTCCAGTCTCTGTAAACTTTTATTAA
>NW_006399835.1:8915245-8916586 GCF_000299155.1 Elephantulus edwardii | reverse complement strand
CCCCCCCACCTTCCCATCCCTACCCATTTTCACCGCTCTGCTTCCTCCCTTTCCCCTCCTTGGATACCCATACATGTTCTACAATAATGGTCTTTACAGTATTTGTCCTTATGGGACTGAGTAAATTCGTGTAGCATAATGCTCTCCAGTTGCTCCCAAGTTAGACAGTGATTTAAAAAAAATCATTGTCCCTGTGTTCTGCATAGTATCCCACCACGTGAATGTACCATAATTTCTCAGTACATTCAATTATGGTTGCACATTTGGGCTATTTCCATGTTCTTGCCATGGTAAATAATGTTACTGTGAACATCAGTGTACAAGTCTCCATTTGTGCCTCAGTTCTCATTTTCTAGGGGATATTCCTAACAGCAGAGTAGCTTGGTCATATGGAATTTCTCTATTCAGGTGTGTGTGTGTGTTTTTCTCTTTAAATATGGACCACTTCACAAATTTGCTTGTCTTCCGTGTGCAAGGGCCATACTAATCTTCTTTCTATCTTTCCAATTTTAATATACATGCTGTCGAGGCAAGCACTGCATTTAGCTTTTTGAGGAGATACCAAAGTGCCTTCCAGAGTGGTTATACTATTTTACAATCCTACCAAAAGTGTTTAAGAATGCTTATCTTGCCACATCCTCTCCAACATTTATTACTTGCTATCCTGTTAAATTTTGCTACTGTTGCTGGGGTGAGATGGTATCTCATGGTTTTTTGGGTTGCATCTCTCTTGTTACTGATGATTTTGAGCATTTTTTAATGTGTCTATTGGGCATCTGAATAACTTTGTGAAAGTTCTTTTCATGTCTTCTACAAAAATAAAAGTTGGAAAAAAAGAAGGCAATGGTGACAGAAATATTATGAACTTGGTGAGGGAAATGAAGTTGAAGATTAAATGATATAATTTTGTACAATCACTGATTTATTCCTTGTTGTTGTTAATACTTTACACTATCAAGTGGCCTGTGAGTCAGAGTCACCCTATGTACGTTAGCTCTGAATTCTGCCCTACTCTGAGTCAATCTCATTGTCTTTGACAGACTTAATTTTGTTTCTCCAGTCATTGAGTCAATCCATTTCATTCTGGGTCTTTTTCTCCTCTACTGTCCCTCCACCTTCGAAGCATGATGTCCTTCTCAAAGGATTGCTTCCTGCTGGCCATTTGCCCAAATTATGTTGGAGCTTCAAAATCTTTGCCTTCAAGGAGCAGCCTGCTTTCATTTGTTCTCCTGGCAGTCCATAATATGTTCTAGTCTCTCCACAACCTCACCAGCATTGGTTGCTTGCTGTTCTGTTAAATTTTGCTAGTCTTACTGGGGTGAGATGATATCTCATGGTTTT
>NW_006399835.1:8911553-8913205 GCF_000299155.1 Elephantulus edwardii | reverse complement strand
CATATTGAAGACTGTAGTCTGTAACCTACTGCAGCAAAAGCTTCATATCCTCAGTTTCAACAAGCAAGATTGTGTCATCTGCGTAACACAGGTTTTTGATAAGTATTCCTCCAAACCTGATGTCAAATTCCTCCTTATAAAGTCTAGCCTCCTTCATGATCGATTCTGAATATCGATTTATAAGGTATGGAGATAGAATGCGTACCTGACACACACCTTTCCTGACCCAGAATCAAGTGCTGTTTTTCTGTTCTGTTCTGACTCCTGCTTCCTGGTCCAAGTGAAGGTTTCACATGAGCACAATTAAGTGTTCTTGGATCTCCATTACTCTCAATGGTAGCCACAATTTATTTTGATCTGCAAAGTCAAATGTCTTTGCAAGTCAATGTAAATACTTAACTATACCTAAGCACTTACTATACACAGGGACCTCATTTGATGAACTACACAAGAATAAAATTTTGCCAGACTGTTAGTTAGAGAGGTTATCATTTCTCCTTTTCATAGGTTTTATTTCATTGTTAAATACCAATTAGCCTTACCTATCTGGGTTAATTTCTTGGTTCCCTATTCTGTTCCATTGGCCTTTGCATCTGTCATTGTAGCAGTATCGTGATTTTTTTGTTATTACAGCTGTGTGATAGGTTTTTAGAGTATGGAGTGCTGTGCCTCCGACTTCATTTTTATTTTTAAGAAATATTTAGCGTATTGAGGTCTCTTATCTATCACCTTTTCTACCTCTTTAAAAATGATGGGTGGAGAGAGAAGTGCAGCAATTAATGAATGGAAATCCAAAATCTCTGTAAATGCTCATTAAAATCATTAAAAAATGAATGTAATATCTGTATTTTGATTGTGTTAAACATGTAGATTGTTTTTGGTTGGTATTGTTATATCATCACTATGAGTCTTCCTATCCTTTCACAAGGAACATTATTCCATTTATTTAGATTTCTTATTGTTTCTCACAGTAGCATATTGCAGCTTTTTTTATGAAGGCCTTTTGTGTTTCTTGTTATTATTGTTGTTAGGTGCTGTTAAGCATGACTCATAGCAACTCTCCAAATAGCCAAACTGAATCCTGCCTATCCTGTGCCATCCTCATCATCTTTGACACACTAGAACTCATTTCTGAAGTCACTATATCCACTCATCTCATTGAGGGTCATCCTCTCCTTTGCTGACACTCCATCTTTCTAAGTGATGCCCATTTCCAAAACAGCCTCACCTAGTTATATATTCAAAGGATGAAAGATGGAGCTTCACAACCCTTGTCTCCAAGAAATACTCTGGCTCCAATTTTCCCAAAACATATCTGTTTGTCCTTTTGGTAATGCAATACAATTTTACATGTTTAAATTAACAGATACAGCTCTAGATGTACTTATGACTTTACATCAGGAAATTTGGAAGGCAGCTACCATGCCAACTGACTGGGAGAGATCCATTTTTGTCCTCATTTCCAAGAAAGGTAATCCAACAGATTGTGGAAATTAACAAACAATATCACTCTTATTTCACATAAGCAAAATATTGTTAAACATCATTCAAAAATGGTTAGAACAGTACCTTGCCAGAGAACTACCAGAAGTGCAAGCTGGTTTTCGAAAAGGCCGTAGCATCAGGGATATAATTGCTGATGTCAAATGTAT
>NW_006399835.1:8896574-8908949 GCF_000299155.1 Elephantulus edwardii | reverse complement strand
GGGAATGGCAAAGGACATACTGACAAAGGAGATTAATCAGAACAGGCTTTCACAAGCACTATGGCAATGGGACAATTAAAACAGACTTTCAAGGGGGGGGGGAAGAGGAAGAACTGGGGGATGGATAGAGAAAATAATGTAACAATGAATGAATGGAAATCCAAAGTCTCTGTAAATGTTCATTAAAATTAATAAAATTTAATAAATAAAAGAAATCAATGACAGTTAAATATTGAATAGTAGTGCTGAGTGCAAGAGCAATTATTTAGTCTCTCCCTAATTGAGAATGATTTTGACCCTTGGTTTTATGAACATACCTTTTACTATTTTGAGAAAATTTCTTTGTATTTCCAATTTGTTGAGTGTTTTGACCAGAAACGAAGCTTGGTTTTTGTCAAAGGCCTTTTCTGTGTCAATTGACTGGATCATGTAATTCTTGTTCTTTGCTTTTTTTAAAAGGGATGAATTAAGTCGATTGTTTCCATAATATTGAACCATCCTTGAATACCTTTTATAGATTTTGCTAGATTATGGTTTTTTTTTTAAATATACTCTTGGATTTTAATGGAAAGATTCAGGTGAGAGTTTCTGTATCATGAAAGATACTGGTCTATAGTTTTCTATTTTGGTCATGATTTGATATCAGGTGTATGTGTGCATCATAAAATAATCATAGGAGTGTTCCATCTTTTTCTGTGCTGTGAAATACTTTATGTACAATTAGTGACAACTCTTCTCTGAATGTTTGGTAAACTTCACTAGTAAAATCATCTGGTTCTGATCTTGTTTAGTAAGAATAATTTTTATTATTACCTGTTCCATTTCCTCTTTATAATGAGTCTGTTCAGGTGTTCTACCTCAGTCCATAACTGTTTGGGTCATTTGTGAGTTTCTAAGTATTTTTGTATTTCCTCTAGGTGAGTATCATTTTTATGAAATTTCATTATTAACCTTTTTTTTGGTTCTTTTGCTGACACTTCCTCTTTCATTTCATTCAGATTATTTGTGTCTTTTCTTCCCTTTCCTTTGTTAGCTTTGTTTGTTGTTCGTAATTATTTTAACTTTTTGAAGAATGAACTCCTCATATTTTTTATAGCTTGAATTGTTTCTCTGTTTTCTAGTTCATTTATTTCTTTCTTAATTTTTATAATTTACTTTCTTTTAGATGCTGTTAAGTTTTTCTGTTGTTCTTTTTTATTTATTGGAGATATTTGGTTAAATAATTGATTTTTCATTCTTTCCTCCCTTTTGATGTGTTTGCTTATTGTTACAAATTGACCTCTATGTATTGCTTTTGCTGTTTCTTAAAGGGTTTGGTAAACTGTGTTTTAATTCTCTCTTATTTCAAGAAACTTTTTTTTTACTTCATTTATTCTATCTTCTTTTACCCACTCAGATTTAATCAGGGTGTTGTTCAACTTCCAGGCGAGTAGTTTTGTCTCTTTTATCCTTTTGTTATTGATTTCTAGTTGTATAGCATTGTTGTCTCAGAAAATTCTCTGTATGATTCCTTTTATTTTTTAATTATTGAAGCTTGCTTTGTGACCTAAAATATGGTCTATATTGTAGAGAATTTTCCATGTATGTTGGAGAAGAATGTATTCTGAATTTTTTTTTTTATTCATTAACTTGTATATACCTAAGAGGTCGTATAAGATTGTGCAGTGTAATTCTTCTGTAACTTTGTCGAGTTGTTTCTGATCGTTGTGTCTTTCCTTGAGGGTAGTGTTTTGAAGTCTCTTACTATTATTTTAATGCTGTCTATGTCTTTTGTAGGTCTGTTAATGTTTGTTTATCTATTTTGTAACTGTATTATTCAGTGAATAAATATTTATTATGATTATTCCTTCTTGTTCTATTGCCTCTTTAAGCATTAGATAGTGTCCTTCCTTGTCCTTTGTGATAATTTTTACCCAGAAGTCTATTTTATCTGAGAATAATATTACTATCCTTGCTTTTTCTGGTCGCCATTTGGTTAGTATAGATTTGGTTGATTTATATTTTCCCAGAATTTGACTTTTAGTCTGTTTTTATCTACACTTTTCAAGTGTGTCTCTTGTAGACATTATCTGCTCCTTGGAGGTAGGTTCTGAAGCTTTGTCTGACATAAATTGGACATGTTGCAAGGGGGGACCAGTCCTTGGAGAAGAACGTCATGCTTGGAAGAGTGGAGATACAGTGCAGGAGAAGAAGACCCTCTATGCAGTGGATTGATTCAGTTCTGGGGTAATTGGAATAGGTGTGTCAGAGACTGTGAGATTGGCACAGGAGACAGCAGGGTTTAGAGCTGTTGTACATAAGGTTGCTGTGAGTCACAGGCAATTCGATGGCACATAACAACAACAACAACAAAGTTTATATTAGTTGCTTACAAAGTTCATATTCATTGTGTTTCATACTATACTTCATTCACATTGTGTTTCAGACAATCATTCCTATTCATTAGGTTTTAGAAAATTAATCATATTGAACTACGCCCATCATTACCTTGTCTTTTCAGGTCCCTACCATATCTTTCCCATTTCTTTTACCCACCCCTCCCTCTACCAACCAAACTGTGTGACATTATACTATCCACTCCCTCCTATCCTTACCTCTGTGCTCCCACCTTCAGAACATCACACACATTTTACTAATTACCTTTTTATTTCTACAATAATGGTCATTTTCAGTATTTGTCCTTATGAGACTAAGTTAGTTCACTTAGCATAATGCCCTCCAGTCCCTCCCAAGTTTTGTAATAATTTTCGTAATTGTTGTTCTTGAGTGCTGCATAATATTCCATTATGTGCATGTACCACATTTTCTCAATCCATTAAATTGTCATTTGATATTTGTGGTGTTTCCATAGTTTCGCAGAGGTGAATAGAGCTGCCATGAACATTAGTGTACAAATCTCCTTTTGTGTCTCAGGTTTAATTTTGTGGAAGTATATTCCTAGCAGTACAATAGCTAGATCATATGGAATTTCTATGTTCATCTTTTTTAGAAAACTCTGAACTGCCTTTCGGAATGGTTGTACCATTTTATAGTACCATCAATAGTGCAGAAGAGTTTTTATCTTTTCACATCCTTTCCAACATTTATTGCTTGCTGTTCTGTTAAACTTTGTCACTGGTACTGGGGTGAAATTTTATATTATTGTAGATTTGATTTGCCTCTCTGTTTTTACCAGAAGTTTTGATAATTTTTTCATGTGTCTGTTGACCATCCAAATGTTTTCCTCTGTGAAAAGTCTTTCCATGTTTGTTTGTTTGTTTCCCCCCATGAAATTGGCTTACTAGACATTTTCGTCTGGAGGACCTTTAGGATTCTGTAAACTTTGTTATGAGGCCCTTGTCTAAGGTTGTATTGCCAAATGGTTTCCCCCAATCAGTAGATTTTCTTTTCACCCTGTTGGAAAAAGTTTTGGTGCACAAAAGAATTTAATCTTTAGAAGAAGATCCCACTTATCAATTTTACTCTCTCCTTATTGTATAATTCTGGCTGTATTTGTTAACCTTTTATACCATGGACTAGGCCTTTTAAGCATGGTTCCACTTTATATTTTATGACCTTTATGGTTTTTGGGTTTATCTCTAAGCCTCTGATCAACTTTAGTTGATTTTTATCTGTGATGCGTGGTGTGGATCTTGCTTCAATTTTCTGTAGCTAGTAGTCCACTTTTGTCAGCATCATTTGTTGAAGAGGTTATTGTTTCTCCATTTAATAGTTTTTGTTTCCTTGTCAAATATCAGTTGACCATAGACAGATGGGTAAATTTCTGTGTTCTCAGTATCGTTCCATTAGTATGTGGCTGTCATTGTACCAGTACCCTTATGTTACAGCTGCATAGTAGGTTTTTTGTTTTCTGTTTTGTTTTTTCTCTTATACTAGTTTATTTACAAAATTTAAATATATTGTTTTAGAGAACAATTTCTCTCACACCCCTCCACCAATCAAATTGTACAACCCCATGATTAATCCTCCTCCCCCTGCACATCCCCATCTCTCTGCTTCCACCCTCTCCCACCCCTTATGTATCCTTATACTTATTCTACAATAATGGTTTTATACAATATTTCCCCTTGTGGGACTGAGTTAGTTCACTCAGCATAATACTCTTCATTCCCTCCCAAGTTAGGTGATAATTTACAAAATCATTGCTCTTGTGTGCTGCATAGTATTCCATTGTATGACTGTACAATAATTTCTCAATCCATTCATTTGTGGTTGGGCATTTGGGCTGTTTCCATGTTTTTTGCAATGGTGAATAATGCTGCTATGAGCATTTTTTAAAATCCCACCAACAATAAGATTTCCTTTCTCATCGCATCCTCTCCAACATTTACTACTTGCTGCTATGTTAAACTTTGCCACTGTTACTGGAGTGAGAAGGTACCTCATTTTGGTTTTGATTTGCACATCTCTTATTGCCAGTGATTTGGAGCATTTCTTCATGTGTCTGTTTGCCATTCAAATATCTTCTTCTGTGAAAATTCTTTCCATGTCTTTTGCCCATTTTGTAATTGTGTTATCAGTCTTCTTTTTGTGGAGGTCCAGGAGTACTCTGTAAACTTTTTTGATAAGACTCTTGTCTGAGATGGTATTAGCAACTATTTGTTTCCAGTCGGTAAGTTTTCTTTTCACAATGTTGGAAGAAGTTTTTGATGTACTCATGGATTTAATCTTTAGAAGGTCCCATTAATCAATTTTATCTTCTTCATATTGTGCATTTCTGGCCATATTTGGCAGTCTCTTTATACCTTGGACTAGTGCTTCTAACCTTGATCCTAGTTTGTCTCTTCTGAACGCTATAGTTTTGGGCTTTACTCTTAGGTCTCTGATGCACCTTGAGTTGTTTTTTGTGTATGGTGTGAGATATAGATCCTTTTTCAGCTTTCTACAGGTGGAAGTCCAACTTTGCCAGCACCATTTGTTGAAAAAGTTATATTTTCTCCATTTGATAGCTTTGATTTCCTTGTTGAATATCAGTTGACCATAGATAGTTGGGTCATTGATCTTTGTCCCTATCATTGTACCAGTACCATGCTCTTTTGGTTTTGAGGTCAGGTAGTGCTATGCCCCCAACTTCATTTTTATTTCTCAGAAGTGTTTTGCTTATTCAGGGTCTCTTGTTTCTCTAAATAAATTTTATAATTTCCCTTTCAATCTCCTTGAAAAATGAATTTGGTGCCTGGATTCGGATTGCTTTGAATATGTAGATTGCCTTTGGTAGGATTGTCATTTTCACGATATTGAGTCTTCCTATGCATGAACAAAGCACATTTTTCCATTTATTTAAGTCTTTTATTGTGTCTTGCTGAAATACTCTGTAATTTTATTTTTCTTTGTATAGGTCTTTTGCATTTCTAGTTAGCTTCACTCCCAAGTATCCCAATTTGTGATTGGTTCTTGTAAATGGTATTGCTTTCTTGATTTCCTCCTCTGAGTTCTCTTTGTTACTGTAGAGGAATCCTATTGATTTTTGGGTATTGATCTTATATCTTGCCACTCTACTAAACTGGTCAATTAACTCTAATAGTTTTTTTGTTCAGTCTTTGGGGTTTTCTCTGTTGTGTAATAAGTTTTGAGATCAGAGAGTGCTATGCCTCCCACTTTATTTATCTATTTTTTTTTCAGAAGAGCTTTGCTTATTTGATGTTTCTAACCTCTCCAAATATTTTTCTTAATTTCCTTTTCCATCATTTGGAAAATGAATTTGTTACCTGTATTGGGATGTGTTATACATGTAGATTTTTTTTAAAGTAAGATTATAATTTCCACTATATTAGGTCTTCCTATTCTTAAACAGAGAACATTATTACATTTATTTAGGTCTTTTGTTGTTTCTTGCAAAAGGGTTTTGTATTTATCTTTGTATAAGTCTTTTGTGTTTCTATACAGGTTTATTCCTAAGTATCTCAATTTGTGGTTGGATATTGTAAATGATATTGTTTTCTTAATTTTCTTCTCTTTGTATTTTCTTTGTTAAAGTAATTTCACTGACTTTTATATATTGATTTTGTATTGTGCCACTCTACTTACTTGGTCTACTAACGCTTACAATTTTTTTGAGTCCTTAGGGTTTTCTGTGTACACTATCATATCATCTGTTTATAGCAGACAGAACTTTATCTTATTTTTCTATTATTCTTTGCTCTGTCTCTTCAGTTCTGCTCATGTCTTCCTCCAACATATTGACAACTTCTGAGATCCTTGTCCTAGTATCTTAGATTGCTGTTTGCTGTTTTGGTGGGTTTTCTAATGCCTCTTTTGGTTTATCTGCATTGTTTTGAATTTTTATCAAGTTCCTCTTAGCTTTTGCTTGTAAAATTCTACAACTCTTCAAGTTTTCTTTTACTCGTTGAAAATACTCAATCACTGTTCCTTTGATTTCTGTGACAGAAAGTTCCATAAGACTTTATGGCTTCAGAAAAACAATCGATTCTGTGTTTTGATGACTTTATAGGAGTGGTATTTTACTTTGGTCTTGTGTAGGGTGTTGAGTAGTCTACTTCTTCCCTGTTAGTGCTATGATAAAGTTTTTCTTTCCTGGGATCCTAACATGTCACATGACCTTGACTAGGGATCTCATTGCTCTTTCTGAGCAAAAGGCAACTCACCCTGCCTGACAATATTTCTGGCCCATAGGTTTATGAGAAGATTTGTCTCAGTTGGGGAATTCAATACTTCAGTAAGGAAGCGGAGGACAAGTCCCCCTGCCTATGGTTCATCTCTTGTCTTGTGACAAACTTCACCAGGCTGAGGAGCCCACTGTGAAGCAAATTTACTCTGCTTTTAATTTTTCCTTTCTGGTCCCCCAGCTTTTGGAAATGTTCACCACAGGTGGAGGACCCACCAGAAAAGGAACTGAATATCTTGTCTATTTCTCTTCTTTCCTCTGTTCCAGCAGAGTTCTCTGTGGCTGTGGAACCCACTAGGAAGTGAACTAGCTGTACCTATGTCCTGGGGCTACTTGGACAATCATTGGGGCTCAGAACCATACCTGGAATGGAACTGGAGGAGAACTCACTCTACTTCTCTGTTCCTTCCTAGCTGGTCCTATAGAAGAGGCCTATGTGGCTAGAAAGCTTCTGGGCAATAACTTTTCTTTCGATTTCTTGACTGCTGCTGTCTTTGATGTTGATTATGAATCAAAGGAAAGTGAAATCATTGACATGTTCCATATTAAACACTTTCAGGAATAAGTCTGAGATCACATTGAATTCTGCCTCCAGAATCTGGTATCTCAGAAGTAATCTGAATCAATCCTTTACTTGAAACTTACCCTGAAATACTTCTGGGTATTTTAGGATCCAGACCATGATCTTTGCAGTCACCTGCTACATATCAGAGAACTGGACAGTGACTAAGGAAGACAGAAAAAGTATCAGTGTATTTGTGTTGTGGTTCTGGAAAGAGTACGGAAAATTCCATGAACTGTGAGGAAAACAAATAAATCTGTCCTGGATAGGATGAAATCAAGTTGCTCCTAGGAGGTAAAGAATTTTGAAGCTCTACTTCATATACTTTGGGTTTGTTGCCTGGAGATACCATTTCTCAGAGAATGACATAAATCTTGGAAGGGTTGACGGATAGCTCGGAAAATTAAGACCCTGAAAAAGATGAATTTACACAGTAACTGGAGTAATGGGGTTAAGTGTATCAGAGACAGTGAGATTGGCTCAGGAAAGGACAGACTTCAGAGCTATTTTGCATAGAGTCTCTATGAGTCACAGGTGACTCAACAGCATATCATAACACAAAAATGCAATGTACTATTTCAATTGCTTGCCTTATTATAAAACATGATTTTGCAACATTTGCATTTAATTATTTACTTTTAATAATGTAAATGTGACATTTAAAATGGTTTTAACAATATAGCTGTGGTACTTAATATTTTCAAATTATAACAATATTACTACCCCTTCACAAACATCATCATTTAATAAAGGCAAATAGCTTTCTTTGGTAAATGAAAAAAATTATTAATGTAATTTAAAGCTAATTTATAGCAATTTAAGAAATATAATTGAGCATTATTTATTTCAGTGAATTGGATAATGAGAAATCACTAAAAATCATATTCTATTTCATTAAATATCACTCTGTCTTTACAAATATACTTCTCTATCCTCTCATTACTGTCAAGTTTGAACTTTTAGCCCACTCATTTATACATTTCTAAAACTGTAAGCTATATACAAGAAGATTGCCCACTACTGTTGCTACTGTTCATTTTGAACTGCCAAAAAAATATAGCATTTGAATTAAGAGCACAAATCCCTACAGTTTAGGCCACCAGAGCTAAGCCATATAAATTAAAAAAAACAATATTTAAGAATATGTATTGAGTATTTAAAGGTTTATTTTCTATCATTTGATGCAAAATATATTGCAAGCCTGCACACTGACAGTGAGTGTGATATTTCAAAAGTGTTTATGCAAACTAAATTAAAAAAACTTTTTAAGTATCCATATGAAAAGTTATGTGGGAGCTCTGATGGCCTAATCATAAACATCTGCATTACATCCCCAAAGGATCATTGTTCAAATCCATCAATTGTTGTGTCAGAAAAGAATAGGGAATTTCCTAATGTGTAATAACTGCTTCTGAAAATGCCCTGGAGGTCAGTTATGAGTTGATTTTGACTCCATGGTACACAAAAATGACAACAACATATGAAAAGTTGATTATGGAATTTGAGCATGCTGAAATTATGACCAATCTTAATCTTGTCTCCATCCATCATGGTGCTGCTGCTTGGCCCAGTGGTGTGAATCTTTTCTTGATGTTAAGCTTCAATCCATATTGAAAACTACAGTTTTTGACCTCCTGCAGCAGATTATCCTGGTTGTTGAAAAGTTTTTCTCCAATATTGATGCCATACTCTTCCTCATAAAATACAGCCTCCCAAATCATCTATAGTCCTGGTAGTTCTCTGTCAATGTACTGGTGCCAAGAGTGTTGAACGTGGAGCCAAGCAAGGAGTAGTTGTTAACAACCTCAATCTCTTCTCCCTCTATCAAGGTGCTGCTACCAATTGCCCAATGGTGACAAACTTTGTCTTCTTGATGTTAAGCTTCAGTCCATATAGAAGACTATAGTCCTTGATCTTCTACATCAAATACTTCAGGCCCTCTTCAGTCTCAGAAAGCCAGATATCATCTGTATAACGCGGGCTGTTGATAACTCCTCCTCCGTTTCTGATGCCATATTCTTCCTCATAAATTCAAGCCTCCCAAATGATCTGTTCCACATATGGACTGAAAAGATATGAAGACAGGGTTAAGCTCTGACATACTCCTTTCATAATTTTGAATCATACAGTGTTTCTCTGCTCTGTTCTTCCTGATCCAAGTATAGGTTTCACCTGAGCACAATAAAGTATTCTGGGATCCGCATTCATCCTCAAGATGAGGCAAAATATGTTGTGATCTACACAGTCAACTGCTTTTGCATAATCAACAAAACACAGGTAGATATTCCTCTGGTACTCTTTGCTTTCAGCCAAGGTCCATCTGACATTGGCGATAATGTCTCTAGTACCACGGGCTCTTCTAAACCCAGCTTGTGTTTCTGGTAGTTCTCTGTTAATGTACTACTCCAGTCATTTTGAGATAATCTTCAGTAGAAGTTTGTTTGTGTATTATAATAATGATATACTTGGATAATTTCCACATTTGTTATATCTATAGTTCTTTGTATATTTTTATTACTAGGTCTTATTTTTGGTCAGAATCTTTTGGACAGTTTTCTTCAATTATCTTTAAAGATTTAATTTTTTTAAAAGAGTGAAAATGAGTGGAATGATGTATAAAATACCCAACTACGTGCCTTTAGGTTGGCAGTGCAGCTCCTTATTACTAAGACTTAGAAATGCCTAATATTTATTTTTTATATACTTTTATTATTACAGTTTATTTTTCAGAATACTTCAATAAATTTCCATCAATTTTTTGAAAAAGTATAATTTTTAAGAGAGTACATATGTGTGTGATAATGCATAAGTTAAGTCATTATACCAAGCTAGAAGCAAAAAACCAACACAGTTTAATACTAGTCTCCAGAAATCACATTCATTGAAGATTGAATACCCGATGTTTAGCTGGTAAGTGGAAATTTTATATTTAATTTTAGATTCACCACTCTGAAAGAGTTACAGTGGTTCATCTGGGGTCTAAGCATGAGAAAAGTTCTTCAAGCAATGTAGAAAGTCATGCCAAATCTTCTCAAACCAGAATTAGACTCATTCTGAAACCAGTTTTATTTCTACAAATAACTCTTTCTATCCTTCAGTTCCTAATTTCAAGTTTAAATTTTATGTCAATATTTGTAGAATTAATTTTAAAAGTGAGAGGGTGAGACTAAGTTTTTTCTTGGGGGCAAGAACTTTTAATATCTGTCTGACATAATTTGTTTGGGCATGTGACTAGGAAGGACCAGTCCCTGGAAAAGGATATATGCTTGAAAGGGTGGAGGGACAGCTCAGGAGAGGAAAGCCCTGATTAGATGGTTTGACATGGCAACTGGGTCAATGGGGGCAGGTGTGTCAGAGTCACTGAGACTGGCACAGGATAGGACAAGGTCAGAGCTATTGTACATTAGGTTGCTGTAAGTTGCGAGTGACTCAGTGGCAAATAACAATAAGAACACTTTAATCATGCCACTGGGAGTCATTACTTAGATTTTTCAATAGTGCTGAAGGCAAAGTTTCTAAACTTAATAATGCTCATATAAAGCAAAAGTTCTGCCTACTGTAAAATATTAGTGACCTATTCTTGTCTTCAATCATTTGTGTGAAAGAAACAGAGACTGATTAAAAAGACAAATGCCTTTTTACAGCTGAGACAAACTCAAAATTATTCTCTATATATGGTTTCCTATTCCTGGGAAGCTGAACCAATAATAGTAGCAGTCTATCATCCACCACAGTGATTGCAATAAAGCTAGAAGCCTCACCCATGATTAGATAATGTGTGTGGGAAACTTTATTATCCACTGACCCTGCAAGGAATAGCGTAGCATGCAGACCAAGGATCCTTGGTTTTTGAAAGCAATCTGGTAGTTCAAAGAAAAAACATTTTATTCTTGGCTGAACTGGGTTTTACTTCATTTCTCTATATCCCTATTTAATAAATTTGGGTCAAATTCCAGTGCAAGAAGCAAAGAGGTTTCTTTGTTTGCTTTTAAATTGACATGGAAAAATTTTAATGAATAATGGTATTTTATTTTTAAGAAATAAAATTATGTTTTATTTTTTAAATATTTAAAATATCCAACTGCATGGACCAAAATATAAAATCTGTCTTTTTTTCTCAATGAGATAATCAGTTCATTATATCTTGTTCTGTTTTTAGCTTATCTTGTTTAAATTTAAATCTAGCTATTATAAATAAAATGTTAACACAAAAATTCTATGTTAAAGGTATTTGAAGAATGAAATTAGATTCCTATGGAACTCTAATGGACCGATGACAAGAAGCATTTGTCTAAATGTATTGAGCAAAGATAAAGAAGGCAGGAAGAGGTAGAAGAGTTGATGGAAAAAGAATCCTAAGGAAGGAGAGCTTAGAGTGTGATCCTACTGTGAGAATTATGTTACTGTATATATGCCATATGCTTGTCTATATGCCATAGAGTCAGAACAAACTAAGATCTGACCCTCCAGTGAATTTTAGAAGCAATAACCACAGGGGAAGAGAATATCCATATTTATTTCATGGAACAGCTGGTTGCCTTGGGTTGGCAACACAGCTCCTAACCTACCAGACGATAAGACATACTTGTTATTATTGTAATTGTTATTATATAACAAAGTGTGTGAAGAGTTAAGTGGAAAAAACTGTTTTCTCTATACATTTTCACTCAACTCACTATTTAAAAATAATCCTTCCTTGCTTGTTATTTTTTATTATTTTTCCTAATTAACAACAATTAATTGAGTTGGATTGTCATTGTTGAGTGCACTTAACTCACTATGAACACAGAAATTTTATGAAAATCATATAGAGACCTTTCGCTATCCTGAGCTATTGTCACAGTCTCTTACATAATATCCTCATTTGTACATTTTGTTAATCCTTGTTGGTTCTGCTCTCTTTCTCTGACCCTTTCCTTTTCCAGCTTGATGCTATTTTCCTTTTTTTTAAATAATTTTTTATAAAAGAGTGCCGACATAGGGTTTGGGGTGAGACTGAGAAAGATGGGATAATTAATGCATATTGCAATGAAACAGATGAGGGAGAGAACTGTTTAAATGGGTTATATGATTCGATATTATGGTTTTGACAGGAGTCCAGAATTATGGTAGCATAGTGGAGTTGACTTGGGGGGAGAGATTGAATAACAATAAAAGAATTTTTTCTTTTACTTTTCAAAAACAAAAG
>NW_006399835.1:8890908-8896179 GCF_000299155.1 Elephantulus edwardii | reverse complement strand
TGGCCCCTCATGACAACAGGTCAAATGTTTATGAGACAAAGTTTCACCATCCAGGCCTCTAAAGAGAACCCTGGTCATGTTTCCTCCAAAGCTTTTTATTTGTTTTGGTTTTGTAGTCCATGAGATATTCAGTACTCTTCTCCAGTACTAAAATTCAAATGTACCAATTCTTTTTTCACCCTTATTCATTGTCAAAATTTCAGATATATACAAAGTAATTGAAAATATGACTTGAATCAAACACACAGTCTGATGTCATTTGCTCATTAAAACTCTGGAGAGAATGATTTCCCCAATACAACATGCATTCACTTTTAAAAGTAATATCATATGCAAGTAAAAACATGCTGAAGATTATTAAATAATAGCTGGATCAATACATTGACAGGGAACTGCCAGAAATTCAAGCTTGATTTAGAAGAGGTGATGCCCAAAAGAATATCACTCATGACATCAGATGGAATTTGGTTGAAATCAGAGAATACTGGAAGGATATTTACTTGTGTTTTATTGACTGTGAAAGGGTCTTTGATTATATAGATCATATAAAATATAGATAACATTAAAGTAGGAATCTCAGAACACTTAATTGTGCTAAGACAAAACCTGTATATAGGTAATGAAGCAGGTGACTGATCAGAATAAGACAACACTGCATAATTTCAAATCAGAAATTATACAGTGCCAGGGTTATATTTTTCTTCATACCTATGCAATCTGTATGTTGAACAAGTGATTCTAGAAGAGGAACTAAGTGAAGAAGAATGTAGTAACAGGTTCAGAAGAATATTCTTCAACAAGCTGCATTATGCAGATGATATAAAATAAATTGCCAAAAGTGAAGAGGGCTGGAAGAACTTGTTGCAGAAGATAAAACACTATAGCCCTCTATATGGATTATATCTAAATGTCAAGAAGACAGAATCCTCGACACTGGACCAATCTTCAGGCAGATGGATTGTCAGAATAACTGTAACAAAAAGCAGAACATATCAGAAGTAGTAAGTATGGCATAGTGTAGGGCAAGGTTTAGATCTATTATTCATAGCCACTCTATAAGTTACAACCAACTTGGCAGCACCTTAAAACATCTACAGTGAAAGCTCATTGGGCATTTGCGTAAAATTGTTAACAAATTCAGTCCTTTCTCCATCAGTTATTATTCCTAGTGGTCCAGTGATGAGCACTTTTTTTTTTTTTAATGTTGACTTGTACTTTATATTGAAGGCTGAAATCTTTTGCATTCTGAAGCAAATTCTTCTAGTACTCTTCACTTTCTGCAAGAAATACTTTTCATCTGTATAATGCAGGCCATTCATTAGTCTTCCTTCAATACTTATATTTCTTCATATAATCCAGATTTTCAAATTATTTTCTCAGATAGGCATGAAGAAAGTATATAACTGACACACATTTTCCCCTCATTTTAGACCAAACAATGTTCCTTTTTTCAGCTCAGACAACCTCTTCTTTATCTATATACAGGTTTTTCACAGGCATTGTTAAGTGTTTTTAGATTCGTCATAAATTTAGGTATTGTTTGGTTAGGTTTTTTTCATGATACACAGAGTCAAATGCCTTTGAATAGTAAGTAAAACCCAAATAAATCTCTTTCTAGTATTCTTTCAACCAAGATCTGTCTGATATCAGCAATGATATCCTTCATACTACGAACACTTCTAAATCAGACTCTAATTTCTGGCAGTTCTTTATTCATGTACTGTTTCAGTCCCATTTAATGATATTCAGCAAGATTTTACTTGCATGTATCAAGAAGACAAAAATTCTCCCCACTGTCCAATTGGCAGTAACGTAATTGATGGAGAAAAGATTGATATTGATAAAAGTTATAGTTTTTGGTGGCTCCACAATCAACACAGGAAATCAAAAGATTAATTCCAGTAATAAATCTATTGTCAGTGACCTATCCAGAGTACTGAGAAGCAATCATGTCAGTCTAGAGACTAAGGTGTGCCTGATCCAGTCCATGGTCTTCACAATTACTTGCTATTCATCAGAGAACAGGATAATGACTAAGGATTATAGAAGGAGAATTGATAGCATTGAATTGTAGTACTGAAGAAGAGTCTTGATACAGTTACTAGGGTAATGGGTGTAGATGTGTAAGAGTCAGTAAGATTGGCTCAGGACAAGGTAGGCTTCAGAGCTATTGCACATGAGGTCACTATGAGTCTCAGGTGACTCAATGGCACATAACAACAACAATATTCATTATATTGTTTGATAATTTCTATACTTAGTTAAAGCAAAGTAGAGAGCTCTGGTGGCCTTGTGGCAAGAAGCTGAGCCGCAATCCTGAAGACACATAGTTAGAGGCCACCTGCTGCTCTGTGGGAGAAGGACAGACAATCTCCTCCCCTGTGATTAACTGCTTCTGAACACCCATCAGAGAGCCAGCTATGAGTCAGTTGCAACTTGATGGGACACAACAACATTATTGCAAAGTGAATAACTGACAAAAATATTTTTAATTTGGTAGAAAACTTGGTCCACAATTTCTTGTTTGGGCTATGAAATGCTATTTTGTTAACACACATACAGTGATTTATTATGAGTTTAAAACATGTGTTTGTAGCATATTATCATTAGCAAATTCACAATTTCCATAATTCTATCAAGTAGTTATAATTGTTTATTATTATTATTTATTGTTATTATTATTTTTATTATTACCATTAAGAAACCTATGTGGGGGTTTATATGCCATTTTGCCAGTTTATTAAAAAAAGTTTATAAACCCACATGCGAAGACACATACACATGTACACACACACACACACTCACACAAATATATAGATTAGATAAGGTGGAATGGGTATGGCACATGTTACACAGAATTGAAAGAACTTCATAACACATGTTCAAGCAGGGCAGAGACTGAGTTTGAGAAATGGAACGCTAGTGTCCAAGAACTGTTTGATTGTACAATTGTATCCTGAGTGTGCTTACTAGCTCTACTTGTAGATGGATTTAGTTCCATTCTTTCTCATACTGGTATCTGGTTCTCTGTCATTTCTGGGACCACTGCTACCATATGAATTGCTATCTGGGTTACTATATATTGATCTCACTGTGTTTCTCTGTCTTGCTTTGTCCCACACAAAAATTTCTGGCCAAAAATATATGCTGCCCACTTTGCTTTTTCTTTCTTGTTAGTCATGAAAGTCCTTTATCCTGCCTCTAAATCTCAATGTAAGCCTGGCAGTTTGATAAAACAACCAAGTTCCCACATTAGCATTCTACATGCCTAATATGTGCTATTTATTTACATTATTAACAAGCTATCCAATTACCTGGGTGAGCTCTGGTGGCCTAGTGGTAAGGAGCTGCATTGCTACCCCAAAAGAATGTGATTCAAATCCACCAGCTGCTTGGTCGAAGAAAGATGGACGAATGTCCTCCCGTGTAATTTTCTGCCTCTGGAAATCCACTGGAAGGCCAACTGTCAGTTGTTTCTAACTGGACAGTACATTACAACAACAACATTCCCTTCACACGTCACAATCACCTCCTAGTGTAATCTAAACAGTAAAGGTAGTTAAAATACAGGTAAACCTCTCCTGGTGTTCCCTGAATTCAGTCATGATCCATCTGACTTCAGTAATTCTGTCCCTCATTCCAAGACTTCTTGTGAATCAACTGGAATTTTGGGGAGTTCTAATTCAAAATATGGAGGATTAGCAGCCAGGCGGATAGAGATTTGTGCTGCAAAGACAAAGGTGTGTGATTCTAATTGACCACATCTCCTCCCATATGATTTATGGCCTCTGAAAACCCACCAAAGGGTTAGCTACAAGTTGTTTGTGACTCTGAAGACAATATGTTCAGTTTATTTCAATAGACTTTTGCAGCTGCATTTTAAAATTACCGTTATTTACATTATTATTATTATTATTATTATTATTACATTAAAATATTTTAAAATCATTAAACTGTCACTCCTAATTTATGGCAGCTGTAGTTTTAGAAAAGAAACATACTGGGAAAAGTTTTATAAATTAGGCAACCTTGTGTATTATATTACTGTATTCGGTAGAAGAACATCTACATAGATTTCAAAATTGTGTTGTGCATTAAAAGGTCTTTGATTCATCTACACTAATTTGTTAGGAACATATGAATTTACTAGAAGTAGATAAGTGTTCAAAACTTTTAACTTTTCCAGGTTCTGACTTTAGTTCTAACATTTATGGAACACTCTTAATGTGTTATCTGGTGGTGGTGGTATACATGTGGTAACTTCTGATTTACGGCAACCTCTAATGACAGAAACCTCATGGTGTTTTCTAGACTGTAATCTTCACAGTAACTGATTGGTAAGTCGTTCTTGCACAGACACAATGTGGATTTGACCCATCAACCTTTGAGTTATCCACTGAAATCTTAAATATAACATATGACATCCTTTCTATATTACCTAGAAGTTTAGATAAATGTTTGTATTCTGATAAATTTGTCTGGGGTAAAATATAAAAGTCTCATGCAAGTAACAGATGGAATCCTGAATTGAAGGAATCTGGAGTAGTTTAGGAAGAGTACTTTAGTTAACATTCAGTGTACCTGCTCCCAGAAGATCCATGCATTATTTTTCTTGTTTTGTTTTGTTTTAATTTTGCTTCACAGTTGAGTATCATTGTATTGTTCTTTAAGGGTTCAGTTTGTTCTCATTGCTCATCTGTATCATGCACAACTATTTTCTGTAAGTATGGAAATCTCAGAACAGGTGTTTAAAAACGCTGCTATTTTCCATTTGGCTCACTAAGAGAGAACAATACAAACAGCCATTTCCTTCAGCTTTGGCTCTGCATCAGTGCAAAAGCACCATAACAGAAGCAATCACTCAGAGTGAAAGTAACATGTATTTCCTCTATTGGGAAAGCTATAAGGCACTTGAAAGATGATTATAGTTTGTGGGACTGGTATTTTGAGAATGGGATAAACAGATTCCAGCTGCTACAGATACAGGGACTAAGAAACAGGTGGATAGTCATATATGTGAGTGTATATTTAATATTAATATGTGCATCATCATCTCATTATCAAGGTATCATTATGACTTTTATCTTTTGTGTCAACCAATGAAAAAAAACCCAAACAAAAAACCAGATACCTGAGTAATGTTTTATATTCTGTGTAGAGTCTTGGTACGGTTCTTCAGAGCTTAGATACACCTCCTTATTTCCTGTTATTGTTGTTATGTGCTGTCAAGTTGGAACCAACTCATAGCAGACCCTCAAAAAGGTTTTCAGA
>NW_006399835.1:8884156-8890253 GCF_000299155.1 Elephantulus edwardii | reverse complement strand
TGTAATTTGTCTTTTGATTTCCTGACTGCTTGTGCTAAGAGTGTTGATCATAAAACCAAGCAAGTTGAAATTGTTAACAGACTCAATCTCCTCATCATCTATCATGATGCTGTTTATGGGCCCAGTGGCAAGAATCTTTATTTTCTTGATGTTACACTTCAATCCATATTAAAGACTGAGTCCTTGACCTTGTGAAGTAAGTGCTTCAGATCCTCCTCTGTTTCAGCAAGCAAGGTTATCTCATCTGTATAACACAAGTTATTGATGAGTCTTCCTCCCATCCTGCACCACATTACTCCTCATAGAGTTCAGGTTCCTGGGTCATCTGTTCCACATTTAGATTGAAAAGATATGGAGATAAGATGATTCTTGATTATACATCTTTCTTGATTTTGAACCATCCAGTGTTTCCTTTCTCTGTTCTGATGACTGCCTTCTGGTCCAAATAGAGATTTCACATGAACACAGTCAAGTGTTCTTAAATTCCCATTCTTCTCAAGATTAGCCACAATTTCTTGTGAAATGCATTTGCATAGTCAATGAAACACAAACATACCTCTGATACTCTCTGCTTTTAGCTAAGATCCATCTAATGTTGGCTATAATATTGTTAATTCCATGGCCTTTTGTAAATCCAGCTTGCATATCTAGCATTTCTCTGTTGTACTATTCCAGTCATCTATGGGTAATCTTCAGCAGGATCTTGTTTGCATGTGAATGTGATACTAATGATATTTTTTGATAACTTCCACAGTCTATCAGATCACCTTTTTATGGAATGGGAGTAAACATCTTGCAATTATTCCCTTTTATCTTCTAATATTTGTGTTTTGTTAATATTCTAATGTTCCTCATAAAGATTTAACAATAAATTTATTCTCTTCTACAGGCCATTTCTTGAAATGTCTCAAATTCTAATGATAGAAAGATTAACAATCTCCTTCTCTGTGATTTAAAACCTCTGAAAACCCACTGGAAAGCCTGCTATTAGTTGGTTCCAACTCAATAGCAAATAACAATAGAGTCTGTAAGTTTTGGAGTTTTGATTTTATACATATTGGCTCTATATACCTCTGATAGTGTAATCCATAAATTGTGTGTTACATTATTAACTAAAATGTGTTTCTCTGGTAGTTAGAAGCCACCACTGCCCTAATGAAAATATATGGGTGGTATCCAACATTGGAAACCTGAAGAACAATCAATATGAATAAAAATCCACAATAAGGGAGTGAGTGAGTCATTCACTGGAAGTTCTAATCCACCAGTGACTTTGACCATAGGAGCCTCTCTGTATGTTCTGATCCACCAGTGACTATAAGACAAATATGGGGAAGCTCCTCCCATTCAATTTACAAACTCATAAACTCAATGGAGGGTCAGCTATAAATTGCTTCAGACTTGAAAACAATGACTGAGTATGCGTGATATACTACAAAAGGAAACCCACCAAATCCTATGTTCTCTTAATCTTTCCTGGTACTTGGCTCATTGTAGCAGACAATGTGTCAATCCAACTCATTGAGAATTTTCCTATTTTTTGGTTACCTCCTACATAAGATGATATATTTCTCTCCTGGTAACATGTCCAAAGTTTATAAGATCAAATATCACCATTCTCATTTATAAGGAGCATTCAGGTTATATAGTTCATCCTGGACAATTTCATTTTTTTTTATTTATCATGCTGCTGTTTATAAGTGTTATTGTTTGAATTTTTGTTTTATTTATTTTGAGGTATAATTCATACTGAAGGCTTTAAACTTCTTTGATAAGTGCTTCTTTTTATCTTTGTTTTCTTTAGGCAAGATAGTGTTATTTGCATATTGCAAGTTTTAATAAGTCTTTCTTCAATCCTGATGCTATATTTTTCTTCACATGTCAACTTTTCTACTTAATAGTTGACTATTAAAAAGCTAATAAATAACTGTTAAACTCTTAACCTAGTGTATTATTGTTGGCTTTTTACTGAATTTTTCAGCATTCTTAGGATATTAAGGATATCCTAAGGTTGGTACTTGGCTCCTATCTCATATATTACATAAGGGAGTTGTTTATACTCTAATTCTCAAATATATTGTGACTATGATATTTAGTACCACTTTCTTATTATTAGCATTTCTCACTGGACTATTGCAACAGGTCCAGAGCTGATCTCTTTGTCTCAATTTTCCCTTTGATTCAAATGACCAGAAAGAGGAGCTATGAATAATTAATATACTTGAAATTGTTAAAAGTGAAGAATACTCAAAATTACCTTGTTCACAATTTTACTGTAAAAAAAAAAGATTTTTTGTTTCCTCAGATCAAGAGACAAGAGGAAACAAAAAGTATGCTCTAAGTTCCTTTGCAGCTCTAAGAGAAATGAAATTATGGGAAATCTCAGGGTTTTAACATTTGTCTCTGAAAAGGCAGTACATCTGTTCATAATTTCTTACAAAGGAAAAATAAGCAAATGAAATAGTTTTACGATTCACTGATTTTTCTCACTAATTTCCATCAAATTGGAACTGATTCATTGTTGAGCCTCCAGTAGATATTTAATTGGTCAGGAGGTGATTCCATATCTTTCTCCTGCAGATCTGCTGGTGGATTTGAACTTCTTGAGAATTGCCAACTTTATATTTAAGCATAACTCCTTATAGGCAAGGCCGCCAAAGTTCCCCTAAGATCTCATTGTGGTTGTGTACCGTAGAGTCAGAACCAGCCCATAGCTGACCCTTGAGCAGGTTTTCAGAGGTAGTTAATTCCACAGGAGGAGAGTGCCCATCCTCGTATGGAGCAGCTGGTGGCCTCAAACCATGTTCCTTTGGGATTGCAGCACAGCAATTCGTGAGCTCTTTAGCTACACAATAATTTTTACCTGGTGTACTTCCTTTTATTTATTGTAAATATACATATTAGGTATCTAAAAGAAGGGATTCTTTAAAACTAGTGGTAGTTGCAATTCTAAAGTATGTGGTATATATGGTATTGGGAAGATTAGGTGATCTTTAATCACTGTTAATGTACTTCAATGGAATAGTGCCCTCAGGAAGATAATACTTTTAAAGTAATTATTTAATCCATTTCCTTCAATTATTCCCATTGCTTTGAGTCAATTCCAGCTCATAAATTACCTTCTAGAGAATGATGCTGGCCAGCCTGGGCCTAGGGTTTGAACCAGGAGGCGGCCTTAAGCCCAGAGACAGCTGGGAAAGGAGAGAAGCAGCCATGTTGTTCCTGGATGGCTGGCTCCTCCCAGCATCTTGGGAAGCTCTCCTTGCCAGAAGGAAGGAGCATGGTGGTGTGAGCACAGGAATTGTGGCAAGCTTCTGGAGTCGACTGCTTTTCCAGGAATGTGTTTGACGTGCAGGTTTGCTCTGTCCCCGGAGTGAGGCTAGCCAGCCTGGGCCTAGAGTTCGAACCAGGAGGTGGCTTTAAGCCCATGGGCCCTTGGACCTGCAGCCCTCGGGCCAGGTTCAAATTGTCTTCCTGTCAAACATTCTTCTAGGTGGTATAACACTAGTCTGTGCGTTGCTGTACAGAGGTAACTCGTGGTTGCTGTGATGCTGAAGACTGTGACAGTGATGTGGCAATCGTGGTAACGGGTACCCATGATGGACAGTGTTGGCTGTAGCTTCCTGACTAAATCAAGCCTGGAAGCAGGAGCGGCACCCACTTCCGGAATGGCTTGCCTCTGGAAACTCTATGTACGAACAGTGCTCAGGCCATTCGTTCATAGGGTCGCTATGAGTTATCTATGACTCAACGGCATCAAACAACAGCAACAACAGAGAATTTCTAAAGCTGTAAATTGCACTGGAGGATATTGTATGTATTTTTTCTGCAAGCAGCTGGTGCATCTAACAAGTAATGATATGTAATATTTTTAAAAAAAATTTTTTATTTTATATTGGTTTGCTGAAAACATTTTTGTTTACATATGTTGTGTGTTTCACACATTCCTTTATTCACATTGTGCTTAATACAATAATTCCCAAAGATTGTGTGTTATAAAATTAACCACCATTGATCTATGCCCACAATTACCCAAGTTTTTCAGATCCTCACTGGATCTTCCTAATTCCTTCATCCTCTTCTACTGTCCACCAAACTCCATAGGCTTGTAATTTTCTTCACTCCCCACCCTCCGCTTCCGTCTTGCCTCTCTTTCTTCCTTTGGACTATTGTTTACATATTTCTAGTAATCAGTATATTTTTTCAAATAGTTATCTTAGGCAATAATTGTTCTTATGAGACTGACATGTACTCAAATAATACTCTCCACCCTCTCCTATGTTATATAAGAGGTTTTTAAAATCTTTGCTCTGAAGTTTTACAATAGTGTTGTGTCATGTGAATATACCAAAATTTCTCAGTCCATTCTTTTCTTACTGAACATTTAGGCTGTTTCAGTCTTCTTGCTATTGTGAATAATGCTGCTTTCATTATCACTGTCCAAGTCTCCATGTGTGCCTCAGTTATATTTTCCTTGTGGTATATTTAGGAATATACTGAAGAATAGGTGAGTCTTATGGAATTTCTATGTTCAGCTTTTTGAGGAAATGCTAAACTGCCTTCCAGAGTGGTTATATCATTTTACAATACAACCAATTGTATAAGATTTCTAATATCTCAACATTCTTTCCAGCTTTTATTGCCTGCTGACCTAATAACTTTGACACTGCTACTGAGTTGAGACAGTATCTCATTGTGGTTTTCATTTGCATCTCTCTTATTGTCAGTGATTTTGAAAATTTCTTCACTTGTCTGTTGGCCATACGAATGTCTTCTTTTGCCAATTTTGTAATTGGGTTATAAGGTGTGCTATTGCATGCGCGCACTCGAGCTCATTCTCTTTCTCTCCCTCGATCCCTTTCTCCCTCTCTCTCCCTCCTTCTCTCTGTCTCTCTCTCCCTCCTTCCCTCCATCTCTCTCTCTCTCTCTCTCTGTTTCTCTGTTTCTCTCTTTCTCTCTCTCTCTGATTTTTTGAGTTGCCTTTTTTTTCCATTTTGTAAGTTTTCTTTTCATCTAATTGTTAAAAGTTTTGATGCACACAAAACTTAATCTTTAGGAGATCTGATTCATCTATATTATTTTCCTCTCCTGGTTGTACATTTCTGACTGTAGTTTCCGGCCTCTTTATAACAGAAGTTAGTTTTCTAAGTTGGTCCCATTTTGTGTCTTATGATCTTTATGGTTTTGGGCTTTACTCATAGGTTTCTGATCCACCTTGAGTTAATTTTTGTGTGTGGTGTGAGATGTGAAACCTGCTTCAGCTTTCTCCAGAAAACAGTTTGTTTTTGACAACAAAATTTGTTGAAGAGGTTGTTATTTCTCTACTCAATAAACTTTGTTTCCTTGTCAAACACCAGCTGACTGTAGATAGATGGGTTAATTTCTGGGTCTCAGTTATGTTTCATTGGTCTATGTTCCTGTATTGTATAAGTACCAAGTTTTTTTTGTAATTACAGCTATGTAGTTAGTTTTGGTATCAAGGAAAGCTATATCTTATACTTCATTCTTGTTTTTCTGAAGTAATTTGCTTATTTGGGATCCCTTTCCTCTTTAAATACATTTGTCTGTAGCCTTTTCAATTTTTTTAAAAATAAATTTCATATCTATATTGGGATTGTGTTTAACATGTAGATTACTTTTAGTGGAATTGCGATTTTCATGATGCTGATTCTTCCTATCCATGAAAAGGCAGCATTTGTCCATTTATTTTAAGACTCTGATTATTTTTCATAGTAGTGTTTTGTAGTTTTCTTTATTAAGGTGCTTTGAGTTTTTTTTAGTTGGATACAATCCCAAGTATCTTAATTTGTAATTTGCTATTGTAAATGGATTAAATACTTCCATATGGATTGAAGCTCAACATCAAGCAAGCACCATGATGAAAAAGAGATTGAAGTTGTTAAAAGTTACAATTTACTCGACTTTACAATATATAATCTTGGCACCAGCAGTCATAAAATGAAAAGATGAATGGCATTAGGTGAACCCGCTCTCAGGGACCTTTCCAGAGTACTGTAAAGCAACAATGTCAGTCTAGAGACTAAGATGAAACTGATTCAGACCATGGTCTTTGCAATTACTACACTTCAGAGAGCTG
>NW_006399835.1:8877914-8883691 GCF_000299155.1 Elephantulus edwardii | reverse complement strand
TTTTTCTGTGTCTCCTCTATTATTCTAGAGAAATCTCCCTGATTTTTGTGTATTAATCTTGTATCCTGGCACTTTATTAAATTGCTCTAACAGTTTTTTTGTTTGAGTCCTTGAGATTTTCTAGTTATACTATTAAATCATCTGTGAATAGTGACAGTTTTAGAACCCTTTGGCCTATTTGGATGTCTCTTATTGTCTTCTCTTGTCATATTGCCCAAATAATATTCAATAGGATTGTATTGAATATCCAATACAATATTGAATGGAGTGGTGAATATGGGCTTCCTTGCTCCTGATCACAAGAATGTCTTTTATCTTTCGCCATAAAGAATGATGATCCTTCTTAGTTTTTCATATTTACTTTTCACTATGTTAAGAGAATCCCCTTCAATTCCTATGTTGATGAATGTTTTAATGATGAAGGGATGTTGTATCTCGCTGAAGACCTTTCTTTCATCAACTAAAAGATTATGTGTTTCTTATTCTTTGATTTATTAATGTAATTATGTTGATCATTTTTCTTATATTGAATCACCCTTGCATACCTGTTATGAGTCCCACTTGGCCATGTTGATTTTTTTTTATGCCATTGGATTCTATTGCCCAGAATTTTGCTAAGGAATCTGGCATTTATATTCATGAGTGATATTTATTTATTGTTTCCTTAACTTTGCCTGGTATTGGTATTAGGGTTATTCTTGCTTCATAAGATAACTTTTAGATTATTTCTTCCTTTGTAATAAATTAAGTAGAATTGGTGATAGATCTTCTCTGAATGTTTGGCAGAATTAATTCAGCAGTAAAGATATCCAAATTTTCTGTGGGGAATCTTTTATGAGCTGCCCACATTCTCCTTTTGGATGGTTCTCATCAAGTGCTCTACATCTGTCTGTGTTTGAATAAAGTATGAATTTCAATTAATTTGTCGATTTTCTCTAGGTTTTGTAATTAATCAGAGTATAGCTTTTCATAATATTCTGATATTGTCAATTTAATTTTGTCTGATTCTATTCTGATGTAACCTCTATAGTTTCTTATTCAAGTTATGTTGTTTTCTCTTTCTTGTGTTAAATTTGCAAATTATTTTCAACTATATTTTTTGTTTTGTGTTTTTTCCTGCCTCACTCACAAAGTTACTACACATCATTTTTCACACCAGATCTTTCCCCCTCTTCCTTTCCTTTCCCCATCCCGCTCCCCACCTATCACGTTGTGTGACCTATGATTAAGTCCCTTTAACCCACTTCCCCACCCATCTTTACCCCTTTGCTCCTACTTCCCCCATTGAATCTTCATACTGGTTCTGTAATAATGGTCTTATACAATGTTTGTCTTTATAACACTGAGTTAGTTTACTTAGAATAATACTCTCCAGTCCCTCTCAAGTTAGGTAGTAGTTTATGAAATCATTGCTCCTGTGTACTGCATAGAATTCTATTGTGTGAATGTACCATAACTTGTCAATTCATTCTATTGTGTTTGGACATCTGGCTTGTTCCCCCCACCCCCATGTTCTTGTTATGGGGAATAATGTTTCTGTGGACATTGGTATACAAGTCTCCATTTGTGCCTCAATTCTCATCCTCTAGGGATATATCCCAAGCAATGGAATAGGTGGTCATATGGAATTTCTATGTTCAGCTTTTTGACAAAGCACTAAACTGTCTTCCAGAGTGGTTGTACCATTTTACAATCCCACAAACATTGTATAAGAGTTCCTATCTTGTTACATCCTCTCCAACGTTTTTAACTTCCTGCCCTGGTAAACTTTTTCACCTCTACTGGGTTAAGATGGTATCTCATTGTAGTTTTGATTTGCATCTCTCTTATTGCCAGTGATTTTTAGTATTTCTTAATGTGTCTGTTGGCCATCCAATTGTCATCCTCTGTGAAAAGTTTTTCCATGTCTATTGCCCACTTTGTAATTGAATTATCAGTATTTTTTTTCCCTGAAGGTCCAGGAGTATTTTGTAAACTCTCACTATGAGACCCTTGTCTGAGATGGTATTGCCAAATATTTGTTCCCATTCAGTAGGGTTTTGTTATCCTTTTCAAAAAAGTGTTTGAGTAACCAAAAGATTTAATATTTCCAAGGTCCCACTCATCAATTTTATCACTTTGAAAGGGAATGTGTATTTCTGGCTGTATTCGGCAGTCTCTTTATACCATAGACTAGGCTTTCTAACCTTGATCCCAGTTTGTCTCTTCTGAAATTTACGGTTTTTATTCCCACCTTGAGTTGATTTTTGTTTATGGTGTGAGATGTAGATCCTATTTCAACTTTCTGCAGGTAGAAGTACAGTTTTGCCATCAACATTTGTTGAAGAGTTTGCCATTATCCCATTTCACAGGTTTTATTTCCTTGTCAAATATCAGTTGAAAGTAGACAGAAGGGTTCATTTCGGAGTTCTCAACTCTTTTCCATTGGTCTGTTTGCCTGCCGTTATACCAGTACCAGGCTTGTTTTGGTTACTATCACTGTGTAGTAGATTTTGAGATCAGGGAGTGATGTGCCTCCTATTTAACTTTTGTTTTTCAGAAATGCTTCGCTTATGCAAGTTCTCTTTTCTCTCATAAAGGTAATGATTTTCCTTTCAATCTCTTTGAAAAATTAATTTAGTATCTGGATTGGGATTGCTTCGAACATACAGATTTCTTTGGGTAAGATCATAATTTTTCACAATATGATTCTTCCTATCCGTGAACAGGACTCATTTTCTATTTAAGTCTCTTTTGTGTCTCACAAAAATGTTCTGTAGTTGTCTTTGTGTAGGTCTTCTACGTCTCTAGTTAAGTCCAGTCCCAAGTATTTCAGTTTGTGGGTGGCTATTGCAAATGGTATTGCTTTCTTGGTTTCCTTCTCTGAGTTTCTTTGTTACTGTAAAGGAATCCCACCAATTTTTAGATATTTATATTGTTCCCTGCCATTCTACTAAATTTGTCTACTAGCTCTAACAGGTTTTTTTTTGTGTGTGTGTCATTGGGGTTTTTTGGTGTACAGTATCATATATTCTGCATGTAGTGAAACTTTGACTGACTCTTTGCTGATCTGAGACCTTTTATTTTCTTCTCTTTTTGTATTGCCCTAGCAAATACTTCCAGTATAATATTGAATAGAAGTGGTGACAGTGGATATCCTCATCTAATTCCTGTTCACAAAGAAAATGATTTTAGTCTTTCTTCATTGAGAGCAATGTTGGCAATTGGTTTTGAATGTACATTACTCACTATGTTGAGGACATTTCTTTCTATTCTATCAGGAAAGCTTGTTGTGTTTTGTCAAATGCCTTTTCTGCATCAATTGCTAAGATAATATTTTTCTTGTTTTTTACTTTGCTAATATTGTGAATTATATTGATTGTTTTTCTTACATTGAACTATCCTTGAGTACCTGTTATGAATCCCACTTGGTCATGGTGATTTCTTTAATGTGCTTTTGGATTCTGTTGGCTAGGATTTTGTTAAGAATATTTGCATTTACATTTAGGGTATGATTTTTCATAGAATGACTCTGGAAGTGTTTCTTCTTTTTAAAATAATTTAAGTAGAATTAATTGGTGCTAAATCCTCTCTGAATATTTGATAGAATTCAAGTTTGATAGAATTCAGCCTTGAAGCCATCTGTCTCGATTTTTTTTTTTAGGGGAGGAATCTTTTCATGACCTGCTCAATCCCTCCTTCTTTTGTGATGGGTCTGTTCAAGTGTTCTACATCTGACCATGTCAATCTGGTTAGGGCATGAGTTTCAAGGACTTTTTCCCCCCATTTCCTCTAAGGTTTAAATTTATCCAAGTATAGTTTTCATACTATTCAGATATTATAGATTTAATTTCCTATAGTTTGTGGTGATGTCACTCCTATCATGCCTTAATCGAATTATTTATGTCTTCTCCTTTTTGCCTTTTGTTAAGTTTACCAATGTTTTGCCAATTTTACAGAACCTTTTGAAAAATCAGCTTCTGCTCTTATTGATGGTTTCAATTGTTTTTCTGTTTTCTATCTCATTTATTTCAGCTCTTGTTCATATAATTTTCTTCCTTCTACAGGCTGTTGGATTAGATTGTTGTTCTTATTCTATTTGATGAAGGTTTTGAGTTAGATAATTAAGTGTGCTCCCTCATTTTTTTTCTGTTTGCCCCCTGAGAACTACTTTAGCTGTATTCAACTGGTTTTGGTACATTGTATTTTCATTTTCATTTGTTTCAAGCAACTTTTTTATTTCATTTTTTTTAAATTCTTCTATAACACAAGCATGTTTTATAAGGGTGTTATTTAGCTTCCACATTGATGGCTTTATAAGCTTTATCCTCTTGTGATTAATTTTTAGTTTTATGACATTGTGATCTGAGAAGATACTTTGTATTATCTCAATGTTTTGGTTGTTTTTTTTTTAACTTGTTGAGGCTTGTTTTGTTCCCTACTAAGTGATCAATTCTGCAAAATGCACCATGTGCACTTGAGAAGAAAGTGAATTGAGTTTTAGTTGAGCGGAGTCCTTGGAATTCATCTACAAGGTCAAGTTGGATAACTTTGTAGTTTAGTTCTTGTGCATCTTTATCAAGTTTCTTTTGAGTTGATCTATCCTTTGGCAAGTGGGGTGTGCTAGTCTCCTACTAGTTTCTTTTGAGTTGACATATCCTTTGGTGACAGCGGTGTATTAAAGTCTCCTACCATTCTTGTGGTGTTGTCTATCTCTTTCTCCAATTATGTTAAAATAGGTTTATATATTTAGCAGGTATATCATTTGTTGCTTAGATATTGACAAATAACATGTCTTCTTGATCTACTGTGACTTAAATCATTATATAATGTCCTTCTTTATCTTTTAAGGTAATTTTCAGTCTGAAGTCTATTTTATCAGAGATTAATATTGCTACTCCTGCTTTTTTTATTTTTTGTGGATGTGATTTGCTTGGTATATTTTTTCTAGCCTTTGATTAAGAGTCTATCTTTCTGTTTATTTATTAGATGTGTCTCTGGTAGACACCATATTGATGAGCTTTGCTTTTTTTATCCATTTAGCTAATCTTTTTCTTTTGATTGGTACATTTAGTCCATTCACATTAATTGGGATTATTGACAGGCCAGGTTTTATTGCTGTGTTTCTTTTTTATTGTTTGCTTTAATTTTTTTTTTTGTTTGTTTTTTGTTGTTATTTTTTTGTTACCATGATTGGTTCATTTTCCTTTTGGTGTCTCTGTGCGAAGGACTTCCCATAAAAGTTCTTGTAGATTGGTCTTGTTTTCACATTTTCCTTAAGTTCTTTCTCTTCTGCAAAGGATGTGATTTCTCCTTCCTAGTTGGTGAAGACCTTTGCTGGGTACACGATCCTTGGTTGGTAATTCTTTTCTTTCAACTTTCTGTATATGCTGTCTCATCATCTTCTTGCTCACATTGTTTCCGCTGAAAAATCAGAACTTAATCTGAGTAACTGAATAACTCTTCATCAATATATTTTTTTCTATTACTTTTCCTTTGTAGATGACTCTGTTTTTCTTGTGCTGTTTTTAGTAGTCTATCCTCATCTTTAATTTTGGAGAATTTGACTGTTTTCTTTTTTGTGTCTAGACTATATGGTGTTTGCTGAACTCCATGAATATGGATTTCCTAATTCTTCACAATACCTGGGAAGTTTTCCTCTAGTATCTCTTCCATAATTTTCTCAGTGATATCCCTATCCCTCTCATATTCTGGAATTCCAATTTACATATGCTATTCCTTGGAAGGAATATACTGAGTCACTGTATCTAAAGGAATTGGAATACACAGAAGAATTT
>NW_006399835.1:8874682-8876404 GCF_000299155.1 Elephantulus edwardii | reverse complement strand
GCACATAACAACAACAACAATTCCTTTTATGTCATCCCACATAATTCTAATGTTTTCTTCATTTTCTTTATGTCTCATCTCTTATTTTTCTTCCAGTATATTTCCATTGAAGTTCTTCTCTTCTGGTTCACTGACTCTCTATTCCAAGTTTTCTGTTCTACTTTTTTGCCCTTCAAGAGTGTTGGACATTTCTACCTTTTCAGTCTTAATATTTTAGATTGCATTTTCTATCTTTCTGTTATTTCTAGTACTATGTTGGCAGCACTCTCTATCTTCTTATGATTCTTTTTAAAGTTTTTGTACCTTTTCATGAATAATTTCAATTCTTTCTTCTCTTTTTTTCTTCTCATTTTCTTCGGCATATGTGCAAGTTCCTCCTCATCAATATATTTCCTTCTGGCTTTGTGTCTAGAGCATTTGCTTTCTTAATGGTTTCCGTTGTTTCTCCCATCATTTGCCTTTTCTTCCATAGCTGTTTAAATAACTCTTCATCAAAATATTTTTTCAGGTTATCAGTTCTAAAATATTCTGTTTATTGTTGTCTTCTGTTCCTTCTTCCATCATTTGTATTTTATTTGTAGCTGTTCAAATAACTCTTCATCAATATTTTTTTTCTGGTTCTCACCTCTAAAATATTGCCTTCACTTTTGTCTTCCATCCTTTCTTCCATCATTTGTACTTTCCTTTGTAGCTGTTTGAATGTCTTCATATCAACATGTATCCTCTGCCTTCTTGACTCTGTGGTATTCATAAAGTCTCTAATATTCTCTACTTTTTTGAAAAAGGCTTAATTTGTTTTTTCACAGCATTTGAAATAGCTTACTGCTTTCTCAACATTATGTGAAATTTTTTTTTTTTATAATTGTTAGGTCATTACCAATGTACCTGTGAAAGTTGGTGGTAGTTTCAATAAATTTTCTGGTTTTTTAATCTCATTAATTTCAGCTCTTTTACTTACATTTTCTTTTCTTCTAGAGGCTGTGGGGTTTGATTGTTTTTATTTTTCTACTTGATAGTGATGTTGAGTTAGGTCATTAATTTAACTTCTTACTTCGTTTTTATGTGTTTGCCTATTGCTGTAAACTGTTTCCTGAGGAATGCCTTAGCTGTATCCCAGAGGTATGTTGTAGTTGCGTTTTGATTTGCTTCAAGAAATTCTTTTATTTCTTCTATAATCCAATCATGTTCTAAAAGGGTGTTATTTAGCTTCAACTTGGGTGGTATAATAATTTCTAGTTTTATGACATATGGTCTGAGAAGATACTTTTTATTATTTATTTTTAATTTGTTGAGGCTTGTTATATGTCCTAATATGTGATCTATTCTGGAATATGTACCACGTGCACTTGATGAGAATGTAAATTGATTTTTGTTGGGTGTGCTACCCTGAATACATCTATAAGGTCAAGTTTCCTGAATGCGTAATTTAGATTTTCTGCATCTTTGCTAAGTTTTTTCAAGTTGATCTAGTCTTTGGTGAGATTGCTGTGTTAAAATTGTGGTGCTATTTCTTTTTTTAAGTCTGCTGATCATTGTTTTATGTATTTTGCATGTCTATAGTTTGTTGCATAGATGTTGATCAAGGTTATGTCTTCTTGGTCTAATCTTTATAGAGCGTCCTTCCTTGTCTTTAATGGTAGTTTTGAAGTAATTTTATCAGAAATAAGTATTACCACTCCTGCTTTTTTGTTTGTGTGGTTTGCCTTGGGTTTTTGGTTTTTT
>NW_006399835.1:8866936-8872781 GCF_000299155.1 Elephantulus edwardii | reverse complement strand
CCCCCGCGGAGCAAACGGGGTGGGGGGGGGTGTGCGGGGAGAAGGGTGCAACAATGAATGAATGGAATTCCAAAATCTCTGTAGATGTTCATTGAAATGAAAAATAAAAACCCTAAATTTAAAAAAATTGTTTAGGGAGCTCTGGTGGCCCAATAACAAGAAGCTGCTCTGAAGTTCCTAAGGCATGCAGTTCAAGGCCATCAGCTGCTCTGAAGGAAAAGTTCTGGCAATCTTCTCCCATGTGATTAACTGCCTCTGATAACACCATTGGAGGGTCAGCTATGGGTTGGTTCTGTCTCTGGTACACACTGTTATGTTCTTTTACATAAAAAAAAATATTTCTTATGACTCCCTGTCTTTGGGATACTCTATTTATTGTTTTCATTCTTTCTTCCATTATTTGTACCTTTTTCTGTATCTATTCACATTACTCCACATAAATATTTTCCTTCTACCTCTCTGTTCCAGGGTATTTACTGGGTCTAAAATATCTTCTGCTTATTTAAAATGTTAATTTTGTATTTTTACAATGTTTGAAACTGCCTACTGCTTTCTTGCCATTATGTGAAGTTTTATCTTGGTACATGTTAAGTCTTTTCGATTATTTTTATTAGATTGTTTACCATTCTTTAATTTATAATGCTTTTCTGAGTTGCAGATTTAAAGTGTTCTCTTTATTGAGGAGGAGAATTCACTATGCTAGGAGTACTTTCTATGCCTACACAGTGGGAAAGCTCCCTCTTCTCAAAGCGCTTCAACTTTTCTTTGGTCTGTAGTACAGCCTCACAGAAATCTCATGTGACTGCTGTTCATCTCTTCTAAAGTTTGGATTTGTCTTTGGTAGTGCTGATGAGCACAGGAACCAGTGACGGTCTTCCTTCTGCAGGCAACTTACTCTCTCTATCCAGTGTGGGGTCTAGTAGCCAGAGCCTTGCCTATTTCTAGCTGTCTCTCAGTTTTCACACATAGTTCGTGGGGATCTCTCAGCCTGTGCCCTCTTCTAAAATTTGGAAATATCTTTGATGACACTAATGAGCACAAGAGCCAGAGACCACATTTCTGCAACAGGCAGCTGCACTCTATGTGTCGTGGGGCTATATAATTTATTTTTATATCATATGTTTAACATGAATTGTTTTATCCACTTAAAATTGAAAAGGAATACATAGTTTAAGTACCTTTAAAATTAAACATCTTACTTTTCTACAGATTATTGGTTTGTTCGAATTATATTGATAATATTGTAAGATGATATAATTTAATTAAATGACAAAGAAATAGCTATTGTAATAAAGTATATGCAGTATATGAATAAAAATTACTAATATGTATTTGGGGAATGGCAAGCCCAGAACACTTGATTATGTTTATGTAAAACCTATGTTTGGACCAGTAAACAATCCTCAGAACAGAGCAGGGAAATACTGCATGGTTCAAAATCAGAAGTTAGTGCATAATGTATGCGTTCTGTATCCATACCTTTTCAATTTATATGTAGACAGATGATTCAGGAGGCTGGACTTTATGAGGAGGAATATGCCATCAAGATTGCAGGAAGACTCATACACAACCTATGCTGTGCAGATGACAATACCTTGCTTGCTGAAATGGAAGAAGACCTGAAGTGCTTGCTGCAGAAGGCCAAAGATTATTGTCTTAAATATGGATTGAAGTTCAACATCAAGAAGACAAAGATTCTTACCACTGGGCCAATTGACAGCACCATGATGGATGGAAAAGAAATTGAGGTTGTTAACAGTTACAGCTTGCTCAGCTCCTCAATCAACACTTTAGGCACCAGCACTTAGGAAATCAAAAGGGAAATTGCATTAGGTAAATTTGTTGTCAGAGACCTTTCCACAGTATTGGGAGGCATGATGTCAGTCTAGAGACTAAGGTGGGCCTGATTCAGGCCACAGTCTTCACAGTTACTTTCAGTGCATCAGACAGCTGGTTAGTGACTAAGGAAGATATAAGAAGAACTGATGCCTTTGAGTTGTGGTGCTGGAGAAGAGTTGTGAAACAAGAAAATGGACCACCAAGAAAACCAATATGTCTGTGCTAGAGAGAGTGATACCAAGCGACTCCTTGAAGGCTAGTTTTTGAAGCTCTATCTCACATATTTTAGGCATGTGGATTTTATGAGGGATTGATCCTTGGAGAAGGACATCATGCTTGGAGGAGTGGAGGAACAGCTCAGGAGAGCAAGACCCCCAAATGAGATGGATTGATACAGTAACTGGGACAATGGAGGTAAGTGTATAGGAAGAAGTCATTGAGACTGGCTTAAAGCAGGGCAGGCTTCAGAGCTATTGTACATAGGGTTGCTATGGCTAGCTATGAGTCATAATCAGCTTGATGGCACATAATAACAACAACCATATATATTTATTCATGCAAATCCCAATTTCCTGAAATAAAAATATTAAGATGCACAAACATAATTATCATACAAATATTCACATAGTGTTTTTTAAAAATTAAACATTAAACAACTTTATTGTAAATAAAATTTGTTAATATTTAACAACAAAATCATTCCTTTAGCTATAAATGCATAACATATGTTTTTATTGTTTTATTATTATTAATTTTAATTAACATTTACAGAGATTTTGGATTTCCATTCATTCATTGTTGCACTTTTCTCTCCATCCACCCTCCACCTCTAGTTTGCTCTTCTCCTTGAAAAGCAAAAGAAAAATTCCTTCACTGGTAAACAATCCTCCCGCCCCCCCACCCTGCCCCAAGTATACTCCACTCTGCAACCTTCATTCAGGACTCTTATGATAATCATAATACCCTATAATACATTGCTATTAAACTGTTCTCTCTCTCATCCGTTTCAATGCAGTATACATAATTTTTCCTGTTTTTCTCATCTTACCCCAACCCTGATGTCAGTTCAATTCTACACCAGTGGGACTATGCAGTGTTTGTCCTTTTGTAACTGAGATATTTCACTCAGCATAATGTCCTCTAGGGTCACTCATTTTGAATAATATTGCATGAGCTCCTTGTTTTTCAATGCGGGCGTAGTACTCCATTGTGTGAATATACCACAGCTTCTCTAGCTATTCATTTGTTAATGGGCACTTAGGTTGTTTCCAACTCCTTGCTATTGTGAATAAAGCCACAATAAACATGGGTGTGCATACATCTGCTTGGACGGCGGTTGTGGTCTCTTTAGGATATATTCCCTATAGTGGAATTGCTGGGTCAAATGATATTTCTATTTACAACTTTTTGAGAAAGCGCCACACCGCTTTCCACAATGGTTGCACCATTTTACACTTCCATCAACAGTGAATAAGGGTTCCAGTTTCTCCACAACCTTGCCAGCATTTGTTGCTTGCTATTCTGTTAAATTTTGCTATTCTTACTAGGGTGAGATGATATCTCCTAGTTGTCTTGATTTGCATCTCTTTTAGAGCTAGGGATTTTAAACATTTCTTCATGTGCTTGTTGGCCATCTGAATGTCTTCTTTGGTGAAGTGTCTGTTCGTGTCCTGCTTTTAAATATGTTATACTGACTTCTTCTATGAATGCTTTTCTTTTATTCAGTAGTTCCTCCATTACAGAACACTGTTTGCCCAAGGTTTGTACTTTCAAATGTATTGCAAAAAAATAAAACAAGAGCAACATAGTAACAGAACATAGTTTTTTAGTTAGGATATATATTGATATAAGTATTATCTGGCATAAATTTTCTTTAAGTTTACATATTATATAGATATACATGTTTCTGCTTTTATAATTATGATTTCAATATGATTAGAATTTTCCTGTTCTATCGCAATGTCATGTGTGATTATCTGTGTTTATTTTACTCAAAACATTTTCTAGAAAGTGAGATAAATTCATGAAGTAAGCTTCACAAGAAACAAACATAATAAGTAATTTACATTCTGACATTCCTGAAGAAAGTTTTGCACTTTCAAGGAACAAAATTACTGTCTTTCTTCTAGATACCAGTATACATAAGGAAAATTGACTGGGTACTCAGTCAATAATGTTGACTAAATAATGCTGTTTAAGGGAAAAACATAAATCAAAAAGGGAAGTGCAGTTAAAGCTTATTTTAATCTTCCTCATTTCTTGTGTACTTGCAAATCAGGGTGAAAACTGTTCCAATTCATGAAAAGAAACAGTTTTCTTTTTTTAAATTTCATCAACTCTCAATTCTCTCTGTTGTTGTTGTTGTTGATTGCCTTCAAGTCGAGCAAAACTCATAGGAGACCTATGAACAAAAGTCCTGAAGTCCCTCCACAATTATTGATATTTATCAAAGTTCATTGTTGCTGAGTGATGTTGTTTAAGAAGTGGATGCCACTCCTGCTTCCAACAATTCTCTCTGCATAGTAATATTTTCCCCTCAAGTTTTAGCTGTCAATATATCAATACCTCTTTTATCAAATTCACAGATATTTCTCTTTGTTTTCACACTACTTTCCTTAGAAAACTTTGAGCAATTGCCACATTTCCTGAAATAACCTCCCTCACTTCTACACATCATTGTCTTTACTCAGCTTCCCTACATAAATACTTGCAAATAAGGATCCAAGCACTGACAAGTGAGTGATTTTTATCTCAAACTATTCAAAACGTGTAGTTTTTGTAGTTTATTGCAATTTAATCCAGATTTTTCTGTGAAAGACTCATTAGAAGTTTGATAACCTGAGAAGTGACTCTGTTGTCTGCTTTTTCTTTCAATAATTCATATGCAGTAACTACTTAGCTGTACAGTTCAAGCTTGTCTTATAAATAAGCACATTATATAGATTCTTATAACCTGAAATCCTAGTGATGAAATATGTATAAGGTGTTATGTCAGATTGGTCCAAAGATGGTTATAAATCAGAGAAATAATTAACAATCCCAATACATATTTCCATTGTGGTGATAAAAAATAATTTCAGAAATAGTATTATTTATTTAAAAATATATTCCTGAAACCCTTTCTCAAGACAGAAGTTTTTCCAAGAAGATTAAATAAACTTTCTCTCATACAGAGTGCCAAAAACCAAAAAGATATGTTCTGGAAAGGGTCAACCAGAGAGCTCCTTGGAGACAAGGATAATGAAGCTTCATTTTTCATCCTTAGGGCACTTAGCTAGGTGAGGCTTTTCCTTGGAAAGGGACAACATAGTGCTTAGATAGATGGAGAGTAAGTGATGGAGAGGAAGACCCCAATGAGACGGATTGACACTATGACTTCAGCAGTGGGTTCTAGTGTCTTAGAAATGGTAAGGATGGCATAGAATAGGGCAAATTTTGGGATGGCTATTCATAGGTTGCTGTGAGTCATATTTGATTCAATAACACATAACAACAACAAGAACAACAACACAATAACATATATACAGCAAAAAAAAACCAGAAAATCACACACATTTCCAATAAATCCATTCCATCTAGTGGGAACTCCAGGGATTTACGATTAAAAATGAGTTTTATAGTTTATTCTTAATTATCTATCATCTATCTGTCTATCTATCTATCTATCTATCTACCTATCTATCTATCTATCTATCTATCTATCATCTATCATCTATCTATAAGTGGAACTAGATAGACTGTTCTTCACTGCTGCTGAATGAGCTTAAACAAGCACCTGTTGTAGAGTAACCAAGTGCAAACATGTGCTATTCGGGAGTGAGTAATGTAATGATTCATCAGTTAGAAGTCCTCTGTTCAAGGAAATACATTTAGTTGAGTAAAAATTAACATTAATTTGAAAATTGTATCATTTAATACAATTATTGCATAGTATAATCGTTTCCTGGTGTACGCAGATGACACAAACCTGCTTGCTGAAACTGAGGAGGACCTCATGCACTTGCTG
>NW_006399835.1:8862163-8866085 GCF_000299155.1 Elephantulus edwardii | reverse complement strand
CCTCAGAGCCATTTGTGGATTTCAGCCAATTGTCTTTGAATTGGCAGTGCATCCTACCATTAGGGTATCAGAGATGTGAAATCCTTACTCTAGAATTCTCTTACATTCCTCATGACAGGTAAAAACTCTACTGCTCAAAATTCAAAACAAGCAAAAGTACAAACAAACATAAAACTAGATGAGTGATTTAAAATTACAGCTTTAAAAGTTTTCCAAATATATTAAGCTATTGAAAAGTAATTTTAAATTGAGTCTAATGGAACCACTATTATTTACTTGGTTACATTTTTTTAAAATTACATATGTATCTGATTTTCACTTTGACAGTTGGACTCATGTCTTGATTGGTCATTCAAGTGGGGCAAATGAAATGTCCTTTTAAAACACAGGCTAACCAAGTATTTTTCTTGTATCTGAGGAAACAAGTTGAATAAAAAATATTACAGATGAATAAGAACACTTTTTTACATTTCTTTATATTCTAAAAATGTAACTGGTAAATTAGTTAATTTATTAAGTAATATTTATTTTGCAATTTTTTTAAAAAAATACAATTAACAAAAATGAGGATAAAATAAAAGATTATGAAAAAATCAAGATTGAGGAGAAGGATAGGTTATGAGAAATTCAATATCTCTATGCTTTTAGACAATTTGCTTTGTTTGAAATGGCACTGTTTTTCTGAGTAAATTACAGAAGAGTACAGCTACTTACTAGGAGCTTGAAAACATTACATTATTTTTTCACTATACCTTTAAGGCTCTCTTTTAGGCTTTTCATAATCTTTTTACAGGATTCTAGAGATGGGTCACCAGCGATCCATTGTGGCAGCAGCTCTGAACCCTGCCATGTCCTGAGCCAGTTTCACTAATTCTGACACACCAACCTCCATTGCCCTAGTCACTGTATGAATCCATTTCACCTGGGATCTTCCTCACCTGTGCTGTTCCTCTTCCCTTCCAAGTAGGATGTCCTCCAAGGACCAGTCTCTTCTGGCCACATGCCCAAAATATGTGAGACAGAGTTACAAATGCCTAGCCTCCAAGAGAAACTTGATTTCACCATCTCTAAGACAGACATATTTGTTTTCTTGGCAGTCCATGGTATGTCCAAAACTCTTCACCACCACCTCATTTTGAAGGCACCAATTCTTCCATCATCCTTAATCATTGTCCAGCTCTCTGGTGCATAGCAAGTAATTGAGAAGACCAGGGCCTGGGTTAAATAAGTACACCTTGGTCTCTAGACTGACATAATTGCTTTTCAGCCCTCTGGAGAGGTCCCTTACAGCAGATTTTTCCCCAGTGCAATTAGTCTTTTGATTTTCTGACTGCTGGTGCTAAGAGTGTTGATTGTGGAGCCAGTCAAGCTGTAATTGTTAACAACCTCAATCTCTTCTCCATCTATCACCATGCTACCAATGGGCCCAGCGGTGAGAATCTTCAACTTCTTGATGTTAAGCTTCAATCCATATTGAAGACTACAGTCCTTGACCTTCTGCAGCAAGTGCTTCAGGTCTTCTTCTGTTTCAGCAAACAAGGTTATTTCATCTGCATATCGTAAGTGGTTGATGAGTCTTCCTCCCATTCTGATGTCACATTGATCCTGATAAATACCTGCTTCCCAAACGACTTGTTCTACATATAGACTGAAAAGATATGGAGTCAGGATGCATCCCTGACTCATTTTTTTTCTTGACTTTGAACCACTGAGTATTTTCCTACGCTGTTCTGAGGACTGATTCTTGGTCCAAGAATAGATTTCACATAAGCACATTCAAGTGTTCAGGGATTCCCATTTTTTTCAAGGTTAGCCACAATTTGTTGTGATCCACAAGTCATATGTCTTTGCATAGTCAAATGCTAGGGATAAGAATCCTAAAGTGATAAAATTGGTTCAATGAAGTGAAGAAAGAGAATATATTCTTTATAGTCTGCACAGACACAGAAACATACATAGGCATACTCAAAATGTTTCCAGAGAAATGACAGGATGATAGTTAAAATAATGAGCATATATTTCACCTTTGTTTTCTTAATATATTCCTTTGTTTTCCTTGATAGCGAATGTCATTCACCAAATAAAACTAATTTATCCTGTGATATTCGGGTTTTTTTAAGTAGTACTTCTGCTATAAGTCATTTCCTTCTTGATATGATTTTAAAGTGCTGGAGGTGACATAGGTTGATGTGGTCTTTGTGGTTAAAAAATATGAAGTAGTGAGAATAAAATGTAACCACAAAATCCTCATTGCGGAATGTGAGTCGGTAGTTCATCTTTAGATTTTGAGCCACCTGTCAGCACTGCCTTTATTCATTGTAAATTGTTCTATCCACTAAAGCATGGGTAAAATAAATTCTGTGAAAAAGCACATTTATCTTTGCCTCTAATTACAAAGACTGGAGACTGTATATCAAGGCAGATTTTAAATATTTGTATCATCATTGGACACAAGCTGCTATGAACATCTGCTTGTTATCAAGAACAAGAATGACGTAGTTCTTGCTCTAGATTTTTTTAATGGACAAATTTTGAAATTATGCTCACAACATGTTGAGAATTTGAGCCAAATCCTCCTCTTTTCACAAGAAGGCATTATAGGAATCTGACAAGGGAAAAATGTTGCCTCCAACCACTTTTCTTTACAAATGTGGTTTAATTAGGAAATTTTGGAGTTTTTAAAAATCTAAGTTATATCCTAACTAATCAAATATATAAAATACATTGATATCAATAGCCAGGTGCATATAGTCAAAGTGTCACTAGCAAAAACATACCCTTGATTATATTCTATCTCTCTCAAATGTCTCAAAAAATACTTTTTTAAATTATATCAAGATCTAATGCTTTTCACACAAGATGAAAAATAATCAAATATTTATTTAAATTTTTAAAATAATTTGATATTACAACTTAAAATTATTGGAGGTGTGTTAAGTATAATTTTGTAAATCCAAGTTCATTCATTTATTACTGAACAAATATTTGTTTAAAATGTGTTTGTGCATGAGAGAGATATTGAAAATGAGAGACAGTGCTGAGTAAAGACATTATCTTGATTCGATTAAGGAAAAAAGTGCTGATCACATATTTGTTGGTGATGTGTAAATGCAAATTGATATAAGTATTTTGAAGGAAAAAATCTTCAATCTTTCAGTAAAGATACACTGAGGCATCAGAGAAGGTATTGCAACATGGTTTCATTTAAAACTAGGATATGAAAGATATTGGCAAGTAAAGAAAGACGTCAAAGGTGGTATAAAAGTTTTTCAAATATAGGACAGCCATAAAAATTTGTGTAGCAGGTTATAGTTCAGTACTTCTTAGGAATTAAAAGCAGACTTATTGAGACTGGTGTATGTATTTCTGAGATGATAATGGTCAAAAGGAAGATAGAGAAGTAAATAGGAACTATATTATGTACAGGTTAGATATTTAGGAATTTATTTTCAAAGTAATAAGGTGTTAAGGGTTTAAATGAAATATATTATTATTTTGTTACATACATTTTAATATAGAATACATTACTCTAGAGGAAGAGTAAGACTTTAGAGCTGAACAGAATAGGTACCTGAAGAATAACCAAAATGTTACAAATATGAGGATGAATCAAGAAATTATTTTAAAATTTTGTGGCAGAAAAGAGTAAGTGAAGCAAGTCAAGCTTATAATGGAAAATTGCTTATGATTCCTCTCTTACAAGACTAGAGTGTTGTGTTGTGAACTTTATCGATGAGTTGTAACCCTTCAGTAGTCACAGAAAGTTACTCATGGGTCATCTTCCAGTGAGTTAGAGAGGCAGTAAATTACTTAGGATTTCCCATCTTTCCCCAAGAGCAGCACAACTCCCTACCACGAGGCCACCAGAACTCTCTGAAGATAAGAAAATATATATAGATAGATACATAGATATATCAATATT
>NW_006399835.1:8816666-8861417 GCF_000299155.1 Elephantulus edwardii | reverse complement strand
GGTAAGAAACTGCACTGCAAAACTATAGCCATGCTTTTTGAATCCACCAGCAAGCAACATGCCCAAACTTCAAAGATTAGATTCAGAACTGACCCATGGGTGACTCTTGATTGGACGTCTGAAGCTATACTTCACAGGATGCTGTCACTGGTGGATTTAAATTACCACAAAATATGGCCTTTGGGTTATAGCACAATTTCTTATAGACTATGCCACCACTCAATAGGGCATAAATGTGAATAATGTGTTTTTCATTGTAGGAATAATTGATCTTCCTTGTACGCATATGAACATTATTCTATCAGTATCAGAAAAATACATGAAATTGTTATTATTGTTGTAGTTGTGTTGTTTTAAAAAATGACAAAGCTGCATTCTCAATATGGTAGTTGATATAATTGTTGAATCCAAGATGGTCAAGACTACTCTATTTCTTCCCAATAATGTGTAGGATATTGAAGTATTATGGAATCTGTATAGATTTCATTTACTTTTTTATGAATTCCAAGTTGTCTACATTAATACATAGTACATTCCTAGTTCCATTTATTATTGAATGTTCGAAGCTATTTACTTTTATTTTGTGTTATGTTACAGCAATAAATTAAATTCCTCAAAGCTTTATAGCACTCACATAATTAAGGTCAACTGTAGAAAATTCCATAAACTAATTTTAAAATGCTCAAAAAAAAGAGGATAATTAAATCTAGTTAAAAGTTTCAATCAAAATAACAGCAAACCTAGCTTCTAATGAAATAAAGATATTAACTTATGGAAGGCAGGAAGAATTTAGAACTGTACTTCCAAACTAAGAGAGTTGTCTCTGGATTCCTAATGTTTACACTATGAAACCTTATGCAAAGAAATTAAGTTATAAACCTGCCTTAAACTAGCACAATTCTTGAGTGGCTTAGTACGATCTGGCTTTCATTATAACTGTTTGGAGGAAGTAATGGTGAAAGAAAGAAAGGAGATGCAGAGAGGGAGAGGAAGAGAAAGAGATAAGGAGAGAAAGAATATATGAATTTGTTGTTGTCATTGTTGATTGCTGCCAGGTCGAGCACAACTCATAGCGACTCTATGAAAGAAAGATCTGAAGCCTTTATATAATACTATCATCCTTTCTCAAAGTTAATAGAGTTTCCAGAGGCCTGTTTAGGAAGTGGATTAAAAAAAAAGTCAAATCCTCATACTCATTGCCACTCATTATCTTGGTTCTTACTCATAATGTTCTTCTATTTTGTTTCTAATGCTGTAAATAAATCAGGAGGTGACTAACCCATCTTTCTCTCATAAAGTCACAGGTGGATGCAAACTCCTGGAGTTAGGCAACTTTTGGAATAGTATTACCACTTGTTAGAGACTATGCCTCAAGACCTCCCATTAGTCTCTATAGTTCTTTAAAGCACAATAATGTCTGATATAGAGCACAAAATTATGAAGCATTTAAAAAAAAAAGCAGAATGCCACCTTTGGTCAAACAGAAACAGACACACAAATTACCCCTACATAGCCAACTTTCCATCATCTGACCTCCATAAGGCACTACTGTAATGTCTGCAGATTAGCTTTAGCTCAGAATTGTAGTGAAGAAGAAAAGTGCTTAGTATCCTGTGCATTGCCAAATAACAAGTCAGTCTTGGAGTAAATGCAACCAGGGTGCTCTTTAAAGGCAAGGCCGTTGAAACTTCATCTCACAAACTTCAGGTGTATTGTCAGGAGACACCAGTCTTTGGAAAAATACATCATGCTGGGAAAGAAAAAGGGCGAGTGAAAGAGAGGAGGACCCTCAACAAGATGAATTGACACAGTGACTATAACAATGCACTCAAGCATATTAGAAATCATGAGGATCACTGAGAATAGGACAAATTTCAAATATGTTGTCTCTGTGATATGTAATAGACTTGATGACACCTAGCAACAATAAAAACTATGTGAAGTTGTATTTCCCCCCACGTACATATTCATATTTACGGATAGACTCTGAGCACTTAAGGAACAGTTGGTGGAATAATTAGAGAATTTGGAAGTTTAAGAAAATTATTTTCCAAGTTATTTGCCTCCCTTTTCACTTGAGGAACAAGTCCTATGAAGTGATTTAGGTCAAAGAATCAGATCCAGGTCCATAAATACCCACTGTGGTGACTCAATTCAGAAACTTGACTAGGATCTTTAAAATTTAATTTTACCTTTAGTGTTACAATCATTTTCATAATTAGTAGGCTTCTAAGTTATATTGGCCCAATATAAAACATGATTAGGTTGTTTGTTTTATTTTAATTAATTTCAATGAACATTTACAGAGATTGTGGATTTCCATTCATTCACTGTTGCACTTTTCTCCCCATGCACCTGACCCCCACCCTGGTATACAATACCCCCCGCACCCCCCCACTCCCACCCCCACCCCAACCCCGAGTGTACTCCACTCTGCAACCTTCATTCCAGACTCTTATGATAATCATAATGCCCTAAAATATATTGCTTTTAAACTGCTCTCTCCCTCATCGGTTTTAATGCAGCATACATAATTCATCCAGTTTTTCTTATTCTTACCCTAACCCTGATGTCAGTCCCATTTTACAGCAGCAGTGGCACTATACAGTGTTTGTCCTTTTGTGACTGAAATATTTCACCCAGCATAATGTCCTCCAGGGTCACCCATTTTTAATAATATTGCATGAGTTCATTGTTTTTTCAATGCAGCATAGTATTCCATTTTGTGAATATACCACAGCCTCTCTATCCATTCGTTTGTTGATGGGCACTTAGTTGTTTCCAACTCCTTGCTATTGTGAACAAAGCCGCGATAAACATGGATCTGCATATATCTGCTTGGATAGCACTTATAGTTTCTTTAGGGTATATTCCCAGTAGTGGAATTGCTAGGTCAAATGGTATCTCTATTTACAACTTTTTGAGAAAGAGATGATTAGGTTCTAATAAAAATTTTTGCATAAGAAAAAAATAGGCCCACAGATCGCCCTGGTACATAATATGATAATCAGGTTCACCAAGTCCATGGTAGTTAAGTGGTACTCTCTGTGATGTATTATTAATGTTCCCTTTTATTACTACAGATATTACTTGAATATATTAATGAATGTAGTAATACTGATACCATTTTTACCCATAATACAGAGTTATATTGTTGTTGTTATGTGCTGTAGAATCACCTGCAACTCAGTGACCCTATGTACAACAACCCTAAACTCTGCTCTAAACTGTGCCAATCTTATTGTCTCTTACACACCTACCACTATTATTCCAGTCACTGAATTAATCCATCTCTTCGAGGGTGTTCCTCTCCTACGCTGTCCCTCCACCCTTAAAGCATGAAGTCCCTCCACAAGGATTGGTCCCTCCTTGCAACACGTCCAAGTACGTCAGACAAAGCTTCCGAATCCTTGCTTCCATGCAGTAGCCATGCCAGATTTAACCCTCTCCAGGATGAACCTGTTCATTCTCTTAGCAGTCCATAGTAATAATGCTTTGTTGAAGGAAGTATCTGAGTCTTCATGTACTTAAAATTACATGTATGACAAGTAACAAGGTGGAACAAAAAGTGCACTACAAAGTGAATTGGGGGAGGTGGTATGAGGAAAATGTGCATCAATAAAAGAATGGAAACCTAACCTTTCTGTAAGGTCTCATTAAAATCACAACTTTAAAAAAGAAAAAAAAATAATGTACATGGAAAATCCTTCTAACAAAACACATAACCTATTCATGGATGCTTTCCTTTTTATCATGCCATTGAGTTTCTAGAATCCCTGTTTCATTTAGTTTAATACACCAGTGGATTCAGGTTCCAGCCAAAAGCTGAGCAATCTGTTAGAACCTCTCCCAGAATCTATGGTAAGTGCATTCATACTATTGCATTTGGCTTAATTTAAAGTTGTATTGTTTTCTGCCTAATCTAAGACCATTAAGAACTATTTATACAGATAGTTTTCGAGTTACAGACTGCCTAAATTTGCAAAATCTTGTGATTTCTATGCTATGTAAGCTGTTGCCTCCTTGGGAGTTTCTTCTTATATCTGTGTCCTTAGTGTATATGCACATATAAGTCTAGACACTTGTTTGAGGAACAGGAACTGAATTAGCCATCAAAAAAATTTCTATCACTTGGGTAAAACAAAGTAAAGTGAAAAAGTAAAATGTAAATAAAACAGGTAAGATTATAATAAGATCTTGAAGCAGTTCAGGAATAAATAAACAAATTGCTTATAAAGCTGATTTGTTTTTTATTGAACACTTCAAACCTTTTTTTTTAAGATGTTGTTATTGTTATTAGGTGCCATCCAGTCAAGTATGATTCATAATGACTCTATAAACAAAAAATCTGAACCCTGTTCTATACTGAATCATTCTTACACTTCCAGACATGCAAGAGCCCATTGCTGTAGTCACCATGTCAATCTACTGGGCTAAAGGTATTCCTCTTCATCACTGATTCTCCATACTTCCAAGCATCATATCTCTCTGCAGGGACTAGCCCCTCCTAGCAACATGCCCAAAATATGTGAGGCAAATCGTCATCATCCTGGTCTCCAAAAGCACTCTGCCTGCACCCTCTCTAAGACATATGTGTTCGTTGTTTTGACCTCCACGGGATGCTTGGTGTTCTTCAACACTATAGCCCAAAGATGTCAATCTTTTTTCTGTTATTCGTATTCATTTTCCAGCTCTCAGATGCATACCAAGTGATCAGAAAGACCTTGGCCTGGAATATTTACCTTAGTCCTCAAACTGATATAATTACTCCTGAGTCATTTGAAGAAGTCTGTAACTGCAGATTTTCCTAGTATAAAGCACCTCCTTACCTCCTGACTTTTCATACCAAGGGTGTTAATTGTGGACCCAGGCAAGATGAACCTATTGACAATGTCACTCTCCTCTCCATCTGTTGCCTATCAGACCAGTGGTAAGAGTTATTGTTCTCTTCACATTGAGATGCAATCCATACTGAAGGCTGCATTTCTTGATCTTCTACCACAGGTAGTTCAAGTCCTCCTCACTATAGCTAGCAGTGTTGTGTCATCTGCATAATGCTGGTTATTGATGAATCTCCCTCCAATCCTTGTGCCACACTCCTCTTCATAGTGTCCAGCTTCTCAAATAGTTTGCTCAGCATACAGATTGAGTAGGTATAGAGAGAGAATACAATTCTCATGTGCTCCCTTCCCAATATTTGAAAGATAGGATACTCAAAATCACTTGACTCCAACAAAATTTTCCATTCCAATAGTAGTTTCAAAATTAGCACTAACTTTGTAAAGGAGGAGAATTCCACTTATATTTTTAATTCAGCAATGCGTGATTAGACTCTTTCCCTGATTTTTTGCTGTGTTAAGTTCATAGATACACAAATTTGGACCTGTTGTGTCTATGTAAGTGCGTGTGTATACGGTAGAAGCAGGAAAAGTTCTCTGATATTATACCCACATTTAATTTGATAATTTAATGCTTTTTCTACCTCAAAGTATTCAGAACTTATGTCTTTCCCGGTGTTTAATATTTCTGCCATAATTATTGTTTCCAATAAGTACTTTATTTCAGATAATACTAAAAAGTAATTTAAGTAATTATTTTGCTGAAGGGAAGCCCTGGTGACTTAGTCCTCTTGGCATTTTGCTACTAACCAAAGGGCTAAGCTGTAGAGGTTCAAATCACTAGCAGCTCCAAGGGAGAAAGATGAACAGTCTCCTTCCATGTGATTTCTGGGCTCAGAAATTGGATGGCAGTTCAGCTTTGAGTCAAACTAACTCAATGGCAATGAGTGAGTGAGGGAGTGATTTTGTTCCTGTGACATATACAAATTACTGTTACATTTTTCTTCTGTGCCTCTGTAACTAAATTAGATTACAATTCTTAAAATCATCCACACACCTAATGAATAGCCTGTCATTCAAGATACTGTATAAAAAATATAGTTCAAAATTTCACCTTAGGTATTTTATTTTAATGAAACACATAGAAATACATTTTTAAGAAAAGAATTTGTAAGGCTAGAGAAGAAATGTACCTTGACCTCCACTTCAGAGATTTGTAAAAAAACCCAAAGAACAAGGACCAAAAAAAACAACTATTCCACAAAGGAAGCTACTCTGGAATAAAAAATATGAATTAAAAAATAAATTCCCATTTTGTAGCTGTTATAAAGGTTTCAGAAACTCAATAGCATGGAAATAAGCAACTATTATTGCTTTTATTATGTTATCTTGACAACTAGAAATATGGAGGACAGACACGAGAATGAAGCTGTAGTAAATACCTATGTTAATAATACTTCCCTTCAAAGAAGAAAATAAAAGAAGAATGAAACAGAGCAATTGCATAGCTTATCTAACCCCTTTACTTCCACTTTCCAAATTCTCCGCAAATGCATTTACTAGATGATACATAATGCTCCTAGTTTGTATCATTTCTCTACATTATAGATGACAATTTTGAAAAGAAATATTTATTCTAATTATAATAATTATGATTGATTAGGTTAGCCATCCCATAGTAAATACCTATGGTTCTGTGAAATAAATAGTATGCCTCCCAAAAATACCTTTACATTCTGCAATGTACTATAAATTTATTTAAAAATCTGAATCACCATACTTTTTCTATGTTCATGGTCTCACTTTGGAGTGAATTGTTTTTCGATATAGGGTAACTTCAAAAACAACAGCAAAGCAACAAAAAAATATCTCCCCCAAACAAATCAACAACCCCCCCAACAAGCTAAAACCCAACTAGTTCATTGTTTTTGGAACCGGCTAATAGCAATTTATTAAGTTTTTCAAAGCTGTAGATCACAGGAACGCTATTGCCTACCTTTCTGCTGTGGAGCTGCCAGTAGATTTGAACCACCAGTGAGGTCCCACTCTTGGGTTAACAGTACAATTCCCTATAGAATAGGCCATCAGAACTTAAAGTGGGATTAAGGTGAGATAATTTTACCAGACAATAGGAACCAAGTCAGTACTCTTACTTCTTTTGGAGGTGTGATTTATAACTTTAAGACTGTCTAGAGAAATACTGCTGGAGGATTTTATTGTTTTTGTTCAGAATACTGCATCTAACCTGATTCATTTGCTTTGACAACCACAGATTGCAAGCACTTCGTCAATTTCTGCAGCTAGGCACTACTACCATCCAAGTTGCTGCTAGCTGTAGAAGTCTTGTGAACAACACTGACTCACAGATTTAGTACTTGCTGGATTCCACAATTGCATGAGTTATTTCCCTGATGTTTTTTTGAGTTTCTGTGAGACTTCCAGAGGAATTAATGAACCCAGAAACACAGATGGAAGATAGATGACAGAGGAGAGGAAGAATAGTTGTTACTAGAGACATCTTGGAAAACGTGGGTATTTGTTACATTTTTACTTACCCTTCATTGGAACTAGGGAAGTCTAATGTCTTTGTGGTAATGAATTGAACAGCCAATATGAAGGAAAACAATTTGAATGCACCAACAATGGGAGAAAGGGGAGTAATTTTCCCCACCTCTTGAAAACCTATTAGAGGGCTAGCTATGGGTGACTCGATGGTACATATCATCAACATTTGTACTAATATTTTTAAAGTAATATAGTGTTGCACTATCATGTATAAGAGAAAACAAACCACATAATCAGAATATTTTTCACTATTATGAATGATAGGTAAAGCATACACATTCACACACCTGTATATGCATATCTACATATATTACTTTTTTGAATTTACAGTCATGTAATATAGCACCTTAAATGTAGGCTAGTAAATATTTTTCTTTGAAGTATGTTGATGCTTAAATCCTTACTACACTAATGAGAACAAAAATGATTGAACACTATGGCTTTACCTGCCCATGTTCTTTGTAATTTAGTCATAATAGTCTTCTTAAAATGTATTCTTCTTTCGTGTTATTATTGAAAATACAACTGTAATTGCAATTTTATAACTGAATAATGCAGAACAGGGCACAAAGAAAGTATATTACATAAATATTTATGATTTTTAATATGAGCCTAGGTATATTAGGTAGAATTACTATTTGTTTGCTTATATAGGGATGATACTGTTCATTTTAATGAAGAAAGAGCTTGCTTTTTATATTCAGTGTTGTAAATGGTTTTCTATATAGTGGAATTTTGCTTGCTATAATTGACTTTAGAAAAAAGAAGAAAAATGTTCCCTATTACAAGCGTATATATCCTAAAGTTCTGGTCAATAACTGCTTTCTAAGGCACATCCTAGCTTTATTGAAACATTGTTTGGTTCTTTTTTACTTTTCAAGCAAGTTTTTTGTTGCTGCTGGTTACAAAATCTGAAAACACTGAGATCCATAACATATAAAAAAATTCCAGATTTTATTTCTGTCTTTGGTATGAGAAAAATTAGAAGGGACCCTTTCCTACCACGTGTCAAAACAGTGCTTTTCAGGATCTGCAAATACTAAGGTTAGAAAGGATGAACAATCTAGTTCAATGTGATTAACTGCCTCTAATCAGGCCATATTCTTTCCAGTTACTTGCTATGCATATGAGAACTGGACAATGAATAAGATGACAGGAAAAGAGCTGTGGTGTTGGAGAAGAGCACTTAACATCCTATGGATGGCCCACAGAACAAACAGCCATGTCTTGTAGAAAGTGCAGCTGGAGTTCCCATTTGGAGGCAAGAACAATGAGGTCTCGCCTCACATACTTTGGGCATGTTAATAAGAGGTGCTATTCCTCAGAGAAGGACATGATTCTGGGAAGAGTGGAGGATCAGTGGAGGAGATGAAGACCTTCAACCAGATAGATTGACACAGTGACTGCTAAAATGGGTTCTTGTGTGTCAGGAAGTGTGAGGATGGCACAGGATATAAGAGAGTTCACCTCTTTTGTTCATATGAGTCATACTCGACTTGACGTCACCTAACAACAACAACAACTTGCTAGTAAGGGGAGGGAGGGAGAGCAGAGGAGTTGAGGATGGGGGCGGTAATCATAGGGTAGCATAATTTGATGGATGGAGGGTCGGGTGGGTAAAGGAAATGGGAAAGATCCAGTGTGGAAAACAATATACACTTTGTAAGTAAACCAGTATAAAATAAAAATTTATTTTAGAAAAAACAAACAAACAAACAAAAAAACCCCACCAGAGGATCAGTTATGGATCAGTTCCAACTGGATGGTACACAAAAGCAGCAAAACATTATGTTGGGCTGTTGTTTCCTTAAAATGTCATTGGGCTTTTCTCTAAAAGACTTGTTTTGTTATTGAGTAAGATGAAATTAAAATATCCTTACACTAGGAATATTTTCTCTAGGACATTGCCCTATTTAATGTACAAAACTATTCCTGTATTTCCAAGGAGTTCATTCAAATAACCATATCAACTCTAATTCGATAAGATTGTCATTCTCCAATCCTGATGCTACATTTATCCTCATGTAGCCCAGCTTCCTGAACAATCTGTTCAGCATATAGATTGAAAAAGTATGGAGATAAAATGCATCTCTGGCATATTTTTTCCTGATTTTGAAAGTGCCGTTTCCTTGCTCTGTTCTAAGGATTGCTTCCTGGTTATAGTGTAGGTTGCCCATGAACACAATCAGGTGTTCTGTAATTCACATTCTTCTCAAACTTAACCACAGTTAATGTGATCCATATGGTCAAATGTCTTGCAATATAGTCAATGAAATACAGATTGACGTTCTTCTGATACTCTCTACTTTCATCCAAGATCCATCTGACAGTGACTATGATGTTCTTAGTGACATGGCCTCTTCTAAACCCAGCTTGCATTTCTGATAGTTTTCTGTCAATGTACTGCTCTTGTCTTTTTTGTATAATCTTCAGCAGGATGTTGCTTGCATGCAGTATTAGGGATGTTGCTGTTGTTGTGCATGATCACGCCAGAACTGACCCATAGCTAACCTGCCTATGGGTTTTTGGAGGCAGTTAATCACATGGGAAGAGACTGCCCATCCTTCTTCTGTGGAGCAGCTGGTCCCCTCGAACCACATGCCTTCAAGATTGCAGTGCATCTTCTTGCCATGAGGCAGTATTATTTAATAATTTCCACACTCTATCAGGTGATATTTTTTGCTTTGGAATAAATATGGATCTTTTTCAGTGCACTGGCCAAGCAGCTGTCTTCCAGATTGTCTGTCACAGTCTTGTGAGCATGTCTAGGGCAGTGTCTGTCTGTTGATATATATCAATTGGTATTCTATCAATTGCTGGGGCTTTGGGGTGGGTTTTTTTGTTTGGGTTTTTTTTTTTTTCATTTTCTTCAGAGCAGCTTGAATGACCTCTTTCATCACCATTGCTCCTGATCATAAATTGTTTCTTAAAACTCTTCTATATCATCAATTATTTTTGATACAGTGACTCTGTGGGCTCTTTGTATCTTCTTTTGATGCTTCTTGGATCATTCAATAATCTGTCCATCGTGTCTTGTGTATTGCTACTTGAGGCTTGAATTTGTTCTTCAGTTCTTTCAGCTTTAGAAATGCTGAACAAGTTTGTCCCTTTTGATTTTCTGACTCTAGCTCTTTTAATTATTATCACAATAATTATAATTAGCACATTTAATTATAATGTTTTGCTTAGTCTTCCTAAGCTGCCCTTTGACATTTTTGTTAAACTACTTAACTTCTTGATTTCTTCCCCATGCTTTGACTTCTTGGAATTCTAGTGCAATATTCAGAGTCTTTTCTAACATGTATCTAGGTCTTTTCTTCCTCCTCTTTCTTTGTACTTACCTTTTTCATTCTTCACTGGTGATATTCTTTTATATATTTCCACAACTCATCTGGTATTCATTAATTAATGTTCAAGACCTCAAACCTGTTACAGAGATGGTTTTTAAATTCAAATGAGATAGACTCAATTTTGAATTTTAGTTTTTGTGGATTTGTTTTCATTTTCTTTAGCTTCAACTTAAACTAACATACATATAGTTGATAGAATACTTAGAAAACCCTAATGATTCAGCGAGAAAACTACCGGACATAGCTGACCAATTCAACAAAGTAGCCAACCTTATAATGTTCATACAAAAAATCAGTTGAATTTTTTTACAGTGTCAAGGAGAATATAGAAATGGAGCTAAGAAAATAATACTGTTTACAATAGCTAATCATAAGATGAAATACTTAAGAACAGATCTAATTAGAGACACAAAAAAGTTGTGAAACATTACTACAAGACAAAAAGAAATCTTGAAATATGAAAGAATATACCATGCTCATGGATAGGGTGACTTGACAATGGCAATTCTACCAAGATAATGTACAAGTTCAATGCAATGATAATACAGATACCAATTCCATTCTTTAATGAGATGGAGAACACAGTTTCAAATTATATATAGAATGAAATGAGACCCTGACGGAGCAAAACAGTACTGAAAAGAGAAACAAGGTAGGAGGAATCCTAGTCCCTGACCTCAAATTCTACTGCATGGCTGTGTTAGTTAAGACAGCATGGTACTGATACAGAGACAAACACATAGATGAATGGAATAGAATTGAGAACCCATAAATTAGCTAATTTATCTATGGTCAAATTATCTTTGGCAAGGAGGTTAATTCAGGTAAGTGGGGAAATGACAACCTCTTCAATAAATGGTGTTGGCAAAATTGGAAAACTCCCTGCAAAAAACTTAAGCAGGACCCGTACACGCCATACACAAAAACAACTCAAAGTGGATCAGGGACTTAGGTAAAACAAAAGACTATAACAGTATTTAGATAAAAGCAAAAAAGAACTCTAAAAGCCCTAATTCACAACACAAAGAATCTTCTAAGCATAATGAAAAACCTTCAATAATGAGTGAATAAAATAGTTGGATAGGACTTTCTAAGAATCAGTTCTCTATGCATACCAAAAAGCTTTTCTTACAGGGTAAAAAAGAAACCCACAGACTGGGGAAGGATATTTGACAATGCCATGTCTGATAAGAGACTTAAAATGTATAGAATACTCCAGCACCTCAATAAGAAAAAGGTAAATAACCGAATCACGAAATGGGCACAAGATATGAATAGACACTTCATTTAAGAAGATGTTCAGACAAGAAACAAACACATGAAAAACTGTTCAAAAGTCCTAGTTATCAGAGATATGTAAATCAAAACAACTATAAAATATCTCATCCTAGGTTGAACAGAACGTTCAACAGACCAGCAAACAACAAATTCTGGGTAGATTGTAGAGATTAGAACTCTTATTCACTGCTAGTGGGAGTGTAAAATGGTACAGCTACTACGTACAGACTATGGTGCAGTCTAGTGCTTTCTCAAAAAGTTGGCAATAGAAATACCATTTGAACCAGCAAATCTATTACTGAAAATATACCCTGAAGAAACTAGGGCTACAACTCAAACGGATATATGCATACCCACGTTTAGTGCTGCATTACTCACAATAGCAAAGAGAGGAAAGCAACCCAAGTGCCCATCACCAAATGAGTGGACAGAAAATCTTTGGTACATTTACACAATGGAATATTACACAACATTTAAAAACAATGAAGTTGTAAAACATTATACAACATAGGAGAGCCTGGAGGACATTATGCTAAGTGAGTCACAAAAGGAGAAATACTGCATAACACAATTGTGATAAAATGGGGCATATGGAGAGGGGAAGGTAATGAGGTGAGAATCGGAAAAGAACGGATAGATATTAAACACTGCAGCAGAACAGATCATGGGAAGAACTACCTGAAAGGAATATATGATAAGGAATTATATGTAGGACAACAATCTGAAACAAGGGATGCATTGGTGAGTGGGCTGTGGGAGGACAAAAGAAAATGTGCAACAGTGATTTTTACAAAATGGAAGATTTGTCCTCGAAAACAATGTATTTCAATTTTATAAATAAACTTGTATAAAAAATAAAGTCAGCTTGGGGAGGGGGAAAGGAGGGAGAGAGGGTTAAATGGACAACAATGAATGAATGAAAATCTAACTTTTCTGTAAACTTTGGTAAAAATCACAATTAAAGTAAAAAAAAATATTAAAAAATTTTGAAAATATTTCTCCTTGATCCTAAAAGAAAAGATTTTCATTATTCTTTCTCTTTAAAGGCTTAGGTTGAGCCATATATGCACACCCATAAACCCACACAAGTGCACACAGACACATATATTCAAAAAATTCATACACTTCATATATATAAATATAAATTTAAATTTAACTTGAACATTAAATTTCAGTCTGTCATGTACTCATGATCCTTAGAAGACACTGTACTTAATTTTATATTTGTAACTTTGTGGGTTTTTTTCTTGGAATAGAATAAGATCCCACCCACATAAGAGTATGTCCATTTCTGTATATCAATGTACATGCAAATTTTATCTCCATTGCATTGAGAAAGAGAAGTTCAGATGATGGAACCAAACGTATAGTATTTCAAATCCACTTAGATGTTCTAAGGAAGTCTGTTTGGTATTGTTCTTCTATGAAGATAAGTTAAAGTAGCTCTGGTGGCCTAGTGGGAAGGATCTGTGCTGCCAACTGGAAGGCTTGTGGTGTTTAGGCAATCAATTCCCAAGTGATTGACTGCCTTTAAAAAAAAACCACTAGAAGGGCTGCTATGACATGTAACAACAATATAACAACATAGAGATAAAGTCAAGAAAATAACAAACATGTTACCATAAAGTTAATTTCTATTGGTAATTTTTTATAGGACAATGTTTACAAGGCTGCACTTTTTAAAGAATTGGGTTACCCTGTATTTCTCCTATAGAGAGACTGAGTAGTTGCAACCACTGCTTTTTCAAGTAAAAACTAAAACAAAACAAGTCAATTTATTTTTTTAGTGACTATTAAAGCTCCTCATCTTTAAATCCTGAGAGGAAGAGTCCAGCTTTATTCAAAAGAAAACAACTTGTAGATTTTATTTTTAAGTTAGCAGTACAACATGCTACCACAGAGCAAATGCGGTAATGATTACCCACAGTGGACCATGTTTGGTGGAGCTTCCCGATTAAATCAAGTTTGGAAGCAGGAGAGTCAGCCACTTTTGAAATGGCTTGCCTCTGGAAAGTTTACATACAGTGCTCAGGGCTTTCATTCATAGGGTCGCTATGAGTCGTCTATGACTTGACAGCATCTAAGAACAATAACAGCAATAACATAGAGTGAGCTACGTTGGCCTAGTGGACAGAAGTTATGCAACCATGCCCAAGGTGGGTGATTTTAATCTGTGGCACTCAGACCTGGTTTAAATTGTTTTTTGTCAAACATTATTCTAAGTGGTATAGCACTGGTCTGTGCATTGCTCTAAAGAGGTAACTCATGGTTGCTATGCTGCTAAGCACTGTGACACTGATGTGCCAAATGTGATAATGGTTACCCAAGGCGGACAGTATTTGGTGGAGCTTTCTGACTAAAACAAGCTTGGAAGCAGGAGTGGCATCTACTTCCAAAATGGCTTGATTCTGGAAACTCTATAAACAGTGTTCAGGTCTTTTGTTCATAGGTTTGTTATGACTTGTCAAGACTCGATGGCACCTAAAAACAAGATTGAATAAGTTTCTGGAAAGAGAACACAAGTCACTGTACCAAAAAGAATTGGCTTACACAGAAGAACTTCATAAAAAAGAACATATGACCAAGAGACAATAGTGATAAAGGAGGATGTTCAAATTGCTTTGAAGGAATAGGCAAAAAATAATAACTCAGGAATTGATGGAATGTGAACTGATCTATTTCAACAAATGCAGCCCTGAACATGCTCACCAGGTTGTGCCAAGAAATCTGGAGGACAACCTGGTACTGAACTGCCCATGGGCTGCCAAGAGAACAAACAAATCTGTCCTGGAGAGGGTGAAAAAAGCTGCTCATCGGAGGCAAGAAGTTTGAAGCTCTGTTTCACATATCTTGTACATGTTGCCAGGAGGGTTCAGTCAGTCCTTGGAGAAGAACATCATGCTTGGATGGCTGAAAGGTCAATGCAGGAGGGGAAAACCCTGGTTGTGATAGTTTAACACAGTAATTGGGGCAATGAGTTGCATGCAAACTAATAAATTAATTTTTTAAATGAACATAAAGAGAAAAATTTGCAAAAATGAAAAACAAAAAAGGTTCCAATATATTATTTTAACAAGATAATCTCAAAATAAATGGCAACTGTTTAGAATTGCTATGGCACTATATTGTTTAATTGTTTAATAGATAGAAGAAGCTATATACTGAATGTGTGTTGTTCAGTTACTACTGTTTAATATATAGAGATTAGATGGACTTCACCAAAGTATTCACTAAAATAATTTGTAAGTATCTTTCTGATGTAATACACTATTCCTTCAGAAAAAAGAAAAAGATATGTACTAGTTTCTTCACTGATGTCTGTTTCTCTGTGTGTTGTATTTGATTTTTGTCATCACTAGAGAAAACATCAAAGAGACATAGATCTAAATTCGGGAGATATTAATGGGAACTGAAACCTGGTTGCAGTCATAAAACTTGTGTGCAAATTATAGTGCATCCTTTTCGATTCAAATAATAAGTTAGATGAAGAGACAGACTGGTAGTTCAGTTTTGATAGAGTTCATATTTCCTAAAGTAAAAAGCAGACACAGAATTAGTATATCTGCTGCCAAGAATGACAGAAAAGAAAAAATGGAAAAGTAAAACAAACAAACAATCCACACGCCACACACAACCAAACCTAACTAATTCTCTGAAAATGCAACTGGGGGGGCAATAAAAGCTTTCTGCTGTTATGACTATCTTCTTCCATTGCCTGGTCTCTTTTAACAAGGAATAAATATCTCTGAAGTTTGAAATTTGATATGCTAAAATGTGTGATATGTTTGAAGGCTTGGAGAAAAGGAAATCTTAATTTATGAGCATCTGGATGGAGATGAGAAAGCAGACTACTTGGTTATCCATAGCATTTTCAGGTTCTGCTAGGACTTACCTTCAACCACTCCTTTTTTCTTTTTTTTTTTTCTAATACCAAAATAGAAATTCTGTTTTACTTAAGATAATATCCAGAGAGAAATGATTATTTTTGTTAATTTTCTATCAGATATGTCTATTCCTTATCAGTATAAATTTTCACCAAGAGCTCTTTATTTTTTACAAATTACAACTTTGATAATAAAAAAATTACTATTTTATGTAAAATGTATATTCTCGTACATTATGTCTTAGATGTACTTTCTGGATTTAATTATAAGCTTATTTCAAGTAAATAGAGCAAAGTTCCCTGTGTTTATTGCTATGTATCCATTTTTGGTATAGTAATATATTTACATGCATTAATGTGGATATATTTTTTTTTCATATTTGTGATATTTATAAAATAACAAATATTATATATAATACCTTTAAAAAGTATAATTAAGCTTTACATAGCTCTTAAGGCAAAATAAGGCTATATAACTGAGAAGGGAGTCAGTGTCACAAGAATGTACCGTAGCCATCTAGTAGATTGATATTGAAGACATTTTGAATAGCGGCAAGAAGGAGTGAAAGCAAAAATGAAGTAATAAAAGACAAGGAAAAAACTCAAAAACCATGCCAAACTTGAAAAAAAGAATTTTTTTCTCATTATAAATATATTTCATTGAATGAAAAATACTATGAAGTGTAATTTGAATATATTAGAACAGAGGTTAGTCATTGTTTATCTATTTCTATATATGTAATTTCAGATAGGAATATTAACTGGTTTGTTAGAATGCTATAGGTTGTTTCTATTATATATGAACTTTATTTTTATTTATTTTCTGCTTAGCAATAGCTTTTATTATCTAGAAAATTGTTTTTCATTGACATGCATTTCACACATTCCTTCACTCACATTGTATTTCATAAACTCATTCCCATATATTGTATTTTGTAAAATTAATTACCATTGATCTATGCTATTACCCTATCTTTTCAGGTCCTCACTGGATATTTCCTACTTTTTCACCTCCTCTATTCACCCACCAAACTCTATGACCCAGTGACTTTCCTCCCTCTTTACTCTCAGCCCTTCTGCCCTCCTTCAGTCTTTGGACATTTATACACATCTTACTACTGTTCTTTCTATTTTTAAAAAAGTGGTCTTATGAAGTATTTGTCATTAAGAGATTGAGTTCACTAGCCTCTTGCATATTATATAGCATTTTCAAAATCATTGCTCAGGAGTGCTGCAACTGCTCTAAATAGACAGGACTATTAAGGAAATAAATAGTCACTAGCTCATTTTTTAAATTATGATAATAATTTAAAAACACAGAATGATTAGAATTCATGCCAATTTAAATAATTTTTTAAAGATCATCAAACCGTATCTTTTAGTTTTGGAAGAATAAAAGAATTGTTGATGCTGTTGTGTACCATTGAGTTAAGAATTGACTCCTTTATTACCCTCCAGCTGATTTTCAGAAACAGTGTCAACTTGCATGTATTCAGGTTGACACCACAGCTCTGTACCAATAGGCCACCAGTTTCTTGTGAATATGGTGTTACATGCCACTGAGTTAAGTGCCACTCGTAGGGACTCTATGAACAACAGACCTAATCTCTATCTTCTGACATACTTGATCCAATGCTGCAGTTTCTGGGTGAGTCTGTTTCACTGGAGAGCTCTTTCCCTGACACTTCAGCTTTCCAAGAACGATATCGCTTTACATGAAATAGCCTCTCTCCTACTAACATGTTCAAAGTATGAGAGATGAAGCTTCACAATCTTTGCCCCAATGAACACTATAACTGGACTTTTTTCAAGGCATATGTTTGTTCTCTTAGCACTCCATGGGATATTCAGTACGCTTTTCCAGCACCACTACTCAAGAGCATCAATTCGTCTTTCATTCTTACTCATTGTCTAGCTCTCCAATGCATAGCAAGTGACTGAAAAGACCATGGTCTGAATCATATACATCTTAGTCTTCAAACTGTCATCATTGTTCTTAAGCACTTTGTAGAGATCCCTGACAACACACTTGCCCAGTGAAATACATCTCCTGAGCTAATGACTATTGGTACCAAACATATTAATTCTTGATCCAAGCAAGAAGAAATCATTGACAGTTTCAAACCTTAAAACATCAACCATGATGCTCATTACTGACCCAGGGGTGAGGATTTTTGATTCCTTGATGTTGAAATGCAATCTGTACAGAAGACGCTTACTCACTGCTGGTGGGAGTGTAAAATGGTGCAACCACTACGGAAGGCTATATGGCACTTTCTCAAAAAGTTGCAAATATAAATATCATGTGGCCCTGCGATTCCACTACTGATAATTTGCCCTAAATAAACCATAACTGCCACCCAAGCAAATATATGCACACCCATGTTTATTGTGGCTTTCTTCACGATAGTAAAGAGTTGGAAACAACCCAAGTGTCCATCAACAAATGAATGGATAGAGAATTTGTGGTATATTCACACAAGGGAATACTATGCAGCATTGAAAAACAAGGAACTCATGAAATATTATGCAATGTGGATGACCCTAGAGGACATTATGCTGAATGAAATATCTCACTCACAAAAGGACAAATATTGCATAGGGCCAATATTGTAAAACAGGACTGATATTGGAGTTGAGGGAAGACAGAGAAGGAGGCGAGGGATGATGTAAATGACATTGAAACAGATGAGGAAGAGAACTGTTTAAAAGGGATATATGCTTGGGTATTATTGTCATGACAGGAGTCCAGAATGAAGGTTGCACAGTGGAGTGAACTTAGGGGGAGGGATTGCATAACAATGAAAGAGTTTTCTTTTTAAGCAGAGGAGTGAACTGGGGGAGGAGGTGGGCAGGGAGAAAAGTGCAACAATGAATGACTGAAAACCTTAAGTCTTTGTAAACTATCATTAAAATTAATTAAAAGAAAGGAAGACTCTAGTTGGATTTTTTTGCTTAATTTTATTTTTTATTACATTAAAAATTAAGTTTAATGAAAATTTACAAAGACTTTGAATTTCCAATCATTCATTGTTCCGCTTTTCTCCCTGCCCACCTCTCACTTCCAGTACACACTTCTCTTTGAAAAGGAAAAGAAAAGGTCCCACATTGCTTTACAATCCCTCCCCTTAGGTCCACTCCACTATGCATCCTTCATTCTGGACTCCTTCTAGTTTGATTTTAAATTTTGTCGTGTTCCCTTGTTGGAAAACAAATTTCTGATCTAGATATAGGTATCACAAGAGCACATTTAAGTGTTCTGGGATCTCCAGGCTTTTTAATGTTAGCTCTACCAAGCTTTCAGGAAGCTGGACTATATGAGGAAGAATGATATAGCATTAGGATTGGGGGAAGATTGATCAACAACCTGTATTATACATATGGCATAGCCTTCTTTGCAGAAAGTGAAGAAGACTTGAAGCATTTTCTGCAAAAGATCAAAGACTACTGCCTTCACTATGGACCAAGGGAACAATTCAATTTTACTCAGATCTACAATTAATACTCATGGCATCAGTAGTCAAGAAATTAAAAAATGTGCTGCATTGGAAAAATATGTTTCAAAAGACCTCTTTCCACAGTACTAAAGGGCAAATGTTGTTGTTGTTGTCAATTGCTGTTGAGTATGACTCATATCACTGTGAACAAAAGACCTGATGCTTTTCTATAAATACTGTTATTTCTCTAAGTTCATGGAGTTTCCATAGGCATGTGATTTTGGAAGTGGATGCCAATCCTGCTTCTAAAGCTGTCTTAAACTGGGAGCTCCACCAAACACTGTCCACCATGGGCAACTGTTGTGGCATTTGACACGCCAATGGCACAAGGTTCAGTATCACAGGAAACCCAGATTACTTCAGTACAGAAAATTGACAGAAGAATGATGTACAACTTAGAAGAATGTTCTTCCAAAATATAACAACACTCATTGCACTTAGCAATGATTAAGTGTTTTCAAGTTGAATATGACTCATAGCAACTCTATGAACAAAAGACCTCAACCCTGCCTATAATTAACATCATTTCTCTATGTCCACACAGTTTCCAGAGTCATGCAGTTTAGGAAGCGGATGCTTCTCCTGCTTCCAAACCTGAAACAATTTGGAAGCAATTTTAAACACTGTCCATGAGGGGTAACCATTTTGCACAACCATGGCACAGTGTTCAGCATCATAGCAACTCCATCCAAGTTACTTCAGTATAGCAAATAGATAAGTGCTGTACCACTTAAAGAATGTTTATCCCAAATAAATTAATTTCCATCTCCCCGAGTACAACCACTGCACAGGAGTCTCCAAGCCAGCTGCAGACTTAGCCCAGCACTATAGCAATTTAAATAGTTCAGTTAAAAGAAAATAGAAAGAGAGAGAGAGAGAAAAGAAGAAGAAGAAGAAGAAGAAGAAGAAGAAGAAGAAGAAGAAGAAGAAGAAGAAGAAGAAGAAGAAGAGAGAAAAGAGAAAGAGAGAGAGAGAGAGAGAGAGAAAGAAAGAAAGGAAATGGTTCACCTGTTCCAATCCATGGTCTTTTCAGTTGCTTCCTCAGCTTCTCAAGTTTAGAAAATGAATAAGGATGACAAAAACAACTGATCAATGCCTTTTAATAATCATCTTGGCCAAGTTTATGGAATATCTTAAGAACTACTCAAAGAACAAACAAGTTGTATTGGAAAAAATGCATACTTCAGATATGTTGTCAGGAGAAACTAGTCCTTGAAAAATATATCATTCTGGGAAAGGTGGGAGGTCAAAGAGAAAATGAAGACCTTGAAGAAGATAGACTGAACAACAACAAATAAAGAAAAGTAAGCAAACAATTTAACTGAAAAACAATGTATAGCATAGGGCTTAATCTGCGAGATCAGATGCAGGGGACATTTCTAACTCAGAATGATTGAGTGTTCTACTTGAGTCAAGAAATGCCACCTCTAGAGCCAAATCCAGGCAACAACTTAAATGTGAATATTGAACCTTTCTCACGCTAAGAATATCGTCCAATGATTTTACAAGATCTATAGGGCAGTAACTGAGTAACAAACACATAGTATATTATATTTTATATAAGCTAGCATCCTTGGTTGATGGTCTTAAAAGGGACTGCTTAAATGTGATAGATTCTTCCACAGGCTACAGGAGAGAGTAGATATTTGCTGGTGTTCTCTAAATTGATTTTATCATTCTATAAATTGATATGAATTGTCTCCTCTAGCTATAAAGCTATGCACATAGCATTATTCCTATTTCACAGAAGCAATGTGAACCTATGCAAGTAATTACACTACAGCATTGAAATATGATGAGGTCAATTTGCTTGTATCCAATGCTCAATGCACCTAATGCTTCTTGAAAAGTTTTTGAGCTTTTGAAAGCTAATTTTAAATTGCATTTGTGCATAGCCATCTGTGCTGAGCTGATTTCTAATTTGTTTATAGGGAAAAAAAGACTCTAACTGCCTTCAGAGTAGCTTTATGCATCCTAGAATGCTTAGTGCTTCAATATTATCAGTTTTAACCCTCACAGTCACCCTAAGTAGAAAGAGTTTAGAAAGACTGTTATTGTGATCGACATTTTTGTAAATTGGTAAATGAAGTGTCTTTTTTTTTTTAATCCGTTACCGTTGAGTCACAACCAACTCATTGTTGACCCTCCAGTGGATTTTCAGAGGCTGTAAACTGCAAGAGAGAAGATTACCCATCTTTTTCGCACAGAGATAGGTTGACACAATGACTTTAACAATGGGCTTGAACATATCAGAAATGGTGAGGGAAGCATGACATATGACAAGTTTCAGAACTGTTGTTTATAGGGTCATTATGAGTCTTAGACAACCTAACAACAACAACAACAACTTTGATGGAGAAAAATATAGATTTGAAAAAATTAGTTAAAACTTCAAAATAAATAGAGGCTAATACTCAACTTGTAAAATGTAATGCAAATTTCATATTAGTCTGCCCATGGGAAAATTTAGAAAGTTGAACAATGACTGGGGTTGGTAAAAGAAGAATTGATGTCTTTGAGTTGTGCTGGAGAATAGTACTGAATATACTGTTGAGTGCTAGGTGAACAAACAGGTTCGTCCTAGAGAGGGTGAAACCAGTTGTCTCCTTGGAGGCAAAGATTCTGAAACTTTATCTGACATACTTTGGACATGTTACAAGAAGGGATTAGTCCTTGGAGAGGGACACATCATGCTTAGGAAGGTGGGGGGATAGTGCAAGACAGGAAGACCCTAGACGAGATGGATTGATAGGGGTAGTGGGCGGTGGGTGTGTCCGAGATTATGAGGTTGGCTCAGGATAAAGTATGATTCAGAGCTGTTGTACATAGTCTCTGTGAGTCACAAATGACTTGACAGCATATAACAACAACAAAAGAACATGATTCTACTATGTTAGGAACCAAAGAATACAAATAGTGTTATATTTATAATTAAAAACCATTTCTAGATCCATCCTGAAGTACAATTTTGTGAGGGATAGGATTCAAAAAGACCTTTTAACACCATGATTATTGTTGTTATGTACCGTTGATTCAGAACTTAACCATAGCTGATCTTCCCCCTTCCAGCAGGTTGTCAGAGACAGTTAATAGCTGGGGAGGAGATTGCCCGTCCTTCTCCCATGGAGCAATTGGTGGACTCTAACCACATGCCTTCAGAATTATAGCACAGCTTCTTGCCACTAGGCCACCAGTGCGCCTACTAATACCACTATCATTCAAAAAAAATGCACCAACAATTAAAGCCAAGGAAAAGGAAATAGAATATTTCTAACAACTTTTGCAGTCTGGAAAGCTTGAACATGCAACCAAAAGTTGAACATGCGACATTAACTATTAATAACAATTAGTGACTGGAATGCAAATGTTGGGAACAAGGAAGAAGAACTAGTAGTCAAAAAACAGGGGCTTAGTGACCGACGTGAATCTAGAGATTATTACTGTGTGCCGTCAAGTCAGAACTGATTTATATCTGATCCTCCAGTGGATGTTCAGAGGCAATAAATCAAACCAAAGGAGATTGTCCATGTTTCTCCTATGGAGCTCCTGGTAGATTCAAACCATGTACATACCTTACACCTGCCCTGTACTGTTCCAACCTCATCATATCTGCTATACTTCACCTCCATTGCTCCAGTTACTGTCAATTTATGTCATTAAGAGACTTCCTCTCATATGCTGACCATACACCTTTCCAAGCTTTCCAAGCATAATATATTTTCCCCCCAGGACTGAACTCTTCTAACGACATTCTCAAAGTATATAAGTTGAAGTTTTTTCTTCATCCTCCCTCTAAAAAAACACAGCTCCAAAACATGTTCGTTTTGTTTTCTTGACAGTCGATGAGATATTCAATACTCTTCTCCAACGCCATAACTCAAAGACATCAATTTATTGACTGGAATGCTTTGTCAATGTTCAACTTTTTGATACATAAGAAGCTATTGAAATGATCCTGACTTGGATCAGATGCATCTTAGTCCCTAATTGACATCATGGCTCCTTAATACCTTGGAGAGTTCTCTGACCATAGACTTGTTCAACATTACAGGATTTTAAAAAAATTATTTATTTACTATTGTTGCCAAGAATATTTATTGTGAATTTAAGCAAAACAAAATTATTAACCATTTCAATCTTTTCATTATATATCATGATGTTGCCTATCGGTCCAGTGATTAGGATTTTTCTTTTACTGATGTTGAGATTTAACAGGTCTTTGGTCTTCTGCAATAAGTATATTACCTAATATAATTATTGAAGTGTGTAGACACTTTTTTACCACCTGTATGTCAGTGTTGGCTTTTGTGTTACTATGGTGTGGGAAGATATGTGATCATTATTTCAAATACCCACTGATTCACTTAAGATACACAGGTCTCAGATAGTAGATAGTAGATACTAAGGAGGGTTAGGGATAAAGATCTAAAGAAGGAAGAAGAAAATAAGACCAAAATGGATATCAGAAGAGACTCTGAATATTGCACCAGAGCACTAAGAAGCCAAAGCAAAGGGAAGAAATCAAGAAGTTAAGGAGCTGAATTGAAAATTTTAGAAGACTGCTAGGGAAGACAAGGCAAAATATTACAATGAAATGTGCAAGGAACTGGAGTCGGAAAATCAAAAGGGCCAAACTCCTTCAGCATTTTTTAAGCTGAAAGAACTAAAGAATAAATTTAAGCCATGAGTGGCAATGCTTAAGAATGCTATGGGCAGAATATTGAATGGTTCAGGAAGCATTAAAAGAAGATGGAAGGAGTATACAGAGTCATTGTACCAAAAAGGATTGACTGAACTAGAAGAATTTCAAGAAACAATATATGATCAAGAGGCAATGGTGATGAAGGAAGAAATTCAGCCTGCTCTGAAGGACTTGGCAAAAATAAAGCCCCAGGAATTGATGGAATATCACTTGACGTTTTTCAGCAAACAGATGCTGACCTATTTGTGCTCACCAAGTTGTGCTAAGAAATCTGCAGGAAAACTACTCAGCCAACTGACTAGAAGAGTTCCATATTAGTTCCCATTAAAAAAAAAATTGACCCAACAGAGTGTGGAAATTATTGAAGAATATCACATGCTAGCAAAATGCAAAATCCTGCTGAAGATTATCCAGAAAAGACTTGAACAGTACATTGACAGAAAACTACCAGAAATACAAGGCGGATTTAGAAGAGTCCTGTCAGTAGGGACATTATTGTCAATGTCAATTAGATCTTGACAGAAAGCAGAGAGTACAAGAAAAAATATATATCTGTGTTTCATTGACTATGCAAAAATACTTGATTATGTGGATCACAATAAATTGTGGCTAACCTTAAGGACAATAGGAACCTCAGAATACTTGACCATGCTTATACAAAACCTATACTTGGACCAAGAAGCAATTCTCAGAACAGAGCAAGGAATCACTTCATGGTTCAAAATCAGGAAAGGAGTACATCAGGGCTGCATCCTGTCTCCATACCTTTTCAATCTGTATGCAGAACAGATCATTCAGGAAGCATGGCTTTATGAGGAGGAGTGTAGCATTAAGATTAGAGGAAGAGTCATGAAACTCCTACAATATGAAGATGACTCAACCTTGCTTGCTGAAACTGAAGACCTGAAGCACTTGTTGCACAAGGTCAATCACTGTAGACTTAACATGGATTTAAGCCGAATATTAAGAAGACGACGATTCTCACAACTGGGCCAACTGGCAATATTATAATAGATGGAGAAGAGATTGAGTTTGTTGACAATTACAGCTTGCTCAGATCCACAATCAACACTCTTAACATTAGCAGTCAGAAAATAAAAAAATTAATTGCATTGGGAAAATCTGTTGTCATGGACCTTTCCAGAGTGCTGAAGAATAACAATGTATTAATACAAAGGTGTGCCTAATCTAAGCCATCGTCTTCTCAATTACTTGTTATGTTTCAGAGAGTTGGATAATGACTAAGGATGACAGAAGAAGAATAGATGCCTCTGAGTTGTGGTGCTAGAGAAGATTCTTGAACATACCATGGGATGCCAGAAAACCAAATAGATATGTCTTGGAGAGGATGAAACCAAATCTCTCCTTGGAGACTAGAATTTTACCACTCTATCTCACTTACTTTGGGCATGTGGCCAGAAGAAGCAGGTCCTTGGTGAAGGACATCATGGTCAGAAGGTTGGACGGACAGCGCATGAGAGGAAGACCCCAGATGACATGGACTGATACAGTAACTGGAGCAATAGGGTTAGTGTATCAGAGTTAGTGAGACTGGCTCAGGACAGGGAAGGGTTCAGAGCTCCTGTACATAAGGTTGTTATACATCACAGGTGACTCAATGGCACATGACAACAATAACATACTATGAGCAGTTTGGAAGCAGCCATGGCATCCGCTTCCTAAATAAAATGCTTCTGGAAACTTTATGAACTTTGATAAATGTCAGTGGTTATAGAGGTGTTTCAGGCCAGTTTTTCAAGGGGTCATTATGAGTCATGCTTGACTCGAAGGCAATCAACAACAACAACAACAACAACAATATATTTCTGAAATTTCATCAATGAAAACCTAGATCTTTATGGAACATTATCTGACTTGCTTGCTTTAGACACCATCCAGAAGGATCAATCAATGGAGAAAGAAATTATATCAGTAAAGTGGAGCATTTTGTTGTTGTTAGGTATCATTGAGTCAAAAGTGATTCATAGCTGATCTTTCATGTAGAAAGTTTTGTAACACAGTAAATAGTATAGGAGTATATTTCCCCTCTTACTCCCGTAGTGCAGCTGGTAGATTTGAATAGCTTCCCTTCAGTTTGGCAGAACAGGTCCTTACCATTTGGCCACTAGATTTCACTAATTAGAAGACTTGAGAGAGACCCTTGGTGACATACATTTGCACAATAGCCTTAATAATAGACTTAGACACGCAATCAATCATGAGGATGACATATTTGTTGTATATAAAGCCAATATAAGTTGGAATCCATTTGACAGCACCTACCTGACTATCTAAAAAGTGGGGACGGGTAGAAAAACTCAACAGAATTTGGTAATTAAAAGTGGAATGAAGAGAATAAAAAAGTAAATCCAAGAAAAGAAGACATAACAACATCTCAGATGCATAGCATCTGAGAACTGGACAATGAATAAGAATGACAGAACAAGAATTGATGCCTTTGAGTTGTGGTGTTGGTGAAGAGTGCTGAACATCCCATGGTCTGCCAAAAGAACAAACAAATATGTCTTGGAGAGGGTGCAGCCAGAGGGCTCTCTATTTATTTTTAAAATTTTTTATAGTGCCAATTTTAGGTACATCTTTATTGGAGACATTGCATTTTCCACTTACAATACAGTGATAATAAAGTGCAATGTTAATTCCTTTCCCTATACATTCCATGTTCAAGTACTGAGAATGCCCAGAAATTTAATCTAGCAGTTTAGACTATTCAACTGCAGTGTGCTACAAATTTGGGTCCTTCAAAATTTAACTGTGGGACAATAAATGCTAAAGTATGCAGATTGGTTTAGTCAACCTCTTCAATGGTGGGTCCAGAAGAGGTGCCACCAGATGGAGGAGCTCCACCACCAGGGAAGCCACCAGGCATGCCTCCGGGCATACCTCCAGCACTCTGGTACAGCTTGGTGATGATGGGGTTGCAGACCTTCTCTAGTTCCTTCTGCTGATGCTCAAATTCCTCCTTTTCTGCAGCCTGATTCTTATCATGCCATTTGATAATTTCATTGCACTTGTCAAGGATCTTCTGCTTGTCCTCGCCATTGATCTTGCCTTGAAGCTTTTCATCTTCAACTGTTGCTTTCATATTAAATGCGTAAGACTCAAGGGAATTCTTAGAAGACACCTTATCTCTTTGCTTCTCATCTTCAGCTTTGTAATTCTCAGCCTCCTGAACCATTCGTTCAATGTCTTCCGTACTCAAGTGGCCCTTATCATTGGTGATGGTACACGTGTTTTCTTTCTCAGTGCTCTTGTCCACAGCAGAAACATTAAGGATACCATTGGCATCAGTATCAAATGTGACTTCAATCTGAGGAACACCACGAGGTGCAGGTGGTATCCCAGTGAGCTCAAACTTGCCAAGCAGGTAGTTATCTTTGGTCATGGCATGCTCACCTTCATAGACCTGAATGAGTACACCGGGCTAGTTGTCAGAGAAGGTTGTGAAGGTCTGCATCTGCTTGTTAGGAATGGTTGTATTTCGCTTGATGAGGACAGTCATGACTCCAACCAGCAGTTTCAATACCAAGAGAAAGTAGAGTGACATCCAGGAGCAACAAATCTTGAACATTTTCAGATTTGTCTCCAGAGAGAATAGCCGCCTGGACAGCTGCACCATAAGCAACAGCCTCATCTGGGTTGATGCTCTTGTTCAACTCCTTTCCACTGAAGAAATTCTGAAGAAGGTTCTGAATCTTGGGAATTCTGGTAGAACCACCCACCAGGACAATATCACGGATCTGTGACTTGTCTAGCTTATCATCCCTCAGAGATTTCTCCACAGGGTCCAGAGTGCCATGGAAAAGATCAGCATTCAATTCTTCAAAGCGGGCTTGGATAATGGAAGTATAGGAGTCAATTCCCTCATACAGAGAATCTATCTCAATACTGGCCTGGGTGCTGGAAGAAAGTGTGTGCTTTACATGTTCACAAGCAATGCAGAGGCATCTGACAGCCAGCCCTCTTGTTTTCACTGAGGTCTTTATGTTTGCACTTGAACTCTACGATGAAATGGTTGACCATTCTGTTGTCCAAATCTTCTCCACGCAAGTGGGTGTCTCCAGCTGTAGACTTGACCTCAAATAGCCCATCTTCAGTAGTGAGGACTGACACATCAAAAGCGCCACCTCCTAAGTCAAAGATGAGCACGTTCCTTTCAGCACCTACCTTTTTGTCCAGACCATAAGCAATAGCAGCAGCAGTTGGCTCCTTGATGATTCAGAGCACATTGAGGCCAGCAATGGTTCCAGCATCTTTGGTAGCCTGGCCCTGAGAGTCATTGAAGTAGGCTGGTACAGTGACAACAGCATTGGTAACAGTCTTCCCAAGGTAGGCTTCTGCAATTTCCTTCATCTTTGTGAGAACCACCTCCTCTGGATAGAAACTTGTGGTCTCTCCTTTATATTCTACTTAGACCTTGGGCCTACCTGCATCGTTCACCACCCTGCAGGGCCAGTGTTTCATATCAGACTGCACAACAGCATCATCAAATCTTTGTCCAATGAGACATCTGGCATCGAATACTGTATTAGTAGGATTCATTGCAACTTGATTCTTTGCCGCATCGCCAATCAATCGTTCGGTATCGGTAAATGCGACATAGCTTGGGGTGGTCCGGTTGCCTTGATCATTTGCAATGATCTCCACTTTCTCATGCTGGAAGACCCCTACACAAGACTAGGTGGTGCCAAGATCAATGCCAACCACAGGGCCCGTGGACATGGTTGCTTAGTGCAGATCCCAGGTGGTAAAGGGGAAGAACAGTACCTCAAGGCTGCCGCTGCACTAAGTGAGCCAGAGGGCTCTTTAGCGGTAAGGAGGATGAGACTTCACCTCACATACTTCCGGAGGGACTATTTCTTGGAGAAAGACATGTTGCTTGGAAAAGTAGGTAGTCAGTGAAGGAGAGGAAGACCAGGTGGACTGACACATTGACCGCCACAATTGACTCTAATGTGTCAGGAAGTGTGCTTGATGGAATTGGCTAGGACAGAGTTCAGGCCTATTGTTTATAGGGTCACTATGGGTCATATTTTACTCAATGGTACATAACAATAAACAGCAACAGCAACAGCATATCTTTAAGCAATATACTTAAGTATTATATACAAAACTGTCTAAATTATCATAAGAAATTTGGTTGTTATGTATAATTGAACCACTCAAAGCTGACCCACCAGGAGGTTTTCAGAAGCTATAAGTCACATTTTTTGTACATAAAAAAAATATTGAGTTTTCAAGGCTGGAAGCCTAATGCGAAAGAAGTTGTGCTGCCAACCAAAAGGCAAGTAGTCTGGGCTTGTTAAGAAAAAGACAGAAAAATCTCTTGTGGGATTTACAACCTCTGAAAATCTGCTATGAGTCAGTTCCTATTTGATGACAGATAACAACATGTTGCTGGCAACATACAGCCTTTGAGTCAACTATGTAACTCATCACAGACTGTACTGTCAGAGCTATTCCTTTTCTATTCAGGAACCCATAGGAAGCTCTTGTGGCAGATTCTGCAAGGAGTTGCACTTCTTACCCAAAAAGCCATTCATTTCTAATGTCTTGAATCCACCAATGGTTCCCCATGAAAAGATGAGCAGTCATTATGGAGGATCAACTCAGTCAGTTCTGACACAACAACAGTGAGACACAGGGATAGACAGAGAGTAAAGCATTTACAACTTGTGTTAGCATAGTTTAGCACAGAATAATAAACTAACCTGTTTGTCGAGGGGATAAAGATTGGATTTGAGAATGTAATGAGGCTCTTTGGAGACTGCATTTTCCACACTTATTTGAGTAAGAAAATGGAAAATATTTTAAAAGCATGAAGTGGATGCAGAAAAAAAATTAATTTAAAGAAATGATTGAAAGTCTTGACTTACCACTAATATAATAAGCAACTTAAGGTCAGAGACCCTGGCTTTTACTTTCTTTTATTCTCTTAGTGATGAATACACTAATGGAAGTAATCAAATATTGGTGGAGTGTACAGCTATTTCATAACATTGAGAACTACTAAAGATCAATCTAATAAAGGAGTAGAGGTTTAACCTTTAGTGAAATAAAGCCATATTTCAAAATATCCACCAATTACTTGTCTAAAATGTGCCAGGAGACTACCACTATTGTATCATTTATCTTCGTTTAACAATTCAAAATATTTTTGGTAGAGATTTTAATATATATTTCAAAATAATTTTTCCAGAAGGTCTCTGAGTGTCAAATCTAAATCTTATCTTGATCTAAATATTATTATTGTGCTTCTACTATCCTAGCTATTAGGGGTTTTCTGGAATAAAAGCTAGCTTAAATGTGAAATATTTGCAACCTCACATAACCAAAATAAGTTATTTGTTGATTCAACTCAACAAGATTTGCTTACCTTTATCAATTTGTATTTCTGATGCCAATGGCTAGAAAGTGAACCTTTTGAAGGGCAAGAAATTATTTTTGTTCAGAAACAGCACCCAGAGCCTCTTGGGTGGTGGTTCAACACAGCAATAGGGGAAATTCAGTGTTAGGCTGTTTATCATTTTTCTTTCAATGTTTCCCTAGTAATAAAATACACAGCTGCCTTTTTGATGAATATTGTAACATTCAAGCTAAATTTTACATGGAATACATGTCATTTTGGAAATGAAAAGATAAATCTAACACTGGAAGAGCATTGTTCAAAGTATTAAATATGTTGTTGTTGTTGTTGTTATGTGCTGTCGAGTCATTTGCAACTCATAGCGACCCTATGTACAACAGCCCTAAACCCTGCTCTATCCTGTGCCAATCTCATTGCCTCTGACACACCCATCCTGATTTCCCCAGTCACTGAATCAATCCATCTCATAGAGGCTCTTCCCCTCTTGCACCATCCCTCCACCCTCCCAAGCATGATGTCCCTCTCTAAGGACCTGTCCCTCCTTGCAACATGCCTAAAGTATGTCAGATGAAGCCCCAGAATCCTTGCCTCCAAGGAGTTGCTTGGTTTAATCCTCTCCAGGATGAATCTGCTTGTTTTCTTGGCAATCCATGGTACATTCAATACTGTTCTCCAGCACCACAGCTCAAAGGCATCAATTCTCCTTCTGTCCTCCCTAGTCATTGTCCAACTCTCTGATGCATAACAAGTGATTACAAAGACCATGACCTGTATCAAGGCACACCTTAGTGTCCAGAGAGACACCGTTGCTCTTGAGTACTTTAGAGAGGTCCCTAACAGCAGACTTTCCCATTGCAATACCTTTTTTTATTTCCTGGCTGCTGGTGCCAAGAGTGTTGACCGTGGAGCCGAGCAAACTGAAGCTGCAAACAATCTCAATCTCTTCACCATCCATCTTGATGCTACTAATTGGTCCAGTGGTGAGAATCTTTGTCTTCTTGACATTAAGCCTCAGTCCATACTGAAGACTGCATACCTTGAACCTTCGCAGCAAGTGCATGAGGTCCTCCTCAGTTTCAGCAAGCAGGGTTGTATCATCTGTATAACACAGATTGTTAATAGGTCTTCCACCAATCCTCACGCCACAGTTCTCCTCATAGGGCCCAGCCTCCCAGATAATCTGCTCTGCGTACAGGTTGAAAAGGTATGGAGACAGGACACCACCCTTCCCAATTTTGAACCATGCAGTGTTACCCTGCTCTGTTCTGACAACTGCCTCTTGGTCCAAGTATAGGTTTCGCATTAGCACAATTAAATGTTCTGGGATTTTCCATTCTTCTCAGAGTCAGCCACAGTTTGTTATTATCCACAGAGTCAAACGCCTTTGCATAATCAATGAGACACAGATAGATATTCTTCTGGTATTCCCTGCTTTCAGCTAAAATAGATCCTTTAAAATTCCAAGTGACCCTTGTGCTCCCAAATTTGCAATCCATATGATGCTATGATTATGTTTTATTAACGTTTATTTTAAATGCAGCAGTAAGCCAATGTAAAGGTTGACATTTTTAATCATTAATAGGTTAAAAACTAGTAACTCACAGATACTTTTCATAGCCACTATCATCATAGCAAATTTATGCCTCACTTATTTTTCTAATGCATTCAACACAATTGGACAAATACAAGCAAATCAAAACAAGATGTTTTTAGATGTGTAGGGTTTTTTATTCTTTTCCTGAGGAAATATGTCATTACTGGCACTTTTAATATATTGCAAAGCAAAAGGACTGCTTTTCATGTGTGAATTCTGTTTTATAAAAACACATACAAATGCAAAAAGGACATTTTCAGAATCCTGACTGCATTTATTTAATTTACTGGCTATTGAAAAGAATTTGAGGGTTTCCCCTATATTTAAGAATGTTTTGTTGTTAAGTGCCATCAAATATAAGACGTAATATTCCATGTTTAAGAATATGTGGGGGAATGGATATTCTTGAAATCATTCTATTCATAACTCTGATGTTAAAGACTGGTAAAGACAACATTTATTGTTTTGTGTGTCCCTGAGCCAGAATTAATCCATTGCCGACCCTCTAGCAGATTTTTTTCCCCAGGGAGCAGGTGGTGGATTCAAACTGTTAACCTCTGAGGTTGCAGCACATCTTCTTAAAACTAGTCCACAAAAAAAAAAAAAAAAAATAGCCCACCAGAGCTCCCTAAATACACCACTAATAAAGATAACAATAAGACAATGTTCCTCAGGAACATAACAAAAAATTCTCAAGAAAATACTAACCAAGGAATCCAACATCACATCAAAAATAATATATATAATAATCATGTGAGATTCATAAGAGTTGAATAAGAATGATTCAATATAAGAAAAACAGTTTGAACTACATCAGTAAAATGAAGGAAAAGAATCAGATGATATCATTTGACTAATAAAATGCATTTGACAATATTGAACACCCTTTCTTAGTCAGCAAAATAGGGTTAGAAAGGAATTTTTCAGCATAAATATATGTTGTTATATATCTCCATCTCTATATATCTATTATGTAGGTGGTGGTGTTGGTTGCCATCAAGCTGAGCACAACACATATTGACCATATGAACAAAAGGCCTGAAACCTTTCTATAACTATTGTCATTTATCAAAGATCATAGACTTTTCAGAGGCATATTGTTTAGGAAGTGGATGCCATTCCTACTTACTAACCTGTCTTAATCTGGGAGCTCTACCAAACACTGTGTACTATACCTTCAGTGGCCACCACTGGTCCTAACTGAAATAAATTGAAAAAGTTTCCCTTGTAATGGGAACCAAATAAGGATTCTCATTATCAGCACTCTTATACAATAGTGTACTGGAAGTCTTTTGTCAGAATGATAAGGCAGAAAAATGAACAAAAAGCATCCAAATTTGCAAAAAGAAATAATATTATCTCTACTTTCAGATGATATGATCCTATACAGAGAAAACCCCAAAGGTTCAAAAATAAAATTATTCACTCTAATTAGCCAATTCATTAATGTAGCAGGGTGCAAGATGAATTTAAGATCAGTGGTAATTAATTATATAAAATACAGTTATATGATATATTCTATGAAACACATTTTGTAAGAATGAAAAAAGAACAAAAATCCAAAGGGAATAAATGTAATATAAAAATATAAAAAATCCTGTTAACAACCACATCAACTAGAAGCATATCCTTCCCCAGTAAAATCCTCAGGTGAAGCCTCAGCCACACATATTTATTCTTGCTTTGTATTGATTCTTCTAGGTTGCTAGCTTTACTAAAATTGAATCAGATTCATAATAAATATATACAGATTTTGCACCAAGACAAAAGTTACTGAATATGAATCTACAAAGTGATACAGCATGGATGTCATATTTATACTGACTAAAGAGAAGAATGGTGGTTTAATGATAAGAGGTTATGCTTCCAACATAAAGGCATGTGGTTCAAACCCACTAATTTCTCCAAGGGAGAAAGATAGCTAATCCCCCCATCTTATTTACTACCTCTGAAAATCCAAAGGAGGGTCAGATATAACTTGACAAGGTATAAGAATAACAGAGACAGAGGAAAGGATTTTATGTCAAATATTTGCTTTAAGAAACAAACTCTGGTTTAGTTGCAGAGGGGAAAGAATAAGTCCTCTGATAGTCAAGTTTGATAATATTAATGAAATAATATTGCTTAGTATTGTAAGTCGTATGCTGAAGCTATTAATGTGATGGAGTGGCTAGTAGTTACCTGAATAGTTTCCTGGATTGTAGTATTGTGACATTGTGTTCTGGCTATGGTGGTAAGATGCTATATAAATGCAGATGTTAGAATTTTTTAATAGAAAATTATTAACATCAGTGGTTAATACAATTCTCTTCACTCTTCAAACATTTCATTTCCAATTATTAGGTAATTATATTCTGCGAAAATAGATGATTATGGACCATGGAACATGACTACCTCATTATATAAGTGCCAAAATGCGTCATCATCTGTCACAGCATTGAGAATCATACCTGTCATGTGAGCACATAACTTTAGCTATTGTAGCCAGTGTATATACAATCATAAAATAATCTATAAGTGAGAAATAAGGGTTCTGTATGCTGATTAAGTGGAAGGAGGAGTGGCATCCACTTCCGTAACAGCTTGCCTCCGGAAACCCTATGAACTTGGAGAGAGGATGAAAGGCACCCAAGCGTCGAGGACTTTCCTTCACAGGGTCGCTATGAGTCGCCTGCGACTCGACGGCACTTAACAATAACAACAACATGCTGATTAAACCCATAATCTAACTCATGCTGTCAGTTCTGCCTCATACTGACTCTAAAGACAGAGTTACTTTGTTCCATATAATTGCCAAGACTGTTCGTTTTCTGGAAATAGACTCAAATATTTTTTATACTATGGATCAAATTGTGATCTCAAAATACTTATTCCATGGTTAGCTCTCAAGTACTTACTGTTTGCTCTACCAAGGCTTTCTATTTACACTGATATTCAGAACATAATGTGGTGAAATCTTGACTATTACTTGGCCAGTACTGCATTCTTTACATTTTCAATTTTTTACAGTTTTTTTAACAACTGTTCTGATGAGAAGGTGGCCCAAACAACCAGATTGTTTACAATCTTTTTTTTAAAAATTTATTTTTTGGAAGTTTGATTCGTGCTTTAGTAAGTCTCTGTTGGTACTTGATGTTAATCTACTTCAGCCTTTAAAGCAAATTAAACCAAGCCCTCTTCAATAGTGTATACTTTAACTCTTGACTCTCCATCAGTTTCTGAGTCTGTACATCTGAATAGGAGCGGATTATTTCATCTTTCTACATAAAGCATTCGGTGAACTCACACTGTGTATTTTTCAATTACCAACCCAGCATGGTACAAACCATGCCACCGGACTGATTGCTTCTGTATTTAAAGATGAAATATGCTTTTTGAAGCTTACAGCTCCTTAAAAATTTGGAATAAGTACTATCTCTATATATACTTTTCATTGTTTATTTGTTTTGACGAAGTAATTACTCATTGTTCTATCAGCTCTCATTATTTTCAGTGAAGTTCCCGCAGTGATTCTTGACTTTAGATACACATATAGAGGAGTTAATTAATAATGTGAAGAGTTATAAAAATTCAAGTATTCAAGACATATTCTGGAATTAATTCCTTCAAAATAATCTGTAAATCCTTAATGATACACTTTGGTCATTTTCAAACTCTTCAATTAAGAAATGGGACATAACATTGTTTGAGCTCTGATAAACAGTTCTTTCATCAATAAATGAGACAATCATAATAAATTCTGTTTGGTCATTTCAAGGTAGATTTTGTAGTCTTTGAATCACAGGTGTCAGCTAAACTGTGTATTTTAGCCAAATGTATATACACATGTAAATTAGATAATACATACGATTGTCTATATCAAGAAACAATGCAATTATCATACCTCATACCTACTGTATCTGACTGCTAACAAAAAGGTTAGCTGTTCAAATCTGCTAGCTGATCAGTGGAAGAAAGAGGCACAGTCTTATCATAGAAAGACTTAAAACTTCAAGAAGTTACTGGTAGGGCTTCATCAGTTGGATTGACTAAACAGCAGTGGCTATGTGTGTTTAAATTATGTATACTTTCAAATAAGTAATAATTTTTCTACTCAACAGGTGTTTACATGACCTAGCACTTTCATTCTTAACAGTATCAATAAGCTAGCAGAGTTGTTTTGTTTTATTGGGTTTTTTTGCATAGGACTTTGTTTAAGAGAAGCTAAGCAATTAGGACAATTATGACTCTGAATACATTTTACTTCTCCCTAACTCATGACAATGCCTTGAAAGAGCTTTTTTAAACCACTCATAAATTTTATTTTTTTCAAAGACCAACATTGTCCATAATTTCCCAATACTTCATTTACCATAAAAGGCAGGAAGGTAAGAAGAAGAAGATTCTTTTCTTTTTCACAAAAAATCAAGAGTAAGAATAAGAAGAGAGAATTGTCATGATTATAGTTAAAAGCATTTTAATTAAATAAAATAAAAAATAAGTAAAGACAATTAACATCAGAGTTATTAACTGCATAAAATGAAATAAAAAATCAAGGCTAGAGCAGTTATATGTACCAAAAACTATAATGAAAAATTATGCAGTTAATGATGAACCAAATCAACATATATTGTTAAACTTCATTAATTTGTCTTACCAAAAAGTACATATTTTTCTTGAATGACATTTAAAAAAGAATTTCCAAATCTAGGGTATATGTATCAGACACATCTTAGTTTTTAAACTGGTATCATTGCTGTTCAGGTCTTTGGAGAGATCTCTGACAACAGGCTGGCCCAATGTTATATGTGTCCAGATATCTTACTGCTGGTAACAAGGATGTTGACTGTGGATCCAAGTAAGACAATATAGTTGACAATGAAAATCTCTTCTCCATTTATTATGATGCTTCCCATTGGCTCAACTGTAAGGGGTTTTTCGGGGTTTTTTTTTGTTTTTTTTTTATTATGTGAGTTATAATCCATATTAAAGATGATACTGTCCTTAATCTTCTGCAGCAAATGCCTCACATTTTCCTTGCTTTCATTAGCAAGGTTATGTCATCTGTATAATGCAGTTTTTTGTCGATGAATTTCCAGCAATCCTTATGATACTCTATTCTTCATAAAGTCCATGTTCTCTAGTGTTTTCTCAGCATGTTGTTATTGTTGTTGTTGTTATGTGCCATAGTGTTGCCTGAGAGTCACAGCAAACCTATGTACAACAGCCCTAAACCCTAAACCCTACTCTATCCCTTGCCAGTCTTATTGTCTCTGACACACATATCCCCAGTATGTCAGTGACTTAATCAACCCATCTCATTGAGGGTCTTCCTCTCCTGTGCTGGTCCTCCACCCTCCAAAGCATGACATATTCTCCAAGGACTGATCCTGCCTTGAAACATGTCCAAAGTATGTCAGACAAAGCTTCAGAATCCTTTCCTCCAAGGAGAAGCCTGGCTTCAACCTACCCAGAACAAAATTGTTTGTTCACCTAGCAGTCCATTGTATATTCAATATTCTTCTCCAGCACCACAGCTCAAAGGCATCAACTCTCCTTCTATCATCCCTAGTCATTGTCCAACTCTCTGATGCATAGCAAGTAATTGCAAAGACTATGGCCCGGATCAGATGTGCCCTAGTTTCCAGACTGACATAATTGTTTTTCAATACTCTGTAGAGGTCTCTGACAGCAGACTTTCCCAATGCAATTTGTCTTTTAATTTTTTGGCTGTTGGTATCAAGAGTGTTGATTGTAGAGCGAAGTGAATTGAAGCTGTCTACAATCTCAATCTCTTCACCATCTATCATGATGCTGCCAATCGGCCCAGTGGTGAGTATTTTTGATTTCTTGCTGTTGAGCTTCAATACATATTAATGACTTTAGTCCTTGACCTTCAACAGCAAGTGATTCAAATCCTCCTCAGTTTCAGCAAACAGTTGTATCATTTGCATAGTGCAGATTGTTGATGAGTCTACCTCCAATGCTGTTGCCACACATCTCCTCATAGACACCAGCCTCCCAGGTAATCTGTTCCATATCCAGACTGAAAAGATATGGATATAGGACATTCCTGGCATACACCGTTCCCAATTTCAAACCATCCAATGTTCCCATGCTCTGTTTTGAGGAATGCCTCCTGGTCCAAATATAGGTTTCGCATAAGCACAATCAAGTTTTCTGGGATTCCCATTCTTCTCAGGGTCAGCCACACTTTGTTGTGATCCACACAGTCAAATTCCTTCACATAGTCAGTTAAAACACTGTAGACATTCCTCTAGTATTATCTGCTTTCAGCCACGCTACATCTGAAATTAGCTATAATATTCCTAGTGCCATGTCCTCTCCTAAATCCAGTCTGCACTGTTGATGTGATGTTCCATTAATTTTTGAATAATCTTCAGCAGAATGTTGCTTGCATGTAATATGAATGATACTATTTGATAATTTCCACTCTGTTGGATGACCTTTCTTTCGAATGGGAACAAACATAGATCTCTTCCGGCTAGTAGGCCAGGTGGTTGTCCTCCAGATTTCTTGACACAATTTAGTGAGCACATCCAGGGTAGTGTCTTCTTGTTGAAATATGTCAATCAATTCCTGGGGCCTTGCTTCATGCCAATTCTTTCAGAGCATCTTGAACTTCTTCCTTCATCAGCACAAGCTCTTGCTCATACATTATTCCATGAAATTTTTCTGTTATCACCAATTCCTCTTGGTACAATGACTCTTATACTCTTTCCATCTTCTTTTAATGCTTCCTGGATCATTTACTATTCTGTCCAAAGAATCCTTAAGTATTGAAAATCAAGGTTTTAATTTGTTCTTCAGTTTCTTTAGCTTAATAAATGCTAGGCGAGTTTGGCCCTTTTGATTTTCTGACTTCAGCTCCTTGTACATATCATTGTAATACTTTGTCTTCCAGTGCTGCCCTCTGGAATCTTCTGTTCACCTCCTTAGTAACTTGATTTCTTCCCTTTGTTTTTGCTTCTTGGTGCTACAGTGCAATATTTAGAGTGTCTTCAGAAGTCCAGTGAATATCACCATCGTTCCAATATATGCACCAACAACTAAAGCCAAAGAGGAAGAAATAGAAGATTTATACCAAGTTTTGAAGTCAGAGATCAATTGAACATGCAATCAAGATGCATTAATAGTTATGGGTGATTGGAATGTAAAAGTTGGGAATAGAGAAGAAGGATCAGCAGTTAGAAAACATGGACTTGGTGAGAGAAATGAAGCTGGAGATAGAATTATAGCATTTTGCACTATCAATGACTTATTCACTGCAAATACATTTTATAAGAAACATAAACACAGGCTATACACATGGGTTTCACCTGATGGTATGTATAGGAATCAGATGGATTACATCTATGGAAAAAATTGCTGGATAAGGCTAATATCAACTTCGAAAACTAGTCCAGGTGCTGTTTCTGGAACAGACCACCAACTACTCATATGCAAGTTTAAGCAGAAGCTGAGGGAAATGATACTAAGTCTACTGGAACCAAAATTTGGCCTTGAATCTATCCTATATGAATTACAAAACCATCTCAGTAACAGGTTTGAGGTCTTAGACATTAATGAGCAAAAACCTAATGAGCTGTCAGAGGATATCAATAATATCATCCAGGAAGAATGAAAAGGGTCATTACATTGCTCAGCATACAGATTTAATAAGTATGGAAAAAAAGATATAGTCTGAGTCACAACTCTCTTAATTTAAATCCCATATGGTCCTCTTGCTCTGTCTGGACAACAGTTTTTTTGTTAGCCCTAACTTGTTATGATCTATATAGTCAAATGCCTTTGTATAATAAATAAAACACTAATGCACATTCTCCTGGTATTCTCTGTTTTCAACCAATGTGAAGTTTGTCTCTTAGTAAAGCTTTTCTAGTGTGAATGACTATGTGGAGGGATGCAACTATGTGAGTGTGGTGTGTCGGCCTTTCCACAAATGAATTGTTGATCTACCATTTCACAAGGAGATTTGCCAGTCTCAACAATCTTTAAGAGGACTGGCTAGTCTCATTTAAGAAATTGAACCAATCTAGATGTATAGAATAAAAGATCTTCTATCAGAAGAGAAAATTCCTCCCCCAGCCAGAGAAGAGAGATCTTCCCAAACTCAGTGAAATGGTGTATATGCTTTAGGATTGCAGCAGCAGCAATGGCTGAACTGGAGAATTGATGTGAGATGGGATTTGGGGGTTAAAGGAAGCCAATAATCCCAGGACTTTGTTGGACAATTGAGTAAAAAACCAATATTGGCAGGACTGAGCACTTGGGAGAATTCAGAGCCACTGAGCTTGCATGAATGTTTTGGGAGCTATCTTGTTTGTATTCTGTTATTGATCTGGATTATAACCTTTTCACATCATTAGTATGGCTCTGTGGTGTGGTATTTGAGCTATCACTATGGATTCTGGGCCCATCAATGTAGTAAAACTGATGTTGAAATGAGTAAAAAGAGGCATGGGAGTCTGGGGAACATTTCTGATTTCATGGGAATGGATTTTGTGTTATGTGTCATGAACGGGGAAAAGTTCCCTCTATTAAGTTGATAAATGTAAAATATGATGCTTTCCACAAGAACCACAGGACATCAGCAAAGATATCCCTGGTGTCATTTCCTTTTCTAAACCCAGTCTGAACTCTGGTAATTCTCGTCAATGTACTATTATACCTGCTTTTGGACAATCTTCAGCAATATTTTACTTGCGTGTTATATTAATATTATTCAGTAATTTCCACATTCTGTTTGATCATCCTGGGAATGGAAACAGATACGATTATCTTCCAATCATTTTCCAGGTTGCTGTTTACCAAATTCTTGGCACAGACTGGTGATCACGTTTATGGCTGCATCTGTTAGTTTGGAATATGCCAATTGGTAACCCATTGATTCCTGTGACCTTATTTTTTGCCAATGCTTTCAATGCAGCTTGAACTTCTTTCCTCGTCACCATTGGCTTTTTATCATATGTTACTTCCTAAAATATTTCAGTGTTGACCTATTCTTTATTGTGCATAGTTTCATTGAGTGCCATCTTTACTGGCACAGTAGCAGTTAGGCAAACTGTGGGCTCAGTCACTGTCTGTGGGAATACAATCTGTACCCAGAAACACACAGATGGACAGCAGGTGTGACATAGATCTGAATCATCCTCACTCACAGAAATGAGCAAGCTTAGCAAGGCTCTACTGACATCTACACACTTGCTTGTTTTTATGGTTTTCTAGTTGAGGTAAACAACTGTGCTATCATTCGAAAGGTACTCAGTTCAAATCTACTACTAGAGATAGACAATCTTTTCTGTTCCAATTTACTGCCTCTAAAATACTGCTGGAGGATAAGCTATGAGTTTGTCCTGACTTAATCTTGATAATACAAACAACTACGGCATTAGAGGAACGTTTATCTGCCAGTTGCTCAAATGGTGGTGGCTAGAAGGGTGAAAGGGAAAGACTTGGTGTGATGTGTTATCCTTTATATTTTTTTTTGTGTGTGTATACTTGCTTTTTAGTAGAATGTATATCTGTGTTTCATTGACTATGCAAAGGATTTTGACTGTGTGCATCATAACAAACTGTGGCTGACTCTAAGAAGAATGGGAATCCCAGAACACTTGATTATCCTGATGCGAAACCTATGCTTGGACCAGGAGGCAGTTGCCAGAATAGAGCAAGGAAACACTGCATGGTTCAAAATTGGGAAGGGTGTACGCCAGGTATGTGTTGTGTCCTGTCTCCGTACCTTTTCAACCTGTATGCAGAACATATTGTCTGGTAGGCTTGGCTCTATTAGGAGAAATGTGGGGTCAAGATTGGTGGAAGATCTATTAACAGTCTGCATTATGCAGATGACACAACCCTGATTGCTGAAAATGAGGAGGACCTGAAGCCCTTGCTGTAGAGGGTCAAGGACTGTATGTAGCCTCCAATATGGATTGAGGCTCAATGTCAGGAAGACAAAGATTCTCACCACTGGACCAATTGGCAGGATCAGGATGGATGGTGGAGAGATTGAGATTGTTCACAGCTTTAGTTTACTTGACTCCATAGTCAACACTCTTGGCACCAGTAGCCAGGAAATTAAAAGGCGTATTGTCATGGGAAAGTCTACTGTTAGGGATCTCTCCAAAGTACTGAAGAGCAATGGTGTCTCTCTGGAGACTAAAGTGCTTTTGATACAGGCCATAGTCTTTGGTATCACTTATTATGCATCACAGAGTTGGACAATGACCAAGGAGGATATAAAGAGAATTTATGCCTTTGAGCTGTGGTGTTGGAGAAGAGTATTGAGAATACCATGGACTGCTAGGAAAACAAACAGTTTCATCGTGGAAAGGGTTAAACCAGGTGGCTCCTTGGAGGCAACGATTCTGAGGCTCCGTCTAACATACTTTGGACATCTTGTAAGAAGAGACCGGTCCTTGGAGAAGCACATCATGCTTGGGAGGGTGGAGAGACAGAGCAGGAGGGGAAATTCCTCTAATAGGTGGATTGATTCAGTAACTGGGGTAATCAGGATGGGAGTGTCAGAGAAAGTATGATGGGCACAGGACAGAGCAGAGTTTGGGTCTGTTGTACATAGGGTCGCTATGAGTAGCAAGAGACTCAACGGCACATAACAGCAACAACAACATACTTGCTTTTTTGTAGTTTATTTGTAAGAGTACATTATTATTCTGTCAGTTCCTGTACTGAGATAGAGAATGATTGCTTCTATGATTCCATAAGTTTTGCCAACAGTATTTTAATACCATCAGGTAACTCATAATGATCACATTTCAGTGAAGTTCTAGGTTAAGACAGACTAAGAAGGACTTACTTTCCACTTCTGAAATACTGGCCTTAAAAAAAAGTCCTATGCATAATTCAGAGGTACCTTGTTACCCATAGAACCAGAGGTAAAATATTGTAACTGAAGATCTAAAAAGTGAGCAGGAAAAGCCATAAACATTAATTCATCAGAACACTACATGTATGAAGTAAATGTTTTATAAAAAATATTTTAAGTTGTGTAGAACAGAGTTAGTCACAATTGTGCTGTTGTTTTAGATACTTCTGGATAGTTAGTAATTTGGTGTACATTGTGAGTTTTCTTCCTGTTTTACACAGAGAAAAGATATTTAAAAGACTTATTAATCAGAGTCAGAATCAAACACAATGACATGTTTCCTATTAATAATTTTGACAACAGTGTCTTGGAATAGAAATTAAATTACAGTGGACCACTAACTCTGAAGAAGTGTGTAATATGGTCATAATTGTGCTCTTTATTTCTGTGACTATATACAATGATTCTCTTTTTATTCTTCCATGTAACGTTTTCACATGGACTTGTAAAAAAATTTTTGGCCTCAATTTGAACTTGAATATGAGTAATTGATACTCTGACTGCCATTCAACCCCTGGCCTAGTTTTGACTGCTCATACTGCACTTCTCAAAAAATTCCTTCCGCAGATGTAGTTAATCTGAATCCTGTGCTGCCTATCAGGGGAGGTCCATGTGTAAAGTTGCCATTTATCTTATAAAAAAATGTTAATGGCAATGAATAAATCATTGAAAACACAAAATTCACTCTATTTCCAGCCTCATTTCTTTCACCCAACCCATTTTCCCCCCAAATACTATTCCTTCTTAACTGTTTTCAACTTTTGCACTCCAGTCACCAATTATCATTTTCGTATTTTAATAGCATGTTTGGTCAATTTTGAACTGCAAGACTTGGTAAAAATTATGTTTCTTCCTCTTTGGCTCTCCATATAGAAATGTATGTTTTGAGTAATAGTCATATTACCAAGACTTCTTTGTATGCATATCAATAATATCCTATCACTTACAACATTATATTTCAGTCCTCGGTAAACAGTAGGGTATTAACTGACTTTTTCAATTCTTAGATATAGCCCTGGATGTGTTTGCCAGTCTATGCCAAGAAGTTTGGAGGATGCTATCTGGCAATAAAACAAAATTGGAAGAAGTCCATATTTGTTCCTATTCCCAAGAAAAGTGATCAAATGGAATGTGGAAACGACAAAACAATATCATTAATATTACATGCAAGCAAAAAACTGCTGACTATCATTTAAAAATGGCTAGAATAGTACATTGAAAGGGAACTGTCAGAAATTTAAGCAGGATTTAGAAGAAGCTATGGTAACAAGAATATAACAAGAATATCATAGCTAATGTCAGAAAGGTCTTGAATGATAGTAAAGAATACCAGAAGAATGTCTATTTGTACTTTATTTATTTTGGAAAGGCATTTGGCTGTGTGGATCCTAACCAGTTATGCCTAACATTGAAAAGAATGGGAATTCCAGAGCACTTAAACTATACTTACACCAGGAGGCTGTCATGCAAACAAAACAAGGGAACACTGCATGGTTTAATATTAAGAATGGAGTGTTTCAGGGTTATATTTTTCTCTCCATACCTATTCAATCCGTAGTCTGTGAAGGCGGAACAAATTATTCAAGAAGCTGGACTCTTTGAAGAGGAATGTGACACCAGGATCAGAGAGAGACTCATCAATAACCTGTGTTATATAGATGACATAATCTTGTTTGTTTAAAGTGAGGAGAATGCAAATTACTTTTTTTTTTCTATAATTATATTTTATTAATTTTCACAAACATTTACAGAGATTTTGGGCTTCCACTCA
>NW_006399835.1:8802737-8813330 GCF_000299155.1 Elephantulus edwardii | reverse complement strand
AGGGAATAAAAGGTATCCAAATAGGCAACGAGGAGGTAAAATTATCCCTCTATGCTGATGACATGATAGTATACTTAGAAAACCCTAAAGACTCAACAAGAAAACTATTGGGCGAATTACTTTTTGCAGTTGCAGAAGATCACAGAACATAGATCTTGATATAGTTTGCATCTTAGGGTCAAGAAAACGAAGATTGTTACTGCTGGAATCCCAAGTAACATCATGCAAGATGGAGAAAAGATTGAAATTGTCAACAACTTCATCTTAAATATCTCCATGATTAACACTCTTGGTACTAGCAGTCAGAAAAAGCCAAACATGTATTGCACTGGGAAAGTCTGTAGTTATGGAACCTCTTCAAATTTTGAGGAGTAATGATGCCACTTTGAGAACAGATGCTTGCCTGATGTAGGCCATAGTCTTTTTAGTCACTTGCTATGAATCTGAGAGCTGAACAATGCATAAGAATTACAGAAGAAGAAGAATTGATGTCTTTGAGCTGTAATGTTGTAGAAGAGTGCAGAACATCCCATGAACCGGCAAGAGAACAAAGATGTCTTGGAAAGAGTGCACCAAGAGCGTTCTTTGGTGGCAAAGGTGATGAGACTCACATATTTTGGCATGTTGCTAGGAGAGGCTATTCCATTCATCATTCTCAGAAATGTAGAGGGTCAGTGAAAGAGAGGAAGACCATTAACCAAGTGGATTGACATAATGAATACTGCAAGAGACTCTCATATGTCAGCAAGTCTGAGGATAGGTTAGGACAGGGTTCAGATTTGTTGTTCAAAGGGTTGCTTTGGGTAATACTTGACTCAATAGCACCTAACAATAGTATCAACATATAACCTGTTAAAGGAAAAGTAAATTTTTGGGAAATAAACTAGTTAGTATGAGATAATAATTTTTTTTAAATGAAGCACAGATCAATAGTGATTAATTTTGCAAAACACAATGTATGGGAATGTGTGTGAAACACAATGTGGATGAAGGAATAATATGTGAAACAGAATACATTTGAACTTTGTATGCAAACCAATATAAAATAAAAATTTCTTTTGGGGGAAAAAAGAAGACCTTTTGCTGAGTGAAATATCTCAGTCAGGAAAGGACAAATACTTCATAAGACTGCTATAAAAATAGGATTTTATGAAACATAATGCATGGAAATGATGAATGAAGAATAGTGTGAAACACAATACATAGGAACTTTGTAATGAAACCAATATAAAATTTAAAAAAGTTTAAAAATAGTTTAAACATGGAATAGTGAGGGGTGGGTGAAGAAAAGGTAAAGAGTAGATAGGTAACAAACACTGCACTGGGATTGTGAAAAGAATATCTAAAAGGAATGGATGATTAGACATTATATGTTTGACGATTAGCAATCTGGTACAAGACATGCATTAAAAGTTAATTAAGGCATTTGAAGGGGGAGAGGGATGGAGGAAATTGTATAAGAAGAAAGGGGAAAATATTTTGTGATTAATTTCACTTATTTGATTACCTCTAGTTCTTATAGATATGCCAAGCAAGTTCTAGAAGTCTGAATAAAGGAGAGGTAGGATGTAACTTTCTTTTTCAAGAAAGTAATTTCCTCAAGAGTGTTCTTTGCTGACAAAGATTGGTAGTTTTTGATTAATTATGGAATGTTCTTTTACCATCATTAACCACTCTTTATCTTTTTGCAGTATTTCCAAAGTGATAAAACTGATGAATTTAAGTTAATTTGGATTAAAATCAGAGAGCTCATTTGATGCCTCTGAGTTCACTTTATTTGCCACACACTTAAGTGTTTTCAAGTGGCTTGACATTTACTATTTCTCCTCTCTTTTCCAACTCCCTTGGATAAAAATATATTTTTATAATAGTTTTCTATTTGATAACTTAAAGTTTGTGGTTTGAAACCATCAGTCAACCTGTGGGAGGCAAATGTGACAACCTGCTTCTGCAAAGATTACAACCGTGGGAATCCTGTGTAGCAGTTATCAGTTCCAAGGGAACACTATGAGCATTGGTTCAATACCAATATATATATATATTAGGTTAGGTTATTGTTCTAAGTAACTGTGGATATTTAGGAGTAAGTTTCCACTTTTCATTTGTGGCTATAGTTATGTTAAAATATTCATCATTCAAAAATGAAAGATGACTACTTCAAAACATTTCTGCCAAATAGATTAGATAGTTGATTGCATTATTAAACAATTCACAAATTACATAACTGCCAAATTCAGTTATTATATAACTGCCAAACCATTGAGAACCATGGTCCATACAAGTTGTCAAACAGCCTTAATCAATACAACCAATGGTACTATGACCTCAAATTGCAACATTTCTTGCTGTCATATATAAGTTTTAATGTGTAAAATCCCTGTAAAATATGTTTTGTTTGTTTTTTCAAGTATTGTCATAAATTGTTGTTGTTGTGTGCTGTCGAGTCGTTTGTGACTCATAGCGACCCTATGAACAATGGCCCTCAACCCTGCTCTATCCTGTGCCAATGGCATTGCCTCTGACACACCCATCCTGATTACCCCAGTCACTGAATCAATCCATCTCATAGAGGGTCTTCCCCTCCTGCTCAGTCCCTCCACCCTACCAAGCATGATGTCCCTCTCCAAGGACCTGTCTCTCCTTACAACATGTCCAAAATATGTCAGACGAAGCCCCAGGATCCTTGCCTCCAAGGGGTAGCCTGGTTGCACAATGTTAAGTAATCAGGTAATTCATAGTGAAAAGTAGGTATATATAGATATATTGTTGTGACTGGGACATAATAACCCACATACAATGAGAAGAAACATTGCCTGTCCCTGGACCATCTTTATAATCACTTTCACATATTTGAGTGTTGTTGCAGCCACTGTGTTAATAATCTATTTCCCTTTAAGTCTTTTTTGACAACTGTCCATTTACTCAACATGATGTTCTTCTCCATGGACTCATTCCTCCTGAAAACCTGCAAAATTTGTCGTTATCATTACTGACTGAGGCTTATTTCTGACTCCATTTTCAACAAAATACACTTATTTGTTCTTTTAACAGTCCATGTTATGTTTAATATTCTGAATTTTACTAAGTTGGATTCTCTAGAGAAGCAAAAGCAATCTATACCTAGAACCCTGGTGGCGTAGTTCACAAGGAGCTGTACTGCTGACTAACTGACAGGTCATGGCTCTTTGGCTCATCAAATCCACCAGCAGCTCTGCAGAAGAAAGATGAGCTTTCCTTTCCCATTTGCAGTGATTTACAGTTATATACAGTCAAACGCACTGCTGTTGAGTCAATGGGACAACACTGTCCATCATTTTCCTTTGGAGCTGCTGGTGATTTTGAATTGACAGACATGTTGCCTTTGAGTTAGCAGCACAACTTGGTATAAACGACATAACAAGATCTATATGTGTATGTATGAGTATATGTATATATACTCACACATATATACATATATATGCCATATATGCATAATGTAATTATAGATGATAGATAGATAGATAGATAGATAGATAGATAGATAGATGATAGATATCTAAGGATAAAGAGCTGTGTCAAACTCAAAAGCACTTGGTTCAAATCCAAAAACTGCTCCATGGGAGAAAGATGAACAATCTTCTTCCATGCAATTTACTGCCTCTGAAAACCTACTGGAGTGTTAGCTATAAGTTAGTTCTAATTTGACAACAACTATAGATAGATAGATAGATTAACCCATAGCCTTCAAGTTCATTATTCAACTCCCATTATTCAAATCCCATATGTTAAGAATGGAACATCCTTTAGGGTTTCCAAGACTACAGTATTTGCAAAGCATCCTACCACATCTTTCTCCCATCATACATAGAATATTTGAATCATTGACCTGTCCATTAGCAGTCAAATGTTTTACCTCTTCACCATCAGAGATAAAGAAAGAAATTATTATTTATAACCAGAGCAGAAGAAACTCCATAATAAAAAGTTCTTCGTTTTCAAGAAATAAGGACATTTTAAACTTGGGCTGCTAATCCAAAGGTGATGCTTGAATCCCCTAGGAGAATACAAGTTTATAATCTCCTCATACAAAGAAATGTAGCCTTTGAAACCCAATAGAGGGCCACTATGAGTCAGAATTCCCTATGGCACTGAGTAGACTTCACAGGTGATAATCTCCTAAACACCATACTTTTGAATTTTGCAAAAATAAACACTATTAATGAAGTATCTATGAGTCGCAAGCAATTCAATGGCACATAACAACAACAACTATGGTTTCAGAGTGTACAACATGCTGAGCTGGTCACCAAAAAGTCAAGAATCCGTATGACCAGCTGGTCCTTAAATGAAAAAATGGGCAATCTCCACCTGTCAGGAGTACAGCTTCAGAAACCAGATAAAGGGTCATTAATAATGAGAATTGACTCAACAGCAATGCACTAGGTTTAAAGCAAGACACTGTGAAGCCAAGAAATTGTGTTCCCCTTTAAATACAGTGAGAGAACGTTGATAGAGTTTAAAATAATGTTTTCACAATTGTCTGATTTACTGGGTAATTTGAAGGCTGCCGTAGATTTCTTGAACTGACATCGATGAATGTTTCCAATCATTGCTTTCTCCTAGCTGTATCAAGGCTAAGGTCCACCAGATGTCAGTACAATATAAATAATACAAATTGTTTTATTTAAAAGTCAAACATACAACACAAAAAGTGAACTGCTATAAAACAAAGACATAGTACTGCAGTTTAAATTATTTACCTATAGCAGAAGAAGGAAAGACATTGTAAAGCTAGTTAATATAATCTGTAGTATGAATTTTAAGAGTTTTTTTTAAATAGCCTTCTCTTAACATTAATGTAATCTGATAAAACTGATCTTCCTGTTTCATTATCATTCAATTACTTGCTAGCTGATTTCTTTATTCACTGGTGGTTTCATGCATTAATATTTCCACATTACAATTTTCTCTTGATTATTTTCTCCATTTTGTAGAAAAAGTCAAATCATGAGAAGAGTGTAGTCTCTGACGCATTTTTTTACTTGATCAGAGTTAAACTAAATGTTAATATGTATAACACCTCCTGGCAATGAGTTGAACTAGATATTAAGGTAGCTTGATAACTTCTTTTTTCAATTATTTCTGAAATCAAAACTATGTTAACAGGTGAGAAAACTGTTATTTTTTTTTCCATCATCATTTCATCCACACATTCATTCATTCATTCATTCATTCACTATTTCTCTCTCTCTCATACACACACACACACACACACACACACACACACACGGACAAAGGGGGAGTTTAGGAATGGTAGAAAGATAAAAAGTGAAATTTTGTTTCTTCTGTTTATGTATGGATAATTTTTGTGGAAATGAAAAAAAATGTGTTATCCTACCACTTAGAATCAAAAGGGCTCTATTTTTCTCACCCGATTTTGCTTCTCTCCAATGTATGACACTGTTGTTTACTTTGTATTTTCAATCTCATTTTGCTGTTTTTGTTGTTGTTGCTGTTGTTGTTAAGTGCCATCAGGTTGTAGATGACTCATAGCGACTCTATGAACAAAAGACCTAAACACTTGAAAAATTTTCATCCTTTCTCCAGGTTTATAGGGTTTCTGGAGGCAAGATATTTTGGAAGTGGACGTCATCCCTGGTTCCAAGGTTGTTTTAAGTGGGGAGCTCCACCAAACATTGTACACCATGGGTAAACATTATAACGTTTGACACATCACTGTTACAGTGTTTAGTATCATAGCAACCACGACTTACCTCTGTCCAGCAAATGGACAGACCAGTGCTCTACCACGTAGAAGAATGAGCAAAAGAAATTAAAACCAGACACTCACCTTTGGCTTGGCAGCATAACTTTTTATCCACTAGGCCAACAGATCTCTCTATATTGTTGCTGTTAAATGCCTTAGAGAAATGATGAAAGTTTTTGTTATTAGGTACCATTAAGTTAACTCAATAGTCATGATGATTTCATTGACAATAGAATGAAAAATGTCCGTCCTGGGACATCTACACACTCTGTTGTAGATTTGACTGCTGTTAATTATGTTCATTAGCTCATATTTAGGAACAGATTTCTAGGTCTCTTTTCTTTGTACAAAGGAGCTTTGGTGGACCAAAGGTGACACTCTCTTTTGGTTGGAATACACCATCAGATCTTAGGGGGAAAGATGAGCAATTTCCTCCAGTGTGCTTTATAACTTTTGAAATCTTGCCATACTATCACTTATAAGTCAGTTCAGACTCTACAACAATAAGTTTGAGTTTTTTCTTCCTAGTAGAATCAAATGCAAGAATGGTTACTTATGGTGACAGTGTTTGGTGAAGCTCCCCACTTAAAACAAGCTTGGAAGCAGGAGTGGCATCCACTTCCACAATAGTTCAATCTGGAAATCCTATGAACCTGGAGAAAGGTCCAAAGTTATACAGAAAGCATCCAGGACTTTCACTCACAGGGTAGCTATGAGTTTTCTGCGACTCAACGGCACTTAACACCACCACAAACTACACCAGGAGAGAGAGAGAGAGAGCACGCGCGAGCAAGCAGTTGGCCTAGCAGACAGAAAGCCATGCTCCCAAACCAAAGCTGTAAAGGTGAACACCATGATACTGATGCGTCAAATGCGAGAATGATTACCCATGGTGGACAGTGTTTGGTGAAGGTCCCTGATTAAAACAAGCTTGGAAGTAGGAGTGGCATCCACTTCCACAATAGGTTGTCTCTGGGAACCCTATGAACCTGGAGAAAGGGAGAAAGTTATGCAGGATGTGTCCAGGACTTTCTTTCATAGGGTTGCTATGAGTTGCCTATGACTCGAGGGCAATTAACAAACAACAGTACAGCTTAGTCTAGAAGCATTGCTAAAATCTTTAATACTATTATTATTATTGTTGTTGTGCATCATTGACTCAGAACTGATTCATAGTTGATATTAAAATGAGTTATCAGAGGCTGTAATTACATGGGTGAGGAGGAGATTGCCCATCTTTCTCCTATAGGGCAGCTAAACTCAAATTGTGTGCCTTTGGGGTGGAAGCACAACTCCTTATTAGTAGGTCACCAGACCTTCTTAGAGATATAAATTGGCAGAATACAGGTTTAAAGAATATGTCTCTTAGGGTGACAGAGCAGGTGGTTAGAGAGAGAGGCCTCAGGAGCAACTATTGTCTTAACCACAGGAGGAAAGAAGAAGGAATGAACGCTACAGCAAGCCCTCCAGCATAGGAGGGAATGTTTGGCTGAACCAAGAGTTTCTAGAGCTGTATCATTATCTCAATTTTGGAGATAAACAGTTGTGTTCTTATCCTCATTTTATAGATTAAAAAACCTGAAGTTTAGAGAAGTAAAGTGAATTTACCAGAATCAATAATTAAAGTCATGAATGGAGCCTGGCTGGGTGGCAATAAATCCTTTTCACTGCATTTGATTATTCCTCCTCCATCTCAGCAGAAATTCTTCTGAGACAAGCACCAGCCAGGATATGAGAGGAAACACTACAACTACACAACCCAACCTCGCTCTCAATTGGTTCTTCCTGATTCTGAGATCAGACAGATGGATAATCAGAGCAGAGGGCCAGGCGAGATGATCCTCTCACCTGGTATAAACAAAGGTACTTGAAATAGAAATTAATTGTTATATGTTGTTGTTGTTATGTGCCATCGGGTCGTTTGTGACTCATAGTGATCCTACGTACAAGAGCCCTAAATGCCGTTCTATCCTGTGCCAACCTCATTGTCTAAAACACACTCATTCGCACCACTCCACTCACAGAATCGATCCATCTCATCGAAGGTCTTCCTCTCCTGCGCTGTCCCTCCACTCTCCCAAACATGATGTCCCTCTCTAAGGACCAGTCCCTCCTTGCAACATGCCCAAAATATGTCAGACGAAGATTCAGAATCCTTGACCTATACAAATTATATAAAAAAATAAAGCTAATTGATTCTCCATATTCTTGACCCCTCATGTCTCAGTGTGAGAATTAGCATGGACATGATTTTCAACTACACTTATAATTTCAAAACAAAAGTCATCATCCACATTCCTTTAAGGAATTTGGAGCTTATAATCTAGAATCTGGTTTTTTTTGGTGTCATTGACTCATAGTGACCCTATTCCTAATAGAATGAAAACCTAGGCTATCTTAACAATCTCTGTTATGCTTAAAACTCATCCTTTCAGGTTTTTTTATCAATCCAACTTATTGACAGTCTTCTTCCTCTTTGCTTTGCCAATCATTATGTATTTTTCCAAGGACTATACCTCCTGATACTGTTGTTGTTGTTGTTATGTTCTGTCGAGTCACTTGTGACTCATAGCGACCCTATGTACAACAGCCCTAAACCCTGCTCTGTCCTGTGCCAATCACACTGCCTCTTACACACCCATCCCAATTACCCCAGTCACTGAATCAATCCACATCATAGAGGGTCTTCCCTTCTTGCACCGTCCCTCCACCCTCCCAAGCATGATGTGCCTCTCCAAGGACCTGTCCCTCTTTACAACATGTCCAAAGTATATCACACAGAGCCCCAGAATCCTTGGCTCCAAGGAGCAGCCTGGTTTAACCCTCTCCAGGTTGAATCTGCTTGTTTTCTTGGCAGTCCATGCTACATTCAATACTCTTCTCCAGGACCACAGTTCAAAGGCATCAGTTCTCCTTCTATCCTTCCTAGTCATTGTCCAACTCTCTGATGCACAACAAGTGATTGCAAAGATCACTCCAGAGTGACACCATAGCTCTTCAGACCCTGGAGAGGTCCCTAGCAACAGACTTTCCCATCACAATACATTTCTTTGATTTCCTGGCTACTGGTACCAAGAGTGTTGATTGTGGAGACAAGCAGACTAAAGTTGTTAACAATCTCAATCTCTTCCCCATCCATCCTGATGCTGCCAATTGGTCCAGTGGTGAGAATCATTGTCTTATTGACACTGAGCCTCAATCCATACTGAAGGCTGCAGTCCTTGACCCTCTGCAGCAAGCATTTCAGGTCCTCCTCAGTTTCAGCAAGCAGGGTTGTCATCTGCATAACACAGATTGTTAACAGATCTTCCACAAATCCTGATGCCACACTTCTCCTCATAGAGCCCATCCTCTCTCGGATAATCTGTTCTGCATACAGGTTGAAAAGATGTGGAGATAGGACACATCCATGGTGTATACCTTTCCCAATTTTGAACCATGCAGTGTTTCCTTGCTCTGTTCTGACAGCTGCTTCTTGGTCCAAGTATAGGTTTCACATTAGAACGATCAAGTGTTCTGGGACTCCCATTCTTCTCAGAGTCAGCCACAATTTGTTATGATCCACACAGTCAAACAAATTTGCATAATAAATAAAAGACAAATAGACATTCTTCTGGTATTCCCTGCTTTCACCTGAGATCCATGTAACAATAGCTACAATATTGCTAGTACAATGACCTCTTCTAAACCCATCCTGGATGTCTGGCAGTTCTCTGCTGATGTGCTGTTGCAGTCGTTTTTGCATAATCCTCAGCAGAATCTTGCTTTCATGTGAAACCAGTGATATTGTTCTATAGTTTCCACACTCTTTTGGGTCACCCTTCTTTGGAATGAGAACAAATACAGATCTCTTCCAGTCAGTTGGCCAACTGGTTGTTCTCCAGATTTCTTGGCACAACTTGGTGAGCACAACCAGAGTAGCATCTCTTAGCTGAAATACATCAATTAGTATACCATTTATTCCTGGGGCCTTAGTTTTAGAGTAATTAAAATGGTAACACGTCTGTAAAGATGGAAAGTTTGCAAAAGTTCCATATGATACAAGTAGAGATTTGAGATCTTAAAAGCCCAAAGTGTGGCTATCTAAGATGCAGTTACTGATTTCTACCATTTTGAATGAAGAAAATTAAATGCATTTAAGTCTAAAGCAGCAACAAACCACATGGACTGTTGTCTCCAACTCAATGGTTCTGGTTACCATTGCTTATCATTCTAAAATGGATTATAATAGATGATCTCACATAGAGTGAGAGCAAAAAGTAGACTTAAACTTGAAATTGTGTGAAATATCACACTTTCTAGTTTAACAGACACTACAACCTTTACTAAACCTCTCAGCCTGTAAGTCAAGTAATCCTATGACTCAACTTTCAGCCAGAAAATAAACTGACCTAGAAAATTATTAGTAATGCCTGGGAGAACCATATTCCTTGACACACAAGATCAAAAAGGTACCATATCTCAAGTATAAATTGAAGTATGCATGAAGAGATAGAGGGAAAGAGACAAACGGAAAAGGAAACTTGGAGAAGGGAGTGGTAGTGTGGAATGGAGAAACGAGGAGTGCTGTTACAATGTAGGGATTGAAATCAATATCATGAAGTGATGAGTGTGAATATTTAAGCAGACAACCAATTTGCTCTGTAAACTTTCACTCAAATTCCCACAAAAAAAATAAAGATTACCACACCATATATTCAAAGTATAATTACAAAATAATCCCAATATGTAAACAGTACATTAGGCAACTATTTTAGAAAACTATAAGATTCCTGACTGGAAGAGATCAATATTGTTCCTATCCCAAAGAAAGGCGACCCAACCGAATGTGGAAACTACAGAACAAT
>NW_006399835.1:8795287-8795864 GCF_000299155.1 Elephantulus edwardii | reverse complement strand
GAATGAATGGAAACCCAAAATCTCTGTAAATGTTTATGAAAATTTATAAAATATAGAAAAAAAAGAAAGCTTAACATAGAAATTCCATATGACTCAGCTGTTACACTGCTTGGAATAAACTCTGAGAAAATGAGAACTGAGACTCCAACAGAGACTTGTACACCAATATTCATAACAGCATTATTCACTATCACAAGAACATGGAAACAGCCTAAATGTCCATCCACAATCAAATGGATTGAGAAATGATGGTACAATAACTCAATGGAATACCATGCAGCACACAAGAGCAATGATTTTGTAAATCACTACCTAACTTGGGAAGGACTGGAGAGCATTATGCTAAGTGAGTTAACTCAGTCCCATAAGGACAAATACTGTATAAGACCATTATTGTAGAAATAGATAACTACAAAAATGTGTATGAGAATATAAGGGAGGCACAGAGAGGTGAGGATGGGCAGGGTGGGGGCTAGTTAATCCTATGCTCGCACAATTTGATGGGTAGAGGGAGGGATGGGTTTAGGAAATGGGAATGATCTGGTGTGAAAAAACAATGTATACAAACATTGTACAT
>NW_006399835.1:8790272-8795187 GCF_000299155.1 Elephantulus edwardii | reverse complement strand
TTAGGGCTATTGTACATAGGGTCGCTATGAGTCGCAGGCGACTCGACGGCACATAACAACAACAACAACAATATGATTCCTAGCTCCCAATACAGACCACTCTAATCAACACTTAAAGAAAACCCCTTTTTAGAACGGCAAGAAAGATATAAAACAAAAGACAAATTACTAAGACCAAACAGCCTGGACTGATGGAGAATGAAAGAACTTCTGAGTGTATTGTCCTGAGACATTATCTAATCTGGAACTGAGACCACTCTTACAGATAATCTTTCAGCCAAATAATATATTAGCTCATGAAATATAGTAAAAAGGAACATACATGAGGAATGTACTCCTTAGAACAATTATCTATATGAGGAAAAAGGGAATATTTGTCCGAATTTAAAGATGAGAAGGTATATAAGAGAATAGAAAGTGGAGAGATAAGAACTATGAAAGCAGGCTGAAAATACAGGTCATGCTGACACTATGAGATTCACAATCAATGTTCTAGGACAGATTTTTTCTTCATTTTTTAAAATTTATTATTAATTTCAATGAAAATTTACAGAGACTTTGTGTTTCCATTCATTCCTTGTTGCACTTTTGTCCCCTCCCAACCCTCCCCCATAGTACACTACCCTCTTGGGAAAGTAAAAGGAAAATTCTTTCATTGTTTTACAAACCCTTCCCCAGGCCCACTCCACCATGTAGCCTTCACTCTAGACTCCTGTCTTGACAAAAATACCTAAAAACATATCCCTCTTACACAGTTTTCTCCCTCATCTGTTTCAATGCAGTATACATTATTGAACTCATCTTTCTCCGTCTCTATCCAACCTCAAGGTCAGTCATGTTTTACGACAGTGGCACCGTGTAGTATTTGTCCATTCGTGACTGAGATATTTCACTCAGCATAATGTCCTCCAGGGTCACCCATTTTGACTAATATTGCATGAGTTCCTTGTTTTTCAATGTAGAATAGTATTCCATTGTGTGAATATACCACAGCTTCTCTATCCATTCATTCGTTGATGGGACTTAGGTTGTTTCCAACTTCTTGCTATTGTGAACAAAGCTGTAATAAACATAGGTGTGCATATATCTGCTTGGATGTCAGTTATGTTCTTTTGGGGTATATCCCCAGTAGTGGAATTGCTGGGTCAAATGGTATCTCTATTTGTAACTTTTTGAGAAAGCGCAGGACAGTTTTTTAATGAATTGTTAAATGAAAAACTAATTAAGCATGTAAACTTTCACTTAAATCCTACCTAACTTGGGAGGGACTGGAGAGCACTATGCTAAGTGAACTAAGTCTCATACAGTCAACTATTTTATAAGAGTATTATTATAGAATGAAAATGAGGATCCAAGGGGGGCAGCAGAGGGGTAAAGATGAGGAGAAGCTTAATCATAGGGTTGGACAATTTGATTAATAGAGGGAAGGGGGGGGGAAAAGGAGGAAAGTTCCAGTGTGAAAAAAGTATATGAACTTTCTAAGTAAACCAGTATAAAATAATTTTTTCTTAAAAAAAGATAAACAGTTATAAGGCAAAAAAAATACAACAAAAATGCTCAAAGAATGATGAAACTAAAGTCTTGAAGCTAATCTTTATTGATTGTGATTGGAGGTAAAAGGTTGGAGGAGAGAATTCCTGAGAACTGATATTCACAACGTAACAACTGAAATTTCTCATTACATGCGAGCTGACTTCAAGTGTATTGAGTCATATGATTAGGTAGCCACATCAGCAAATCCTCCTATGACAGAAATAACTTATTTGGGATTAAGTCCAAGTGCCTTCAGAAGATAGGAGTTGAGTCGTGTTTCAGATGCTCATGTTTCCAAACTATTTCACTGACGTATATCCTTAACTGACAATTATGACTTTGTAAGTGGTTCTCTACCATCAGTTGGAAAAAGAAGGCAGTAACTCAGAACTGGCTTTACAAATGGATTAATCCAACATGTTGACATTTAACTGGAAATGTTCAACAGCTGAAAATGACCAAAGTATGGGGGGGGTGGGGAAGAAAGGGAAAACATCCAAAGTTAGTAGAATTGCAAGCAGCACACGTAAACTTTCCAAAAGGGAAACTGTGATGTAGATAAGTAAAGGCTGCATATAAGGTCATGGAGAATTCTCGAAGGTATCTGACGTTTGGATCCATCCCTCCAATAAAGTAATTCTTTTTTCAAAGAAATCTCTTCAATTTTCAGTATTGTCTTTCCTTTCAGGCAGCAACACTTTCTGAGATGGAATTCAGTTGTGAGCCATGAAGAGCGAATACTTCTAGCTCTGGGAGAAGATGTGTCTTTATTCTTAAGGGGAGATCTGATGCTGATTTATACCTTTGATTAGGTCTGTTTATGATAGCACCTAGATGCCCTAATATTTTGAAATAACTTTCTAATATTCCCTATCTCACCTATTTTTTTGGTCCACTTTAGGAATTGCATTTTCTTTCAACAAAACCAGAAAATTTAATGATTGCCTCCATTTTAGTGCGTAGGAAAAATGGATAAGAGAAATTCCTAATCAGTGGAATGAGACAAGGGAAATCAATTAAATGTGAAATTATTGCAAAATAGAAATCAAGCAACTTAGCATAATTTTTTTATAAATTATTGGCACAGAAGTGACCTAGAAGAATATGTACATTAATTAGAGGATTTGATTTATTATTGCTTTGGGTTACAAACAAAATATATACAAATAACTTCTGGTAATAACTAAGATGTTTTAGTATATAGAATGCTTTATGACAGTGAACATGCTTTATCATCAAGATGTCTGCATCTTCTGCATTTTTTCTATCAAAGGCCGTCAATTCATAAAAACACATAAAATACGTAGGCTTTTTGGGGGGCATATCTTTTTAATAAGACAAAACATTCATCTGATTGGATACGTATTGGGCTGGTAATGAGAGTCTTGGTGGTGTAGTGTGTAATGCGTTTGGCGGCTAACATCCAGGTTAAGAATTTCAGTTAATCCAGTTCCTCTTTGAAATAAAGATAGGCATTCTCCTTCCACAGGGATTTATAGCCTCGAGAAAGCAATGGAGGATTGCTATGAGTCAGAATAGAATTGAAATCAACAGGATTTGGGATGTGGTTATAATGTCATCAATAAAATTAAGGAGGAATTTGAACAAAACTCAGGGTGTTAATCATTTTAGAGTCAGGGATGGAAATGTGTAAAATGAGAACAAGCATACTTGTATTTAAAAAAAATATAGCTATCTTTTTAAAAGAATGGTACATATAAGACATTAATTATATCTTCTCTTTAACTCTATATATTAATATCAAAACAAAAATAGATATATTTGAAAGCACTGTTAAAAATCCAGATTATCCCAAGCCATTCTCTAGACAAAGTGAGCTACATTTAAGTAAATTGGAGGAAAAAAATCAGAAATTTATTTGCCTGGGTAATTATCAAAGGGAAATTCTGACGTGCTTGTAGTTTTAGAAATCAACAAACTAATATATCAGAGTTAGCAGATCTTCAGTTACATTTTGCTAGGATAAACAAACATAGTTATCTAATCATCTTACTCAATATTTTATCCAGTGTTAAAATGTATTCCACGTTCAAAATAACCAATTTATGATTTAGCTGTCCATATAAAAATCATAGATATAGCTGAAGCTGTCTGCCTGTGGTAAAGAAAAAAAGGGGGGAAGAAATATTATTTCCATGAAGATTCATTTGAATAAATCAGAATCCTTGCAGTGTGAGGGCTGAAACAAAACTATACAGTATGTATTTATTGGGGGAAACTCAGGATTTAAAACTGGTACTGGCAGTCCTTAAGGACAGATATAAATTTCCTACATACTTTTCTCTCTGATATTTCAAATTGCTGATACTTTCTTTTTAGCTCTTATATAATGTTTGCTGAATATTATGTATTTTTCTGTATGCGAGATAAATATTTCAAGCATCTGGAAGTACTGTAACAAAAAACTCAAAACCTATCATAATCAACTCAAATATCGAGGCAAATAATACTGAGAACTCTCACAAAAAAATAGCAGGGGAAAGTGGAGTAGCAATAGAAAACAAATGGATTTTGCAAACTGATGGTATTTAGAACAAGCAAATATCTTTGTCATATCCTTTCTTAAATGCAGCACTCATATATCTTCTTGTAGCTGAATGTTCTCTTTTTAAATGTAGTTTTCTCCTAAGGTTATACTCTTTCTCGAACTGGCATTGGTTTCTAGATCTCACTTTGTTAGGTGATTTTTCAAAGATAAGTTTCTCCAAAAACAAAATAATAATAATATCTTTACCTTGCCTATTTTCTAAAAAGTTGAATAATAAATATGTATATTTTGAAGGAAGATGAGTCAAAGATTGTGGGCAATGTAGAATTAATAATAAAAGTAGAAAATAATGTTCCCATGGAAAACCGTACACAAACATCAGACCTAAAAGAATATTATGATTTAGAAGTCTATATTGATTACGCAAGGGTGTTTGACTGTGTGGATCATAACAAACTGTGGCTCTCTCTGTGAAGAATGGGAATCCCAGAACACTTGGTGTTTCTAATGTGAAACCTATACTGGGACCAAGAAGCAATCGTCAGAACAGAGCAAAGAAATACTGCATGGTTCAAAATTGGGAAAGGTGAACGCCAGGGATGTGTCCTATCTCCACATCTTTTCAACCTGTATGCAGAACAGATTATCCGAGAGAGGCTGGGCTCCCATTTTGGAGAGGATGTGGCAAGATAGGAACTATTATACACTGTTGGTGGGATTGCACAATGGTACAAACACTCTGGAAGGCAGTATAATGTTTCCTCAGAAAGCTGAACATACACAAAAACCAACTCAAGGTGGATCATGGACCTAGGACTAAAACCAAGGACTATGAAATTCATTACAGAAAAGCTAGGAACAACACTAGAAGTC
>NW_006399835.1:8776591-8779676 GCF_000299155.1 Elephantulus edwardii | reverse complement strand
AAGATGTGTATAAAGTGTTCAAAATAAGAAGGAGAAAGGGGAAATGTGAGAAGTTAAAGGGGAAAAAGGGAAATCAGTAAGAACTCTACTCTTATATTTCAATAATAAACCATCTAGTAAGTGTAAGTATGGCTGTGAGTTCTTGTTGTGGCTGTTGCAATTGATTAATAAACTTAGTAAAGGATTTAAAACTGTTGCAGTAAATATGACTGCTATCAGAACTTATATACAGTATGGAGAGTGGAAGTGTACTTGATCTGCACTTCACAGGGACAGATTCACCTGGAACAGATTCTGATTGTTAGTCCCCTGAAAGTTCTGGTGATGTTATTACTACTACTTCTAACATTTAATGATTGGTCGGAGGAAAAAAAGAACTACAGAGGGAATGCTTGTGTAGGAAGAATAATTCACCAGTAGTAACTATTTCTCTTTCTCTTGAAGGATTACCAATGTCTGGGCAAGAAAGTATACTCACAAGTTTAGTTAAGCATTTTCAGTTCCAGAATGAGATGATCTGTGTTTGGGAGAAGCACTTTATTTGGTCACTGTTGTATCAAACTAACAGACTGCGTATAAAATAAAATTTTATGCCATAGACATTCAAGAGAAAACATGTAGATTAAGATTTCCTATGGTCAGTCATTAGCAAACATAAAGCTAAAACTAATATTCAGCCAGGAAGATTACTGATAAGATTTTAAATTGTAAAAATTATATCTTTTCCTAGAGGCTCCAAAGCATAACAGGGTAGAAAGCTAAGAGCATTTTATGGGATGTTAAAATAAGAGAAATTATACTATCTAAGAAAAACAAAATATAGATTATTAGATGTTGGGCTACAATTTATTTTGTGAAATTTGAGTGGTAGTGTGGATTCGCAATAAACTATGATCAGCAATTCTCTTTTAAATTTATCTATTTAGTCAGTTCCAACAGGTAGAATTTATTTTAGAGTTCTAGTAGATCATCCTCAAAGTTCTTATGATCACTCCTGCAACTACTGAGGATAGATAAACAATATACAAGCAAACAAAAAAGTTTGTAGTAGGAGGAAGTGCAGAGGGTGCTTCTTAGAGGCAAAAATTATGAAACTGCATCTCACATACTTTTGGCATGTTGTGAGAAGGGACTGGTCTTTGGAAAAAGACATCATATTTGCATGACAACAGGCCAAAATATGAGCTGCATAGTATAGCATACTTGGATAGGGGTGGGGAATTATACAACATTGAAAGGTTTTTTTTGTGTTTTTTTTTTCCTGTGTGGATGACAACAAACTGTGCCTGTCTCTCAGAAGAATGGGAATCCCAGAACACTTGATTGCACTTATACGAAACTTATACCTGAACCAAGAGGCAGTCTTCAAAACAGAACAAGGAAATACTGCATCAGGAATATGTCCTGTCTCCATATCTTTTCAATCGATATGCAGAACAGATTATCCAGCAGGGTTGGCTCTATCAGGAGAAGTATAGCATCAAGATTGGAGGTGGACTCATCAACAATCTCCATTATGCAAATGACACAACCCTGCTTGCTGAAACAGAGGAGGACCTGAAGCGCTTACTGCAGAAGGTCAAGGACTGCAGCCTTCAATGTGGTTTGAAGCTGAACATCAAGAAAACAGATTCTCACCACTGGGTCAATTGGCAGTGTCATGCTGGATGATAAAGAGATTGAGATTAATGACAGCTTCAGTTTGCTTGGCTCTACAGTCAACAAATACTCTTGGTACCAACAGCCAGAAACTTAAAAGATGAATTGCATTGGGGAATTCTGCTGTCAGAGACCTCTCCAAAGTACTGAAAAGCTATTATGTCAGCCTGGGACTCAGGTGTGCCTGGTACAGGCCATGGTCTTTGCAATTACTTGCTATGCATCAGAGATCTGGACAATGACTAGGGATGATAAAAGGAGAGCTGATACCTTTGAGTTTTAATGCTGGAAAAGAGAACTGAATATACCATGGACTGCTAGGATGACAAACAAATTCATCCTGGAGAGAGTGAAGCCAGGCTGCTCCTTGGAGGTAAGGATTCAGAAGTTCTGTCTGAAATACTTTGGACATGATGCAAGGCAGGATCAGTCATTGGAGAGGGATGTCATGCTTGGGAGGGTGGAGGGACAGCGCAGGAGAGAAAGACCCTTGATGAGATGGATTGATTCAGTCACTGGGGTAATGGGATGGGCATGTCAGACACAATAAGATTGGCAAGGCATTGAGCAGGGTTTTAGGGCTGTTGTGCATAGGTTGCTATTAGTTGTAGGTGACTTGACAGCATATAACAACAACAACAGAGAGAAAAACAAACTGGGGTCAGAAGGGTGGACAGAGTGAAAAATGTGCAACAGTGAATGAATGGAAATCCAAGTTCTGTAAACTTTCATTAAAATCACAATTAAAAATTTTAAAAGACATCACATTGGGAAAAGTAAAGACTCATAAAAAGAGATGACCTTAAAAAAGATAAATTAACCCAGTAAAAATAGGCTTAAGAAGGTCGGAGATGTAAAAATGACAAAGGATAGGACGAAGTTTAGATTTATTGCCAATAGTTTCACTATGAGTCATAGTCAATTCAACAACATATAACAACCACAAAAACAGGGTTATATGTTATTGAGTCAAGTAAGACTTATTGAACCCCTTTGGACAATGGATCTAGACAGATCTTTATTCTGTGCCATCTTCATTATTTCTGGTTTACTTGAGCCCAAAGCTGCAGTCAGTGTTCCAATCCATGCCATAGAGGGACTTCCTTTTTTTTTTAACTGACTTTATCTCTTTCCTAGTATGATGTCTTTTTCCAAGCATAGCCCCTTCTAGGAATATGTACATAGTATGGGAGACACAGTTTCACCATCTTTGCCTCTACGGAGTACTCTAGCTGCACCTTCTCCTTGATAGATGTTTGTTCTTTTTGCAGCCTGCCGTCAAGTCAAGCACAACTCGTAGTAACTCAATGAACAACAGATTGGAACCCTGTCTTACCCTGTGACATTCTCATCATCTCTGACATAGTTAAGTCTATTGCAGTAGTTACTGTATCAATTCACCTGGTTGAGGGTCTTCTCCATCTCC
>NW_006399835.1:8767011-8776491 GCF_000299155.1 Elephantulus edwardii | reverse complement strand
TATATATATTCAATTGTCTTTTACTCACATGCTTGAGAGGCATCTTGAAAAGGGTAGTGGTTGTTGGCATTTTAAAGGTAATTCTGACTCCTGGTGACTCCATATATGCAGAGTACAATTTCTCCAAATTATTTCCAAAGCTATGATCTTTCTGAAGCAGATTAGGCCCTTTCTCTGAGGTGTCTCTGAGTGAGGTTGAGCTTCTAACATTTTGGTTAGCAATCAAATTCCAGAACGCTAAGCATTAATTTTTTTCACAAGAAAACAAAAAGATATATTCCTATTTCACCATTATTATTTCCAAGCAGGGTTGATTTTGTCCTCTTAAAAGTGTGCAAGGTAACTGACTAAATGAATGATAGTATGAAAGAAAGATGAAAGAAAGTCCATCACAGTGGCTGAAAACAAAACCAAACAAAAGTGCAACAAACACTTTTTTTTTTTTATTTTAATGAAACTTTACAGAGACTTTGGATTTCCGTTCATTCATTGTTGCACACTTTACTCCTGGCCCACCCCTCCCTACCAGTTCGCTTTTCTATTTAAAAAGAAAAAAATAATTCTTTCATATTTTTCATTGTTATACAATACTCACACCTCCCAAATGCACTCCACTATGTAGTTTTCATTCTGGACACTTGTCATGACAATAATGTCCAATCGTATATTCCTCCTAAACAGTTCTCTCACTCATTTATTTCAATGCAGTATACATTATTTATCCCCTTAGTTTCCCTCCAACCCTGATGTCAGTCTCACTTTAAAACAGTTCCAATCCACCAGATGCTCTGCTGGAGAAGGAGGGACAATCTCCTCCTATGCCAGTAAGATCTGATTTGATGGTACACACACACAAATAATAATAATAACAATAAAACAAAAAACAGTGGCACTATACAATATTTGTCTTTTTCTGACTGAGAGATATCATTCAGCATAATGTCTTCTAGGGTTATCCACTTTACATAATATTTCATGATTTCATTGTTTTTCAATGCAGCATAACATTCCACTGTGTGAATATACCAAAGCATCTCTATGCATTAGTTTGTTGATAGGCACTTGGGTTGTTTCCAACCATTTGCTATTGCAAACAAATCTGCATTAAACATGGCAGTGTATATATCTGCTTGTGGAGCAGTTTTACTTCCTTTAGGGTATATTTCCAGGAGTGAATTTGTTGGGTTAAATGGTATTTATATTTCCAACTTTCTGAGAAAGCACCAAACTGCCTTCCATGTTGGTTGCACCATTTTACACTCCCCCCAACAGTGAAAATGCGTTCCAGTTTCTCCACAACATCACCATCGTTTGTTGTTTGCTTTTCTGTTAAATTCTACTATTCTTACTGGGGTTAGATAATATCTCACAGTTGTTTTGATTTGCATCTCTCTTAGACCTAGGGATTTTGAACATTTCTTCATGTGTTTGCCATCTTTGGTAAAGGGTCAGTTCATATCCTGTGCCCATTTTTCAATTGGGATGTTTACCTTTATCTTATTGTGGTGCTTGAGGATTTTGTAAATTCTAGATATAAGTCCCTTATCAGACATGTCATTATCAGATATGTTTTTCCCATTTTGTGGCTTCCCTTTTTAACGTGTTGGAGAAGTTTATGGATATGGATGGGAATTTTAATCTCAGAAGGTCCCATTCATCTATTTTGCCCTCTCCTGGCTGTAACTTTTTCAGGATGCTTGGAAGACTATTTATATTGTAGATTAGGGCTTTTTGAATTCTTCCAAGCTTTTCTCTCATAAAGTTTATAATCCTTAGTTTTGGTCCTAAGTCCTTGATCCACTTTGAGTTGTTTTTTGTGTATGGAGTGAGCTGTGCATCTTGCTTGAGTTTTCTACAGATAGTTTTCCAATTTTGCAACACCATTTGTTAAAAAGGCTGTCGTTTCCCCACTTAACTGATTTCATCTCCTTATCAAAAATCAGTTGATCATAGGTAGATGTGCTGATCTACTACTAGGTTCTCAAATGTATTCCATTTATCTATGTGTCTGTCATTTTACCAGTACCACATTGTCTTGGCCATCACGGCAGTATAGTAGGATTTGAAATCAGGAGGTGAGATGCCTTCTGTCTTATTTCTCTTTTTAAGGAATGCTTTGCTTATTTGGGCCCTCTTTCAATTCCAAACAAAATTGGAGATTGCCTTTTCCATCTCATTGAAGTATGGAATTGGTATTTGTATTGGGAACACATTAACAATATTGAGCTTCCTATCCATGAGCAAGGTATATTCCTCCATTTCTCCAGGTCTCTTTTTGTTTCTTGTAGTAATGTTTTGTGATTTTCTTTGAATATATCCTTTGTGCTTCTAGTTAAATTTATTCCCAAGTATTTAATCTTGTGATTAGCTATTGTGAAGGGTATTGTTTTTCTTAGCTCCAGCTCTGTATTCTCTTTGTCACTTTAGAGAAATCCAATTGATTTTTGTATGTTCATCTTGGCAATGTCACAACAGGACCACCTAAAAATAATAAGGCTAACATTGGAATATTATGAAAAATTATACTCAACCAAATAAGAAAACATAGAGGACATAGACAAATACTCGTCAACAACTTGCATCATGCAAATGACATAAACTGGCTTGTTGAATGTGAAGAGTTCTTGAAACATTTGCTACAGAAGACCAAGGAGTATAGCCTTCAATATAGAATACATCTCAACACCAAGAAAATAAAAATTTTTACTATTTGCCAACAAACAACATCATGATACATGGAGAGAAAAATGAAATTGTCAATAATTTTAACTTACTTGGATCCACAATCAACAAGCAACATTTTCACTCTTTCTTCTGCCTGAATCCTTTTAAGTTCCAAATATCTAATCTACTCTTGAAGATTCTTCAGAGTGGAAAATATGGCTCTGCTGTTGCTTTCTGGATAGGTAAATATAGGCTCATTTGTGGAGTGTCACATATCACTACTAAGGAAAGGCTTATCAGGTGGATATATACTATGTATGAAGAATGATGAACCTTATTTTTATTTTATCTTGATGGTTCAGATAGTATGTTCTAGAATTGAGAGCCCAAAATTGTAGGTACCAATGCTGCCACCATCTTTCAGCCTGTCCAGCAGTTCCTGAAGTTTTAATGCTGTTGAAGTTCTTGTGCTCTTCTTAAAGATTTGAGAGTCATGAACCAGGGCCATGACCTAAAGTCAGTCCTGATGCAAGGGGTGGGAGAGCTGATTGATCTCACATACTTTGAAAATATTGCCAGTAGGGTTTACTTATTGGAAAAGGACATCATGCTAGTAAAAGTGGAGGATCAGAGAAATAAAGGAATATTCTCAAAAAATATGGATTGACACAGTGACAGCAACAATGAACTTGAGCATATCAGAGATCTTGAAGATGGCACATGATAGAGGAAGGACTAAATCTTTTGTTCATAGGGTCACTATGAGTCATAGTTAACTCGATGGCACAAAAAGCAACATAATACGTAAGCTACATAGCAAATCTGTGAAGAGGGAACTTTTTTGTTTCACTTTTTGTCCCTTTATTTCTAAGTTTGGTATGGAAAAAGAAATATTGTTACATTTTTTGAATTAAAATTTTAGGACTGCCTACATAAAATTTATTCCTTTTAATTATTTTTTCATAAAGTGACAAGATAAAACTTTGGGATATGTAATGGCCACTACTGAAACTTCAAAAATGTTTTGCAATATAGAATTATTTCTAAGTGTCATGACTCTAAATTTGAGAAGTGAATTTTTGAAAGAAAGCTTGAAGAAATTAGAGAGGAAATAATTGAAAATAGATATCAATCTTAAAAATTTAATAAATATTTCAAGTAATACAATCTAAATACAATTTATGATAAATATTGAACTTTATTAAAATAGAAAATTAACTTAAGTAATTTAAGGATGATCAGAAGTATAACAAGTTAACAGAATATTTGATGTTAAGAACTTTGTTTTTCAGATTAAAAAAAATAGATTTATTACTACCTAGAAGGAAAATTCAAATTTCCTTTTCTCCTAGTAGCATAATTTGTAGTGAGTTTTACTGCTAAACAAAAGGCAGAGCTTCTGAGACAGTTAAGAAGACCCCAGTGATTCTAAGGGGGAAAGAGGAATAGTTTTTTCTCATTATAATTTTCAGTCTCAGAAGTCCTATGTGATCACTCTGAATAGGAATATACTGGATAATACAGAGTATAACAATTTACAATCAATTATTTCTTTATGTCTTTTCATTATTAAATAATCCATTGCCTCTAGATAATTTTATTAAACACCAGAAGATATTTTATTCTTCTTTAAATTTTATTATTATTTATAAATTTTTTAACTAATATTAACAAACCTTTTTTTAGTAGTTGTTGTTGGTGGTGTTTTCCAATGGGCTTCCACTCACAGTGACTCTATATGTAACAGTATAGAACCCTGTCTGATCATACGCTATTCTCCATTTGCTCATCCTTCTTTCACAGAGCATCTGGTGGCCTCAAATTGCAATTCAAATTGCCTTCAGGATTGCAGTGCAGTTTCTTGCCCCTAGGCCACAGTACTCCCTATGTTTTAATTACTAGATTGTTGATTAACAATTAACACTCTTAATCTTAATTAATTGATCAATTAATTAATTTTTAATTAACAGTTTAGTAATCGAAACGTAGGGAGCTCTGATAGCCTAGACCATAGGAATTTACACTACTAATCAAAGGCCCAATCTCTCTGGTTTATTCAAAATCATTGAATCCATAGAAGAAAGATATATGATTTACTCCTGAACTATTATTGTTGTTATTGATTGCCTTCTAGTCGAGCATGAATCATAGGGACCCTATGAACAAAAGGCCCCACTGCAACTATCAACATTTACCAAAGTTCATAAAGTTTCCGAAGGCATGCTATTTAGGAAGTGGATGCCACTCTTGCTTCCAAACCTGTTATGTTATTGTTGTAACTGTATATGTTATTGTTGTCATGTGCCATTGAGTCACCTGCTATGTAAAAACAACCAGAAGTTAGTTCTGACTTAACAGTGGTGAGCTTTTGAGAATTAAAATAGTGTCCTTTTTAAATAAAAAAAAAATCTTAAATGATTGTGGGGTGGTGAATCAAGGCACTATAAAGCAATTTTAAGAATTTAGAAATTTTAAATTACAAAATTCCTAGCACTAATATTCTAGGAAGTATAGTATTGTGTTGGCTTTGGTTTTCTGCAATGAATCAGAAGAGAATGATGTTTAAATGTTATTGTTGTTATTATGTGCCATCGAGTCACTTGCGAGTCATAGTTACCTTATGTACAACAGCCCTAAACCCTGCTCTATCACTTACCAATCTTGTTGTCTATAACATACCTATCCTCATTATCCCAGTCACTGAATCAATCCATCTCATTGAGAGTCTTCCTCTCCTGCACTGTCCCTCCATCCTCCCAAGCATGACATCCCTCTCCAGTGACTGATCCTGCCTTGCGACATGTCCAAAGTATGTCAGACAGAGTTTCTGAATCCTTATCTCCAAGGAGCAGCCTGGTTTCACTCTCTCCAAGATGAATTTGTTTGTTCTCCTAGCAGTCCATGGTATATTCAGTACTGTTTTCCAGCATTAAAACTCCAAGGCATCAACTCTCCTTCTATCATCCATAGCCGTTGTCCAGCTCAAGTAATTGCAAAGACCATGGCCTGTATCAGGCGCATCTTAGTCTCCAGACTGACATCATCGCTTTTCAGTACTTTGGAGAGGTCTCTAACAGCAGACTTTCCCAATGCAATTAATCTTTTAAGTTCCTGGCCTTTGGTACCAAGAGTGTTGACTGTAGAGCCAAGCAAACCTGAAGCAGTCAATAATCTCAATCTCTTCATCATCTTTCATGATGCTGCCAATCAGTCCAGTGGTAAGAATCTTTGTTTTCTGGATGCTGAGCTTTAATCCTTATTGAAAATCATCATACAATGTTAAAAATATCTTTTTTTTTCTTAGAATTAGCACCCTTCTTCTTATATAACTAGTAGATACTGCTATTGCCTAACTATAGTTTTGAATAAGTCATTGTACAAGCAATTTATTACAAAGGCAACATACTTAAAGCACAAAGGCAGAAACTTTTAAACAATTATTTTCATTCCTTCTTGGCATTCTTAATTTTATATTCTCAAATTACTAGTGTGAACAATATTGAAAACACTTTTTTTACTAACTGAGTTTCAAAATAGTCAAAGAATAAAATAAATAGAGTAAAAAGACATGGAGATAAAGAAAGTAAGAAGATGGAAAAAAGAGAAGAGGAAATAACAAGGATAGCAGTAATTAATGGAGAGACTGAGAGTGATAAAATAGCAAAGATTCCATGGAGACTTGAAAACACTGATAATTGTTGTTGTTTTTATGTACTGTCAAGTCACCTGCGAATCATCGTAACCCTATGCACAAAACCCCTAAACCCTGCTCTATCCGTGCTAATCTCATTGTCTCTGACACACCAACCCCCATTACCCTGGTCACTGAATTAATCTATCTCATCTAGGGGCATCTTCTCTTGTACTGTCCCTCCACCCTCCCAAGTATGACATATATTGTTGTTGTTGTTGTTGTTGTTGTTGATTGCCGTTGACTTGAGCACATCTCATAGCAACTTTATAAACAAAAAACCTAATACCTTTCCACAACTCTCTTCATTTCACCAAGTTCATATAGAATAGTAATCAGTTATATAAAATATAACATATAAATGATTCTATGAGACACAAAATATGATTTCATGCAAATAAACCAAAACAAGAGAGGAGGTATAAAAACCTTCAACACAATCAGGCTAAACAATTCTTAAAAATTTTGTTAAAAGTATAATTGAAAAAACTTAATTATTAATCCAGGAAACATAGAGATAATAAGAGCCTTACTCATATTAAAGTGTCATTTAGAGACAGATAACATGGATGTTTCTTCCTTTTTTTCCTAAGACATTCATTCTATCTCAAAAATTGTCCAAATTGACCATGTTGTCATGTTCCATTGTGTCACAACTGGCTCATCAGTGGGTTTTCAGAGGCTGTAAATAAGATGAGAAAAGTTATTCTACTTTTCTCCTAAAGACAACTAATGGATTTGAACATCTTCCCTTTGGGATGGCTGCTAAATTTATTATGCATTTGTTCTCCCTAACTAAAATGATTATGTTGTGGTTATTGTAATGTGCCATCAAGTTGATACCAACTCACAGCTCTACTTATAATGAGTTTTGATGGATTATAATTTTCACAGGAGGAGATTGTTCATCTTTCTCCAAGAGGCAGCAGGTGGATGAGAATCACATGCCTTTGATTACCAGAGCAAATTCTTACCAATAAATCATCAGAAATCTACAGATGCTATATATCTTCCTAGAGAAACATGTTCCAGAGTATAAATACTCAATACCACTACTTAACAAATAAGCATGTATCACTCAAGAGATACATTTTTAAAAAAATCACAAACTCTGGGTAGTTTCTGAAGAACTGAGAGATAAAGCATAGAATCTCACATGCTACCCCATAAACCTAGCTAATTATGAAAAGTTTAGAAAAGCACAAATATTTCCATTAGAGAAAATTGCTACTAATTAATCAATTAGTTTATCTCTATGTTCAATAAAAATTGATCAGAGCACAAAGATATCTCACAGATGGTGGATAATAATAAAAAAGAATCAGCAGATCTAAGATGTTTCACTGCTAACCCAAAAATGATGCTTTTCCAGTGTTTGAATCCATCATTGCTCCCATTGGAGAAAGATGGACAATCTCTTCTATGCAATTTACGGCTTTAAAAAACCAGTTCAAAGTTAAAGAGTCAATGCCAACTAATGACAATGATTTTGATATTGACTTTGGTAAAGTTTGTCAACATCTTCAGGTCCTAAAAGCAATAAAGTTTAATTTTTTTCTATAAGCCTAAGGGTCTGATAAAATTCATTTCTATAAGAAAGCTTAGAGTATGAGTATCAGAAAGTAAGTGAAAAAAAAGTCAAAAGTTTAGATTTATTTCAACAGAAAACTCAACTGGAAAATTTAACTATTTAACATTTCTTTGTCATATTAGACAGATATTTTATAATTATAGTAATTATATAATGTGTTAAATAATAACCATTCAGTGAATTCTAATTCATGGAAACCCCGTTACAGAATAGAATTGTTTTGTAGGATTTTATTGCCTGTAATATTTATAGAAGCCAGGATTTTATTCTTTAATATTGCTTAACGTATTAATCACCAACATTTAGATTGATAACCAGGTCCAAAAATTTTCACCACCACTGTGCCTGCTATAGTTTGAATAAATACAATTAAATAAATTTAGGTGGTCTTTTACATAGTTTCTCTGGAAAAATAGTTTTAAAAATTTTCCCATTAAATCCCCAGGACCTAATGTTTTATGCCTAGAGAAGAAAAGTTTGTCGAGGTTGGTTAACAAATAAACTCTAACAAGTGTAGTCTGTTCTCAGTGGACCATGAAGAGAACTATCTTGAGGGGACTGAGTGGAGACCAATACTCCAAGAACAGACACACCATTCTTGCACTGAAGAAGGACAACTCTGCATATATGCTTCAAGATCCTAGTCCTAAAATTTTGTCTATTGATACTACCTTAATTTCTACCCTTTTCCCCCAGTATTTTATTGGTTTACATATCCATTGTACATCATGTATATATGTTGTGTTTTATATAATTTTTAATCTGCATTGTGTTTTGTATAATCATTCATATACATTATAATTTATAGACATTATTTCTATTGATTCAACTCTGTTATCATGCCATCTATTCAAGTTCCTATTGAATCTTTCTTATTCCTTAATCTTCTTATTTGCCCACTGTTGTTGTTTGTTGTTATGTGCCATAGAGTCATTTGTGACTCACAGGGACCCTATGTATAAGAGCTCTAAATGCTGTTCTATCCTGCGCCAACCTAGCCATCTCAAACGCACTTATTCCCACAGCTCCAGTCACAGAATCGATCCATCTCATTGAAGGTCTTCCTCTCCTTCGTGGCCCCTCCACTCTGCCAAACATGATGTCCCTCTCGAAGGACCAAGTCCCTCCTTGCAACATACCCAAAGTATGTCAGACGAAGCTTCAGAATCCTTGACTCCAAGGAGCATTCCGGCTTCACTTTCTCTAGGACAAACCCGCTAACATCTGCTTCTTCTACAAACACGGAACATAGAATCCCATATAATCCAGCTATTTCATTTTTAGTCAAATATCCTAAGGAAATCAGAACTAAGACATGAACGGAGATGTACAACAAGTTCATTGAAATATTTTTCACATTAGCAAGAAAATGAAAACAACCCAAATGTCCATCAACAAAAAAAAAATGTATTGAGAAATTGTGGTACATTTACACAATGGAATACTATGCAGTATCAAGGAACAACTATTTTGTAAAACACTATATAATATGGGAGAGTCCAGAGAGCATTATGCTTTTTTTTCTATAATTATA
>NW_006399835.1:8755417-8762461 GCF_000299155.1 Elephantulus edwardii | reverse complement strand
AAAACAAACTGGGGTCAGAAGGGTGGACAGAGTGAAAAATGTGCAACAGTGAATGAATGGAAATCCAAGTTCTGTAAACTTTCATTAAAATCACAATTAAAAATTTTAAAAGACATCACATTGGGAAAAAGTAAAGACTCATAAAAAGAGATGACCTTAAAAAAGATAAATTAACCCAGTAAAAATAGGCTTAAGAAGGTCGGAGATGTAAAAATGACAAAGGATAGGACGAAGTTTAGATTTATTGCCAATAGTTTCACTATGAGTCATAGTCAATTCAACAACATATAACAACCACAAAAACAGGGTTATATGTTATTGAGTCAAGTATGACTTATTGAACCCCTTTGTACAATGGATCTAGACAGATCTTTATTCTGTGCCATCTTCATTATTTCTGGTTTACTTGAGCCCAAAGCTGCAGTCACTGTTCCAATCCATGCCATAGAGGGACTTCCTTTTTTTTTTAACTGACTTTATCTCTTTCCTAGTATGATGTCTTTTTCCAAGCATAGCCCCTTCTAGGAATATGTACATAGTATGGGAGACACAGTTTCACCATCTTTGCCTCTACGGAGTACTCTAGCTGCACCTTCTCCTTGATAGATGTTTGTTCTTTTTGCAGCCTGCCGTCAAGTCAAGCACAACTCGTAGTAACTCAATGAACAACAGATTGGAACCCTGTCTTACCCTGTGACATTCTCATCATCTCTGACATAGTTAAGTCTATTGCAGTAGTTACTGTATCAATTCACCTGGTTGAGGGTCTTCTCCATCTCCTACCCTACATCTTTCTAAACATCATGTCCTTCTCCAAGGTAGAGCCTTTCCCAACAACATGTCCAATATATGTGAAATGAAGCTTTACCATCTTTGCCTTAAAGGAACTTTCTGTTTGTTCTCTTGGCAGTCCATGAGATATTTAGTGCCTTTCTCAAACACCCCAGTCTAAAAGCATCAATTCTTCTTCTGTCATGCTTAGTCATTGTCCAGCTCACAGATGCATAGCAAGTTATTGACGATCATGGTCTGGATCAGTAGGGAAGTACCGAGCTTCTATAATCTGATAGGAATGGGGAATTTTGATATATATGGCTAACTTAGACATTCTACCAGAACAAATTTTCACCAAATTAGAGATTGTTAGATCCTTGGGCATTTTTCCTATGATGTGGAGGAATGGTTTCTTTTGTGTTTAATAACTGTCATCAGAGGAAGTCCTGTGAAATATAGTCTCCTAGCCTTACATTTAGAATGTTCAGTTAGGGCTCAGATTCACTATTTAGGTCTAAAGTAATACCTGTAAATCCTAAAAATTTTAAGCACATTTTGTGACACAAATAACACACTTTGAGATAAATATCCTTGGATGTACATATAAATACTTACACCGAGGGAAACTATGAATGAACACATTCTAATCAGTTTGAAATCTGTACTGAGTTGGAAATTTAGGGAAACACTTGTATAAAACATCTTGCTTTATCCAAAATATTGTTATATTTGTCCTGTGTTGTTGAAAAGAATCATTAGAATATTGGGGGGATGCCTTAATTTTGGTCCTTTAGTTAGCACTCAGGTACATGTTAGCAAATCAGATTGGATTGGACAAACCAAAAATCACTCACTTGAGTTGGGCAACCTGCTGTCTTCCTGAGGATTGCACCCTACTTGTGGATGCAGATGCTCAAAGTTTATAAGTTGAAAGAAGATTTACCTTTCAGCAAAAGGGATAGACTTGTTCCTTCAGAGTACTGGTTTAACAGTCATGGACAAATAAGAAAATGGCTAACTAAAAGGAGGATATTAGAGTACATGAGGCGTGAAGTAGCTGGCTTACATGCTTTCACAAAAGTAGTTTTTGGTGGGAAGATTGTAAAGGGAGAAGAAATCCAAAATATAAAAGTACAAAATATAATGTAAATTAAAGACAGTATGAAACACAATATATGTACATGAAACACAATGTATATGAATGATAAAAATATTAATAAAATTACTTAGAATACATAATCAAATGTTGAGAATGAAGATGAAGATTCAGAGCATCCTGATCAGCCAAGGAAGGGTGACTTTTCTTCTTTTAGACATGGAAGCCCTCAAAAGAAATGCACAAAGCGCTACTATAAAGCATTTTCTTATGCTTATTCATTTCAGAAGGTTGCATAAGATCAGGACCGATAAAGCTGAAGGAAGAAATAAAAGGTGAACTGAAGGCATTGGAAAAATAAGATGATGAGAATTGTTAAGTACAGTCTAAGGTGTTTTTAGAAACAAGATTTACTGTTAACATCTGTCTATTTGACAGTCTAAAGAGTGGTGATTTTTTTAAAGTGGGAGATCTGCACTGGTGGTGAGTAGGATCAAAGAGGGTGCTGTGTTGATGGCTGTGCCAGAAATGATTGAAATGTAGAAATACGGGAAATGATTTATGCAGATTTTTTAGCCATAAAGTTATCTACTAAGTATTCTTTCTTTGAAATCATAAATGTATTAGTATTCTGAATGAATTGTTTCAAGGTTGAATGATACGTCTACCCATTCATTTAGTAAATTGAAATATTACACTGGTTTGTCTCATAAAGATAATTCAATGTCAAGTGTGCTTCCATGACTCTCGTGCTGGGATTTCTACTAGTGTATCTGCAGGATGCTTGTCTCTATGGTATCATCATAGACAGTGTCAGAAAAACACAGTCTACAAAGTTGTCCTGCCCACTTGTTTTTACTTAAAAAATCTTCTATTTCTATCTTTAAATTATTAATAAGATTTTAACAAGGACTTATTTTTACATTAAAAATCTGCTATTTCTATCTTGATATTAATAAGATGTTAACAAGAACTTGCATTTTCCTTTTGCTCCAGGCTTCTCAAGTTAGTCAACCCTTAGCGTCAAAGCAAATCTATGAAGTATTAACAGCATTTATGCATTTCTCTTAGGGATCATTTATGTTTTCAGCATCAGTAATAACCTGAACTGAATAAAAATTCCTGTGATATAGTTCACTTTCTGTTTTGTTTTCCTAAGGATAGATATAACTTAGCTGAGGAGTTATATTTATTTTCACTCACTCTCTCTCCTTCTTCCAGTGTGTATGCCTCTCTCTGTATGTATTTATATAGAAAACATCCTTTACCCCACATAAAGGAATTCCTTGTGGAGAGAAGAGTCTTAAATATCCCCAGATAAAGCTGAAATATTCCCTTATTCTTTTTAATACTCAGTTGTCTACTACTTAAGAATCCTTTATTCATAGGTTTACAGTGCAACTAAATTTTCTAATTTAAATTTACTAGGGAAAAACACATTGGGAGTATCACTCTTACATTTCAAACTACAAAACTACTTTTATGCTTTCTTTTCACATCTACATTAAGCATAATTATGGAAAGTAAGATTCTCCCCTTTTCGTGATAATATGCTTAAAGAAGAATTCATTACAGTGACTCTTAAAACAGTCCTCATTTTTTTATTCATCTCACTTCCCACTTGTTATACTCAAAGAAACACAATTAAATATTATAATTTAGAGAAAATAGACTCCCACATATCTAGATTCTTTAAATTAAGCTAAAAACCTCTTAGGTCTTAAATATGGAGTACAACCTTAGCCGATGTAGTAATCATTAAAACATATGTGTTTTTAGTTACTGCCTCCTTGATTTCCACTTATATTAGTTCTCATGTGCAAAAGAAAGAAATACTGTTAGCCCTGCACCATCTTCACAATAATAGATATGTCTGAGCTCATTGTTGCAGACAATGTTATGAATACATATCTTAAAAATTTTCTTCTTTTTTGCTGACTCTCCAAGCTACTAAGCCTGATGTCTTTCTCCATTGGATTAGTTTACCATCCTAACTTCTAGGAAATATTCTAGCTGTATTTCTTACCAAAAAAAGCTATTAGTTTCTGGTTATTTTTTTTTCAGGCAGTTGATGTTATAGCTGATATTATTGACAAATATCCTAAAATTAAAATAGGTCAATTCTTCTTAAGTCTTCCTTGTTTATTATCCCACTTTGTCAAGTATATTAGGTGACTGAAAATACTGCAGTCTGAGTCAAGTGCATATTAGTACTTAAAGTGATATTTTTAAAATATTCTAATGTATTTCCCAATGCAATGTTGTTAGTGTCATGTGCCTTTAAGTCAAGTGTGACTCAGCAATCCAATGAATAACAGATCTGAACTCTGTGTCTTATCCTATCATCCTCATAATTTCTGACACACAGGAGCCTTTGCATCAGTCACTGTGTCAATCTACCTATTTGGGAGTCTTCTTCTTCTCACTAACTATCTGTCTTTCCAAAGGTAATATCCCTTTACAAGGAATGGATTCTTCTAACAGCAGACCCTTTTCTCGATGTTAGCAAATTACAGCTAACATTGAGAGAACGGGATTTCCAAAATACTTAATTTTTATTATGTGAAACCTATACTCAGATCAAGAGGCTGTTGTCTGAGCAGAAAAGGGAATACTACATGTTTTCAAATCAAGAAAGGTGTATGTCAGAATTTTATCCTCTCTCCACACATATTCAGTCTCTTTGCTGAGCAAATTATTTGAAATGCTGAGCTCTGTGAAGAATGTGGCATCAGGATCAGAGAAAAATTCATCTACAACCTGTGTTGATGTATATGACATAACTTTGCTTGCTGAAAAAGAGAAGGACATGAAGTGCTTGTTGCAGAACTTTGAAGAATACTTCCTTCAATATGGATTGCATTTTAACATCAAGGGAAAAATATTGTCAGAAGAGGCTACTCCTTGGTGAGGGGTATTATGCTTAGAAAGGTGGAAGGTGGGCAATGAGAGGAAGACCCTCAACTGGGTGGACTGACTTGGTGACTGCTGCAATAGATGCAAATGTGTCATAAATTATGAAGATGACACAAGAGAAGACAGGGTTCTGATCTGTTGTTCATAGCATCTCTATAAATTGTATTTAACTTGATGGAACTTAACAACAACAACATGCCCAAAGTACGTAGAATGAAGTTTAATCATCTTTTCCTGAAAAGAAGATTCTGGCTTCACTTTTTCCATGACATATCTGTTTGTTCTTATGACAGTCCATGAGATATTCAGTATTCTTCTCCAATATCACAGCTCAAAGTCATCATTTCTCCATCTGTTATCCTTATTTATGGCCCAGTTTTCATATGTATAGCAAAGGATTGGAAAGATCATGGCCTGAATCAAGCTCACCTTAGTCTTCAAACTAGTGTCATTACCCTTCAGTAATTTCAGCAGAGGTCTCTGACTGTAAATCTGCCCAATGCAATATGTCTCTTGATCTGCTTGATTTCTTGGTACTTTCAACTACTGGTAGTAAAAGTCTTGATTGTGGATTCAAATAAGATGAAATCTTTGAGAATTTCAGTTTTTTTTCTCTCTATAATGCTGCTGTGTATCAGTCCAATATACAATATTGTTTACAATATGAATGGTGAAATTTTTTGCTTTCTTCATTAGAGCTGTAATCTATATTGCTTATGTAGCTCAATGCAATATGTCATTATACTTATTTACTGTTTCATCCATGCATGTTGATTGTTGATTTAAGCAATATGAAATTTTTTACAATTTATATGTTTTTCATTTATTGTGATGTTTCATATTGATCCAACCCTCAATATGATTTATACCTCATCACTGAATTGAGAAATCCTTAACATATGCTAATGCAAAGATTCCTTCACTGGACCAATTGGCAGCATCAGGATGGATGGTGAAGAGATTGAGATTGTACACAGCTTTAGTTTGCTTGGCTCCACAGTCAACAGTCTTGGCACCAGCAGCCAGGAAATTAAAAGGCACATTGCCATGGGAAAGTCTGCTGTTAGGTACCACTCCAAAGTACTGAGGAGCAATGGTGTCTCTCTGGAGACTAAGGTGCGTCTGATACAGGCCATGGTCTTTGCAATCACTTGTTATGCATCAGAGAGTTGGACAATGACCAAGGAGGATAGAAGGAGAATTGATGCCTTTGAGCTGTGGTGCTGGAGAAGAGTATTGAGAATACCATGGACTGCTAGGAAAACAAACAGATTTGTCCTGGAAAGGGTTAAACCGGGTGGCTCCTTGGAGGCAAGGATTCTAAAGGTCCGTGTAACATACTTTGGACATGTTGTGAGGAGAGGCTTGTCCTTGGAGAAGGACACCATGCTTGGGATGGGAGAGGGACAGCGCAGGAGGAGAAGGCCCTCTATGAGGTGGATTGATTCAGTGACTGGGATAATCAGGATGGGAGTGTCAGAGACAGTGCGACTGGCAGAGGACAGAACAGAGTTTAGGGCTGTTGTACATAGGGGCGCTATGAGTTGCAGGTGACTCCACGGCACATAACAACAACAACAACAATGCAAAGATGTCCTCTGGCTACCCTACACACCAAGACTACCAAGAACAATTACAATATTTAGAAGAGGTAGCACAGGCAGGAGAGATTCCCAGAAGGCTACTGGATACCTGAGAGGGAAACTGCATAGAAGCACATGGCAACCTTTCACCCATGACTCACTCTAAATAGAGAAGTGCAGTGGCCAGGAGAAGGTGGTCTCTGGTTGCCCTGTACACCAGCAGAACCAAGGACAATTATAAATTTTTAAAAAGACAAATGCAGGCAGGAGAAATTCCTATCAAGCTACTGGAAACGAGAGAGAAGCTGCATAGAGGGTCAGGGAATAGCAGTCATGGAAAGTTGGTTTCTGGGAACACTGTGATCCACCAAGGACAATTACAAATATTAGAAGAGGAAGGAAGCATTCAGGTGAGTTTCTCACAGGGCTTCACTGCAGTCCAGAGTGAAGTGGAATAACTTTAGAAAAGGTGAGCTTTCTCACTGGACAGGGCCAGAAAGGACTCCTGATATAGTGAGTTGACCTCCCGCATAATGGGAACACTTTAAGTCTGCAACTGATCTCTAATATAATAAAGATAAAGAATTGTAAACAACCTACTCAGACACAACAGAAACAGTAAATAAATACCAAGGGGGATGGGAAATCACATAGTGTCAAGAAAGCAGCAGGCAG
>NW_006399835.1:8702424-8755082 GCF_000299155.1 Elephantulus edwardii | reverse complement strand
GCAAACAACTGTGGAAGAAATTGCAAAAGATGGGGGGGAAAGAATTTAAACAATTGATAAAGACATATGAGAACTTTAAAAAAACCATCACAAGACAAAGAGGATACAGCCAACACAGTAGTGGATATGACAAAAATGCATGAAAATAAGAAATCCAGAATATCAAGACTGAAATTGTAGAAATATAAAACATGCAGGAGGTAAAAAACAGCAACAAAACAAACAAAAGAAAAAAAAACAACAAGAGACACACAGAACAGAAGATATGAAACAGACATTTTGTGAGCTGGAAGACAAAATTCTCAATAGAAACATTAGTAGAAAAAGAAAAAACAAAGAAAGACAAAGGGAAAATGAAGAAAGCATTAGAATCCTGTGGGATACAATCAAAAGGAACAACATACATATGATAGGAATCACAAAACTTGAGGGTGGAAAGGAAAGCACAGAGAAAATTGTGAAAGAAGTATTAAAAGATAGCTTCCCAGGCATTATGAAGAATGACGAAATGCACCTTCAAGGAGCTCAATGAACCTCTAAGAGACTAGTCTTCAAAAGAAAAATATCAAAGCTTATATATAAGAGCCAAATTTGTCAAAATCAAATATAAGGAAAGAATATGAAAAGCAGCATGAGAAAAAAAGTCACTAACAAAGGAGAACTCATTAAGTTCTCATTTCTCAACAGAAATCGTATAAACAAGAAGACAGTAGGATGGCATACACAGAAGTTTGAAAGAGAACAATTGCCAGATGAGGATCCCGTACCTAACAAAACTATCCATCCAATACAAAAGAAAATTTAGGTCATTTGCCGAAATACAAGAATTTAGGGAATTTGTTAAAACAAGACCAACTTTAGAAGAAATATAAAGGGAAGCACTTCACACAGAGACACCAAAGGAAAATAGATGAACTATACTATAGTAGCCAGAAACAACAGATAAAAAAACATAGAGAAATGGTGGCATTAAATCTGGCCTGTTAATAAGCACATTTAATGTTTGGATGTCTTAAATTCACCAGTTAAGAAAAAAAAATAGCAAACAAAGTTCATTACTATTTTGTCTACAAGAGACAAATTTAAGAAACATAGGAAAGGATAGACTAAAAACCAAAGGCTATAAAACGTATACCAACTAATAATGGCACCCACAAAAATGCAGGAGTAACAATACCAATCTGTGACAAAATAAACTTGAAAATGATCATAAAAAATAAGGATGGAAACTAAATAATGACTAAAATCACAATAGATCAAAAGACATAACCTTGGTCAACATTTATGCACCAAATGGTAAGTCTGCCAAATGTGCAAAACAGCTGTTGACAAACTTGAAGAAAGAAATAGACAGCACAACAATAGTGATAGAGTACTTTAACATACTCACCAAAGAATAGGTTATCTTGAAAGAAACTTAACAAAGAAACAAAACATCTAAATTACACAATCAACCAATTTGCCATGTGGATATTTACATGGAATTTCACCCAGCTAAAAGTTAATTTACTTTCTTCACAAAAGCACATAGTACATTCTCCAGAAGCCTCAATAAATTAGAAAATACTGAAATATTATAAAGTATCTCCTCAGACCAAAATGTCCTAAAACTAGAAATTAATGACATGAGGGTAAAGCATATAAAACAACCTGAGTGGAAGTTAACTAACACCCAGGTGGCCTAGTGGACAAAAGCTGCTCTGAAATCTCAAAGGGCTGCGGTGCAAGGCCACCAGCTGCTCCGTCGGGAGGGACAATCTCCTTCTGTGTGATTAACTGCCTCTGAAAAGCCACTTGAGGGTCACCTATGGGTTGTTTCCTACTTTACAGTACATAACAGCAATAACAACCACAGACCATCATTAGATAATAAAAGAGGTAAAAAATGAAATAAAAATGTTATTTGAAAAAAATTTATAATGAAAATACATCACTTCAAAATTTTTGAGATTCAGCTAAAGCAGTCTTAAGGGGAAAAGCAGTTGGCAAACACATAAAAAAGAAAAAAAGAAGCAAAATTAATGACCTAACTAAACACCTACATCAAATAGAAAAAAACAAACAAAAGCAAAACCCTTGCAACCTAACCTCTAGAATAAAGGCCATTATAAGGATGAGAACTGAAATCAATGAAATAGAAAATAAAAACAATTGACACCATCTATACGACCAAGAGCTGGTTCTTCAAAAATGTCAATAAAACTGGCAAACCATTAGCAAAATTAAAAAAGAAAAGAAAAAAAAGGAGAAATATAACTTAAATAAAAAATGATACAGATGCCATCACAACAGAACCAGATGGAATTAATCCATAATATCAAATTATTATGAAAAGCTGTACTCTGATAAATTTGAAAACTTAGAGGAAATGAATTAATTCCTTGAAACTCATGTCCTACCCAGATTGGCACATACAGATATAGAACACTTGAATAGACAAAAGAAGAAGTTGAGCATGTCATAAATAAACTCCCCCATCAAAAAAATTTCTGGACCAAATGGCAACATAGCCAAATTCTACCATACATTTAGAAAATGTTACCAAAGCTAGTTAAATCATTTCAAAAGACAAAGTAGAAACAATCCCAGAGGCATCCTATGAAGGAAGCATAACCCTGAAACCAAAACCTAGCAAAAACATTACCCCTAAAGCCCCTCAAAAAATTCAAAAAAATAAAGAAAACACCCACCACTAGAGACTTAATATCTCTCATGATTATAGATGCAAAAATCCTTAACAAAATTCTGACCAGCAGAATCCAACAGTTGTTGCTGTTGTTGTTGTTGTTGTTATGTGCCATTGAGTCACTTGTGACTCATAGTTGATGCTGTTGTTGTTGTTGTTGTTATGTGCCATTGAGTCACTTGTGACTCATAGTGACCCTATGTACAACAGCCCTACACTCTGCTCTGACCTGAGACAATCGCACTGTCTCCCATACACCCATCCTGATTACCCCAGTCATTGAATCAATCCACCTCAAAGAGGGCTTTCCTCTCCTGCGCCATCCCTCCACCCTCCCAAGCATGATGTCCCTCTCCAAAAACCAGTCCCTCCTTACAACATGTCCAAAGTATGTCAGGTGAAGCCTCAGAATCCTTGCCTCCAAGGAGCTGCCTGGTTTAACCCTCTCCAGGATGAACCTGTTTGTTTTCTTAGCAGTCCATGGTACATTCAATACTCTTCTCCAGCACCATAGCTCAAAGGCATCAATTCTCTTTCTATCTTCCCTAGTAATTGTCCAACTCTCTGAAGCATAACAAGTGATTGCAAAGACCATTTCCTGTATGAAATGCACCTTAGTCTGCAGAGAGACACCATTGCTCTTCAGTACTTTGGAGAGGTCCCTAAGAGCAGACTTTCTCATCGCAATATATCTTTTAATTTCCTGGCTGCTGATTCCAAGAGTGTTGACCGTGGAGCTAAGCAAACTAAAGTTGTGAGCAATCTCAATCTCTTCACCATCCATCCTGCCAATTGGTCCAGTGGTGAGAATCTTTGTCTTCTTGACATTGAGCCTCAGTCCATATTGGAGGCTGCAATCCTTGACCCTCTGCAGCAAGTGCATGAGGTCCTCCTCAGTTTCAGCAAGCGGGGTTGTGTCATCTGCATATCGCAAACTGTTGATAGATCTTCCACCAATCCTGATGCTTCATTTCTCCTCATAGAGCCCAGCCCCCTGGATAATCTGTTCTGCACACAGGTTGAAAAGGCATATAGAGAGGACACATCCCTGGTGTACGCCATACAGTGTTTCCTTGCTCTATTCTAACGACTACCCCTTGGTCCAAGTATAGGTTTCGCATTAGCACGTTCAAGTGTTCTGGAATTCCTATTCTTCTCTGAGTCAACCACAGTTTGTTATGGTCCACACAGTCAGACACCTTTGCATAATCAATGTAACACAATAGACATTCCTATGGTATGCCCTGCTTTCAGCCAAGATCCATCTAACATCAGCTACAATATCCCTAGTACCACGAACTCTTCTAAACCGAGCCTGGACTTCTGGCAGTTTTCTGCTGATGTGCTGTTCCAGTCGTTTGGGGAAGATCTTCAGTAGAATCTTGCTTGCATGTGAAACCAATGATATTGTTCTATTGTAACACACATGTTGTTTACTGTTGTTATGTGCCGTCGAGTCGCTTGCGACTCATAGTGACCCTATGAACAACAGCCCTAAACTCTGCTCTGTCCTGTGCCAATCGCACTGTCTCTGACACTCCCATCCCAATTATCCCAGACACTGAATCAATCCACCTCATAGAGGGCCTTCCTCTCCTGCGCTGTCCCTCCACCCTCCCAAGCATGATGTCCTTCTTCAAGGACCGGTCTCTCCTCACAACATGTCCAAAATATGTTAGATGGAGCCTCAGAATCATTGCCTCCAAGGAGCCACCCAGTTTAACCCTTTCCAGGACAAATCTGTTTGTTTTCCTAGCAGTCCACGATATTCTCAATACTCTTCTCCAGCACCACAGCTCAAAGGCATCAATTCTCCTTCTATCCTCCTTGGTCATTGTCCAACTCTCTGATGCATAAGAAGTGACTGCAAAGACCATGGCCTGTATCATACACACCTTAGTCTCCAGAGAGACACCATTGCTCTTCAGTACTTTGGAGAGGTCCCTAACAGCAGACTTTCCCATGGCAATGTGCCTTTTAATTTCTTGGCTGCTGGTGCCAAGACTGTTGACTCTGGAGCCAAGCAAACTAAAGCTGTGTACAATCTCAATCTCTTCACCATCCATCCTGATGCTGCCAATTGGTCCAGTGGTGAGAATCTTTGTCTTTTAGACATTGAGCCTCAAGACATATTGTAGGCTACAGTCCTTGACACTCTGCAGCAGGTGCTTCAGGTCATCTTCAGTTTCAGCAAGCAGGGTTGTGTCATCCGCATAATGCAGATTGTTGATAAATCGTCCACCAATCTTGACCCCACATTTCTCCTCATAGAGCCCAGCCTCCTGTATAATCTGTTCTGCATATAGGTTGAAAAGGTATGGCGATAGGATGCATCCCTGGTGTACGCCCTTCCCAACCTTGAACCATGCAGTGTTCCCCTGGTCTGTTCTGACGACTGCCTCCTGGTCCAAATATAAGTTTCACATTAGAACGATCAAGTGTTCCCGGATTCCCATTCTTCTCAGAGTCAGCCATAGTTTGTTATGATCCACACAGTCAAATGCCTCTGCATAGTCAATGAAACACAGATAGACTTTCCTCTGGTATTCCCTGTCTTCAGCCAGGATCCATCTAACATCAGCTACAATATCCCTAGTACCACGACCCCTTCTAAACCCAGCCTGGACTTCTGGTAGTTCTCTGTTGATGTGCTGTTCCAGTCGTTTTTGGATAACCTTCAGTAAAATCTTGCTTCCATGTGAAATCAGTGACATTGTTCTGTAGTTTCCACATTCTGTTTGGTCACCTTTCTTTGGGATAGGAACAAATATTGATCTCTTTCAGTCACTTGGCCAAGTGGTTGTTCTCCAGATTTCTTGGCACAACTTGGTGAGCATATCCAGGGCAGCATCTGTGAACTGAAATATGTCAATTGGTATACCATCTATTCCTGGATCCTTATTTTTTGCCATTTCCTACAGTTCACACCTGTTCTTCAACTGAAAAAAATAATCCACCTTCCTAAATCCAACCACTTCACACACTAGCCTCCAAACTGGAGACTTAGTCGGGCTCCAATTAATTTTTAAATATGTAGGCCCTCTACCAGGTCCTGCTGACTCCAAAAAAGAGGCTTCCAGCCCATAGCTCATTGTTAGATAAATCCAGCAAATCCAATCCCAATCAGCTCACACACAGAAACACAGACACACACAGACACACACAGACACACACACATTATATCTGTCTGTCTATCTATCTATCTATCTATCTATCTATCTATCTATCTATCTATCTATCTATCTACCTATCATCTCTCTATCTCATGTACATATATAGTAATCCATGGTAACTTTATAATTTTTCCAATAAAATCTCTATTTTTCAGAAAGCACACCATTTAAACTATCTCCTCATGCTGTTTCTAAATAATAAAAAAACACCATTGCTAGCTCAAAGAAATAAGGGAATGAGTATATTATGTCGTTATATTCCCTGTAATGGCCTCTAATATTCTAGTAATAGAGAGTTAGACTGCCAACATAGAGGTTGATAGTTTGAATCCTTTATTCTCTCCTAAGGAAAATAATGGGTAATTTTCTTCATTGAAATTTACAGCTTCTGAAAACCAACTGGAGGGCTAGCTCTGAGTTGATTCCAACTCAATGACAATAAGTTGAGTTTATAATGGACTGTTGTTGCTGTTCTTAGGTGCCATCAAGTCCATTATGACTCAGAGTGAACCTATAAACATCAGATCTGAGCTTCACCCTTTCCTGCACTTTCAGGATCTCAAACATGCTTGCTACAATTATTGCATCAATAGATATCATTAAGGATCTTCCTCTCATGCACCACCTTTCTGCAATGCTATCTTTTTGGAAGGAATGACTCTCTTGATAACATGTCCAAATTACACAAGACAAAGTTTCGCATTGTATTTCCTCTGAAACAAATATATTTGTTCTTTTGGCTATTTATGATACTCCAAGTAAAATAATGAAATGCTTCATAAGTAGTAACCCTTCCTCAGTATTTTGTAAAGATAAATATATTGCGAGGAAAAATTTGGCTTTTAATAATTGAGCTGTACTTATATGCTAAGTGAAAATAATGTATGCTCCTTGAATACACAGTTTTATATATAATGTCCCTATTCTTTCTTTGCCTCTAACCAGATTCCTGCCTCTAAAAATAACAATAATCTTGGAGTTCATGAATTTAAATAGAGATTATAAGGGAAACTGTTCATTTGCCAAATAAGTAAGTACCCACAAGTTTTCTTTTCCGACAATGTGTGATAAATTAGAAACCATGATGTGATTTTTAAATAAGTTTTTCCAAAATATATTACTGTGTGCTTCATAGCCTGAGGAAATTTTGTCTGATGTAACATCCTAAGTACATATTTAGATCATGAAAGAGAAACTCTTTTTATCAAGCAAATAAAACAGCCTCTATCACTGCATGCATTCAGTTACTTTAAAACAATACAAAGGAAATGGACAAATTAAATAGAGATAATTATTCTCTCAATTACAGGGCATGTTGGCCTGTTTTTGAAAATAGAAAACTGAAGGTCATAAATAGGGCTCTGTAATCATATGCATATGAGTAAACAGGTAACTTTCTATTGACGGTGGTTCACATCAATGTTCAGCCATCTTTATAAAGGATAAAATCGTCCAAAGTTTGTTGAACAAAATCATTATGTTATTCCAATCAGAGCATCTAGTATCTGTGTATGAGTTACAAATTAGCTTAGTGCAGGAAGGAGTTGAATTATGAAAGTAAACAACTGGGTAAGAAAAAGTGCTAAAAGGTATAAATAAGAATTTTAAAACACTAAGAAATCCTGTGCAAAGCTGGGTTTGGGGGGTATAAGTTATATAAGTCTTAAAACAATTCAAATGTATTAAAAAGAAAATCTGTACCTTAAATATCAAAATTAATTTTCTACTTTAACAATATAATCACATAATCAATAGATAAATGCCTAATATTATATGCAGAAACTGTCTTAAGAATATTCATTTCCTTGATGGAAATCCGTGCTATTTATAAGAAATTACAGGTAACTGTCAGAATGTACTATCACACGGAAGTCTGAAGATGCATAAGCAATGTAGTTAGGAGACTATTTTATGAAACAGGCCATCCTGCTCCTAAAACATTTTTCAAAGTGAGTTTTAAATTTCACCTTTGGGAATTGATCAGAATTTTAATGTTATTGACCTAAAAGGAATATTTATTTAGCCTGAGTAATCTTAACATAACATTGCAAGGAAGATAACAAGCTAGGAGAGTTCCAAAGGAGTGATATGGAACATAGGGATCTGGAAGAAATGGAACAACATAAGATCCATGCTTAAGTAGTAAAAGAACTTTTCAATTATGTCTAGAGCTATGTCCAAAAGTTTTGGACCTACTTTTAAATAAAGGGGAGGTGGGGAGAGAGAGGGAAAACACTTGACAGCAAGAACAATCTCTGTCTTTTACTATCGCTAGATGTAGTTTAGTCGCTTATTACACTAAAGAACCTTTGTAGAACAAAGTGAAGCATTGCTCTGCCCTACTCTATCCTCACAATCATTACTGTGGTTTAATCCATTGTTGCAGTCACTGTGTTAATACATTCCTTTGAGGATGTTGATAGTTTTCACCACCTTACTCATCCACAAACTGTATTACTCTGATCACGCAGTCTTGCATGTTGAAAGTGTAAAGGGCTTAAAGTATTAGCTGCAGAATATCAAAGACTGCTTTTGTTGTGTACCATCACATCAGAACTGATTCATAGCTGACCCTCCAGCAGGTTTTCAGAAACAATCACATGGGATTCTCCTGCACTCCAACTGGAGTGCCTTTGGAGATTTCAGTTTAGCTTCTTGCCACAAGGCCACCATAAATTGCTTCCTCAGAGTATCGGTTTGATAGGGATGGGTAAAGTACCAATTGTCCACCTTGTTGTTGTTGTTATGTGCCATAGAGTCGTTTGGGACTCATAGCGACCCTAGGTACAAGAGCCCAAAATGCCGTTCTATCCTGTACCAACCTCGCTGTCTCAAACACATTCATTCCCACCACTCCACTCACAAAATCGATCCATCTCGTAGAGGGTCTTCCTCTCCTGCACTGTCCCTCCACTCTGCCAAACATGATGTCCCTCTCCAAGGACCAGTCCCTCCTTGCAACATGCCCTAAATATGTCAGATGAAGCTTCAGAATCCTTGACTCCAGGGAGCATTCTGGCTTCACCCTCTCCAGGACAAACCTGTTTGTTTTCCTAGCAGTCCATGGTATATTCAACACTCTTCTCCAGCACCACAACTCAAAGGCATCAATTCTCTTTTGATCATCCCTGTTCACTGTCCAACTCTCCAATGCATAGCACGTAATTGCAAAGACTATAAACTGGATCAGGTGCACCTTAGTCTCCAGCCTGACATTATTGCTCTTCAGTACTCTTGAGAGGTCCCTCACAGCTGACTTTCCCAATGCAATTCATCTCCTGATTTCCTGGCTGCTGTTAACAAGAGTGTTGACTGTGGAGCCAAGCAAACTAAAACTGTTAACTATGTCAATCTCTTCACCATCCATACTGATGCTGCCAATTGGCCCAGTAGTGAGAATCTTTGCTTTCTTGGTATTGAGCTTCAATCCATATTGAAGACTGCAGTCCTTGACCTTCTGCAGCAAGCGCTTCAGGTCATCCATCAGTTTCCACAAGCAGGGTTGTGTCATCTGCATAACACAGGTTCTTGATGATTCTTCCACCAATCCTGATGCCACATTCCTCCTCGTACAGCCCAGTGTTCTTGGATGATCTGTTCTGCATACAGATTGAAAAGGTATGGAGACAAAATACATCCCTGATGGACCTCTTTCTTGAGTTTGAACCATCCAGTGTCTCCCTGCTCTGTTCTGACGAATGACTCTTGGTCCAAGTATAGGTTTCGTATTAGCATAATCAAATGTTCTGACTAAAAGGGAAATATTAGGTTACGAAGTATGAAGTAGCTCACTTACATGCTTTCACAAAAGTAGTTGTTAGTGGGAAGATTGTAAGGGAATGGGGTGGTGGGAACAAACAAAAACAAACCTCAATAAAAATGAACAAAACATAACGTAAATTAATTACAGCATGTAACACAACATATATGCATGGAATAAAATGCATAGAAATAATAAAAATATTGATAATTTTAATAAAATGAGAAAACAAAATTTTTCAGCACTGAACCAATAAGCACTTTCATGATAAATGGAGAAAAGATTGAAATTGTCAGAGATTTTAATTGACTGGCATCTACAATCAACAGTCATTGAAGAAGCAATCAAGAAATCAAATAATATGGTGAATTGGGCAAACGTGCTGTGAAAGACCTATAAGAAGTGCTAAAGAACAATCTTAAACGTGTTAAATTCTAGGAAGTGAGAAGAAAAACAGCCTATGTAAATTTTAAAATAAATATTTAAGACTAAAAATAGCAAAAAAAAGACAATCATAGAAATTAAATTATATCTTTATCTTATTTTCGCATTTACATTTTAGTATCAGAGAAGTTGACATCTCCACTAATAATTTAAGCTAAAACAATAAAAAAGTTACTGATTTCACCTAAAATGACCTTGTGAATTACTGGATTTAAAATAGGTAGAGTTTCTGCAGCACTCAATTAAGGGAAATAACATCAAAATATATATCTTAAAAATCTTATCTTTATTTTTAAAAATCCTTACACTAATACTGTACTAATTCCCAAGGCTTCCAATCTTCATATGAAATAAGACTGCCATATCCTTTACCTATAGAACACCTCATTAGTTAGAATCAGCTATCTTTTGGCTGGTGGCAAAATGATTTAAATAATTCACCACTGGGTTTCTGTGCTATACCCTGCTTGTCTTAAACCTAACAAATTGATTTCTATTTCCATGCTACTAAACAATATCCAAAGATTTTACACATGCTATCTACTTGGATAATATAAATTTTAGCAAGTGTCCATACAGTGATATTGGATATATTGTTGTTGAGTGCTATCAAGTCGCAGGCAACTCATAGTGACCCTATGAAGGAGAGTTCTCGACACTTGGGTGCCTTTCATCCTCTCTCCAGGTTCATAGGGTTTCCAGAGGCAAGCTATTATGGAAGTGGATGCCACTCTTCCTTCCAAGATATTGGATATACTCATGTTAAAATTAAAGAGATCAGAAAGCTGTCTAAGACCTCTTAGTTCCTCCCTAAAAGGAAAGGAAAGATGATCAGTATTAGAATTCAAGACTTTTTTCTTTCATAAGGGTTTCTTTCTTTCTAGTCTAAGCCAGCATTCCATGCTAATTCATTCTGATATTTTGACAAGTTGTTGTCATATTGTTGTTCCCAAACTCTGTCTGTAGCTAAAAGCCATTGGTGATCTTCTAAATCCATTTTTCTATTAAATTATGACAAACATGAGGACAATTGAATTTGACCTCTACTAACTTCACAAAGAAAAAGTCACCATTGGCAACATCGACAGTAAAAAAATCAATCCCTATTAGATGAGACAGGAGCACCAACCTCCCACAATTATTTCTACTAATTCTAACACCAGTCATACAGCTTTACTACAGGTTCTGAAATCCATTGCATTGACCACACAGCTCTCACGGAACTATACTAAAGGTTATGAGCTTTATTGGGGAATGATGTTGTTTTTGCTCTTATGTATTGTTCGATTTGAACCAATTCATAGCCAGAAAGATTGAAACTGTCAACAACTTCATCTTTTTTGGACCCACAATCAACACCCTTGGTATCAGCAGTCAGTAAATCAGTATCCATATTGCACTGAGAAAGTCTGTAGTTAGGGACACCTCCAAATTATTGAGGAGTAATGATATAAGTTTGAGGGTTAAGGTTAGTCTCATTTAGGTCATGGTCTTTCCAATAACTTGTTGTGCATCTGAGAACTGGACACACATAAGGATTACAGAAGAAGAATTGATGATTGTGAGCTGTGGTGTTGAAGAAGAGTACTGAACATCCCATAGGCTGCTAAAAGAATAAACAAATATATCTTGGAAAAAGTGCAGCAAGAGTGCTCTTTGGAGGCAAAGAGAATAATGATTCATCTCACATACTTTTGGCATATTGGTGGGAGGGGCTATTCTTCGGAGAGGAACATGACACTTGGAAATGCAGAGTTTGGCAATGAGAGGATGACTCTCATCTAGGTGGATTGTCACAGTGACTGCTGCAGTGGGTTCTAGTGTATCAGGAAGTGTGAGGATGGCATAGGATAGCACAAAATTAAGTTCTGTGTTCACTATAGGTTGTACTCTATTCAACATCACTAACGATAATAACAACATAGCTGACAATTTAGCAGATTTCCAGAAACAATACATTGCATGGGAGGAGATTGCCTATTTTTTTTTCCAGTTGAGCAGCTGGTGAATTGAAATTACATGCTTTTAAATTTGCAATGTAACTCTTTTACACTAAGGCACCAGGGCTCTTTTAGGGAAAGTAACAGGTTGGCAAAAGTGTACAATTTTTTAGGCAAGGCAGCTACTCAAGTAGCTTGTAGGGTCTTTGCTATTCAGCCCAAAGTTTGGGTCACTGTTAAATAGCTTCCTTTGTCCTGCCTATTATGACACTTCCTTCAGTCTTCTGCAAAGTTGGCAAAGGCCCATGACTCTGGCTCCATGCCACAGTAGTTCCAAGTCAGCTCTGTCTCATATCCCTCTGTGTTCTCTGTCGAGGCTCCTGTTCTCATATAGAACCTGATTCTTGACTGTCATAGGAATCTGTGGCCCTGAAAGTTGCATGCTACACTCTGCTTCTTCCACCTTTCTGCTAAGTTTGATCAATTTCAATTGTTGTTGTTGTTGTTGTTGTTGTTGTTACATGCTGTCAAGTCACCTACAACACATAGCAACCCTATTTACAACTCTGAGCCCTGTCCTAGCCTAAGCCAGTCTTGATGATAATGACATGTCTAATCCGATTTATTATGGCCCCCATTAGAGTATCAATCTGTCTCATCCAGAGTCGTCTTCTCCTGCGCTGTCCCTTGATCCTTCAAAACATGATGTCCTTCTCCAAGCACTGGTCCCTCCTGGCCACGTGCTCACATTATATGAGATAGAGCTTAAAAATCCTCGCCTCCAAGAAGAAACTTGGTTTCATCCTCTCCAAGACAGATGTATTTGTGCTCCTGATGTTCCATAGTATGTTCAATACTTTTCTCGAGTACAATAACTCAAAGGCATCAATTCTTCTTCTGTCATCCTGATTCATGGTCCAGCTCCCTGATGCAGGTAATTGTGAAGACTATGGCCCGGAACAAGTGTACCTTAGTCTCTAGACCAACAAAAAAGACTTCCAATGAACATAATTTAGGCCTGACACATTTTCAAATTCATAGCTCTGGTTTTATTTGTTTGATGGTTGTTTAATTTTGGATCTTGCCATGCCCCCAATTCCTCTTTACATCTGTCTAAATTATCAGTCTACTGAATGCCTACAAAAATCATGAAATATACTTGCCAAGATCAATTTTTAGAGTCATTTTGACCCTGAGCTGAACTTGATAAAACCTAATAACAGTAACAACATATGTAGTTCATTTTCTCCTCTCTTTTTTTATAATTCAGACTCTTTATTGCCTCTTATATCAGAAGTGGAAAAGGAAGGAAGAGCTAAGTGTGAGAGACTGAGTTTAAGCTGTGTGTGGACACTATAGATTAAAGAAAAATGATACTTAAGGAATTTAAGTTGATAAAAGTTCAGAATGATTATGAGTTTTTGGACAACAGATTATGTGCTGTTTTATACCCCTTTCTGTATTAATAACAATTTCTTAGTATTTGAAAAATGACATTAACAAAATATTTACAGGATGTCAGAAGTCTTTGTCTCCATACTAGCTTAACATTTCTCTGCTGTTTCAAGAAGTCTCCTGTAAGTTTTTGTTTTTATGAGTTATTTTCATCCAACCTCCATGATCAAAAATTGAGAAAGTCTAATTATGCTAAGCAAAATGAAACAAACAAAATAAACTTGATAAATAAGAATACAAGGAACCATTAATACCACATTATTTTCAAGTGATTTTACGTTTTTAATAGGTAGATATTTTACTCACCCATAAATTTCTCTAGGCCAAACTATTATTCTGTCTTTTTTTTCCTCCTCCACATTCCACAATATCAATTGCTGGCCTGGGCAAAGAAGTCACTGCGCACAGTTTAAAGACTGAAAGAAAACTTTATAAAAGGCAAAATAATAATAATAATAAAAACAACAACAAATATAAAATAAGTTGTTTTCATGTAGCCTTTTGTTTGTGTGTTTTCCTCTGTTTAGTTTTACTCTTCAAATTAAAACTGTAACCCATTTTAAAAGGTTTCACTGACAAGTCTGGAGGGACACAATACCGTAATATATAAGTGAAGGTTTAAAATTTCCTTTGTTCTATCAGAACACCATTTTATTACTTAAAATGAGCCTATTCTGTATAAACTACTAAGGAAAATTTCTGTCAGAATAAATGTTAATAATTAATTTAAAAGTGACCAGCCCAATGGAAGACAAGAGCCCTATTCTTCAAATTGTGAAGAAATGTCCTGGTACTCAAAAACAAACCACCGCAAAAGAGCAAAGATGTTTAAAAGTTGGTGGAGTCTCAACTCTTCTTCTTTCTGTAGGGCGGATCTAAAAGTCCAAAAGTCTGCAAGACATAATTAGACAGCAAGAGCCAATCAAGTAAAAGAGTTTCATCTAACATGTGTTAGCTATTGGAGTTGATGCCAACACCAGTCAATATTTTTAGACATAGTCTACTTTTTTTCCTAAAGGGCAGCAAGTGGTCTTGAATATAGAGTGATGGAAATATGTGGTTTGACATTTTAAAATTCAGGCAGAATAGCAGTGCTATCATCTTAAATGATACTCAACATCTACAGGGCCTCTTCTAAATGCCACTGGAATTATGCCTCTCAATGCCCTCTGAGTCAAAGTCAAGGGAAAATGTCATCAACATTTTCACATCAAGTTCCTCTTACCATATTATCCCTTAAAGCCAGAATTGACTCTACAAAGAAGCAAAGCAGGTCATATTTAATCCCAGTAATTCCATTGTCTTTTTAAAATCCCTAATACTGCCTTTATTGCCAAAGAGATTCACTTTGACACTTGTATTGCTTAAAATTCAAATCTTATTATTGAAAAATAAAAATAATAAAATACACCATAGCAATATTTAAAAATCATTGCCATTTAGTTAGTGCTTTTAAAAAATATTTTTCACATACATTTTAAACTAATATATAGTTCACCAAACCAGTAGTTTTATTATTCATTTTTTTACAGAAAACTAAAATTTATTGAAATTAGAGCATTAGAGCATTTATTCTAAAAAACCTAATGTCAGGAAAAGCAGCCTATAACTGCATTAGGATTCTTTACTTTAAATTTGGAATCTCTTGTTTGATTGTTTGTTTGTTTTAAATAATTCCTTTAGGATAAAAAACAATATCTGCTTCAAATGCATGAGAAACCTAAAGATGTGGGACCACTATTCTTTTTCTACATCATGTAGATGACTCCGTTAAAAGAAAACTAAACTGGTTTACTGCCTTCAGAGAACATATTTTAAGGACAGACTAAATTTGACGGTATCTCACGGCTGTTGAGTCTGAATTCCCTCATACCTGAATTTCCATTGGAAAATTTTAGAACTATAAATTGCACAGGAGGAAACTTCTCATTTTCTCCCAAGGAACAACTGGTGGACTTGAACTACCAGATGGCTAGGCCTTTGGATTTAGCAGCACAATGGCTATCAGAACACTTCCAAAACAATAGCAAGTTTATTCTAATAAGGATTTTAATGAGAAAAATAAGAATGATATGATGTTCTGGTGTTATATTATGTTGTTATTGTTGATTTCTATTAAGTCGAACATGACTCATAGCAACCTTATGAACAAAAGACCTGAAGCCTTTCAATAACTATTGTTTCTCAAAGTTCATAGAGTTTCCAGAGGCATGTTTAGGAACTGAATTCCACTCTCCTGCTTCCAAACCGGTCTTAAACTGGGAGCTCCACTCTCTGCCATGGGTAACAGTTATGCCATTTGAAACCCCAATGGCACAAGATTCAGCATCCTGGCAACCCCAGGTACTTCAGTACAACATATTGACAAAAGAGTGCTGTACCACTTAGAAGAATTTTCCTCTAAAATATTATAACAACTAACTTTTAAATACAAAGGTTCTTCCTGAGGTCTTGTTGACGCTAAACAAGAGACTTAAATGAAAGATATTCAATATAGTATGCTGTTGTTGTTATGTGTCGTTGAGTTGCCTGAGACCTATTGCTATCCTATGTACAGCAGTTCAGAACACTTCTCTGTCGTAAGCCAATCTCAATAAATCTGACACACTAACCCCCATTGTCCCAGGACTGTATCAGTCCATCTCATGCACAGTCTTCCTCTCCTGCACTGTCTCTCCACTCTTCTGAGATGATGTCCTTCTCCAAGGAATAATCTGTCCTGACCAGGTTCCCAAAGTACATGAGACAGAGCTACAAAATCCCAGCCTCCAAGGAGAGATTTGGTTTAACCCTATGCAAGACAGTCCTATTTGGGTTTTTTTTTGGCATTCCTTGGTATGTTCAAGACTCATTGATCTTTCTCTTCTCAATCTTAGTCATTTAGTCCAGTTGCAGGTGCTGTAAGTACAGTTTTAATTGTCAGTAACATTTTAAAATAACTTAATTTTCTTACTGGTTTTGACAGTAATGTGGTGAGGTGTCATCCCTTTGAGTATAACTCACAGTAACTCTTTTCCCTGTTCTGTGCATTTTCAAGATCTTAGTCATTCTCAAGCACATTACTTTAGTCATTGTGCCAATTCATCTCTTCCTCTCTTTCACTGATTCTTTATTTTTACAAGAAAGAGATTTGTTTTCCCAAGGACGAGTGCATCATTCTTCTTCATATAGTCCAGGTTCTCAAATAATATGTTCAATATATGTAGTGAATATATATGCATTTTTTTTAAAAAAATCCAAGCTTGAAATATGCCTTTCCTCATTTTTTCAACCAAGCAGAATTATCTTGTTCTCTTTGAATTGAATGTTTGTTTGCAGGTACACAGGCCTCACAAAAGTCCCATTAAGTATTCTGGAATTCTCTTCTTCCTAATGTTATCCAAAATTTATTATGAGCCACCAAGTTGAAAGCCTTTGCTTAGTCACAAAAAACAGAAGGAAGGAAGGAAACATCATACTTCTATTTTCTGCTTTCAGCCATTTGTTGTAAGCAATGATCTCTCTTATTCAACATAATTCTAAATCCAGCTTGAATAGTAATTTTTCTATCAATAGTAATCTGGTAATTTTTCTGTCAATGCATTGCTCAAGCCATTTTTTTATAATATTCAGCGATATTTTATTTGTTACATTAATGATGTGTTGATGTTGTTATTATGTTCTACAAGTTACAACTGACTTGTTGATGACTTTTCAGTTAGCAGTGCAACATGTAAGGCATAGCCAGTTACCAGTTCAATAATTTATTTCTTTTGTTTCAGGTAATTGACTTTCAAATTTCTTCACATAGATAAGCACACACATTATTGCCATCATCAGATGGATCTTGGCTGAAAGCAGAGACTACCAGAGCAATGTCAGTCTGTGTTTCATTGACTCTGCAAAGACATTGGACAGTATAGAACTCAACAAATTGTGACTAATGTTGAGAGGAATGAGAATCTTAAAACACTCAATTTTGGTCATGCAAAACCTATATTTGGACCAAAAAGCAGTCCTCAGAACAGAGCAAGGAAACACTGCCTGTTTCAAAATCAGGAAAGGAGCACATCAGAGATGCATACTGTCTCCATAGCTTTTATACCTTTCTAATTTTTATGTGGAACAAATCATTTGGGAGACTGGATTTTATGAGAAGGCATGTGCCATCAGGACTGGAGAAAGACTTATCAGCAACCTGTGTTATGTAAATAAGACAGCCTTACTTGCTGAAACTGTGGAGGACCTGAAGTGCTTGTTGCAGAAGGCCAAGGGCTGCGGTATTCAGTATGGATTGAAGTTCAAAATCAAGAAGTCAAATATTCTCACCACTGGGTCAATAGATGGCACTACACTAGATGGAGAAGAGATTGAAATAGCTAACAATTTTGGCTTGCTTGACTCCACAATTAATACTCTAGGCACCAGCAGTCAATAAATCAAAAAACAAATTACTGTAGGGAAGGCTGCTGTTAGGGATCTATCAAAAGCGCTGAAGAGCAATAATAATGTTTCTTTGGAGACTAAGGTATGCCTAATTCTTCACAATTACTTGCTATGCATCTGATAGCTGGACAATAACCAACGATAACAGAAGAAGAATGGATGCCTTTGAGTTGTGATGCTTGAGAAGAGTATTGAACATACCATGGACTGCCAAGACAATAAACAGGTTTAACCTAAAGAAGATGAACCAGTCTTCTCCTTGGAGCAGGAGGGACTAGTCTCTGGAGAAGTGCATCATGCTTGGAAGGGTCGAGGAACAATGCAGGAAAGGAAGACCCCAGATAAGATTGATTGACACAGTAACTGTGATAATGGGTAGAGATGTATTGGAGACAATGAGACTGGCGCAGGATAAAGCAGAGTTCAGAGCATTGTAACTGTGAGTCAAGAGTGACTCGATGATACATAACAACAAAAACAACATATATATTTGGTGGAGGCTCATGTGTGAAGCAGTTGCATTCTGGAGGGTAGATTCTCTGGTTTTAGTTGAAAGTCAAGTGTAAACAGGTTGTTTTTATTTCATTGACAATCGTTTATGAGCTGATTGGATTTAATGGATTTAGCTAACAATCACTGTGGGCTGGAAGACTTTTGTTAATTAGGACCTGGTGAGCAGGCCTTTGTATTTAAAAGTCAGCTGAGACCTGCAGCCCTTGGGCCTGGTGTTAATTGTGTTTGACAAGAACAGTCTTCGAAGTGGTACAGAACTGGTCTGCCAGTTTTCTGTACTGAGATGACTTGGGGTTGCTGTGATACTAAATGCTGTGCCACTGGTGTGTCACATGCCATAATGTTTACCTTTGGTGGACAGTGTTTGGTAGAGTTACCAGATGAAGACAAACTTGGAATCAGGATTGACATATACTTCCTAAACAACATGTGTTTGAAAACTCTATGAACATCCTTGAAATGATGATAGTTACAGAACAGGGTTCAGATCTTTTGTTCATAGTGTTGCTATGAGCCATGCTAAACTTGACGGTGCTTAACAACAATAACAACATTCTATATATACATATTATTTTGTTGTTGAGTGTGCCATTGAGTTGGAACTGACCCGTACCTTACTCTGGATGGTTTTCAGAGACAGTTAATCTTACAGGAAGATATTATTCCTTTTTCTCCCATGGATTTGAACATTCTGCCTTCAGGAGTGCAGTTAAGATTGTTACCACTAGGCCATCAGAGCCCCTTAACATATATTATAAGATATATCACTTATATATAGTATAAATATAATAGTTTACATATATCATAAACCAACATGTTTTATGCTTTATATCATGTAGGGAAAATGGAGAAAGTCAAGATGATTTCAACATAGTGAAATGAAAGCCAACAGTGATAGAAAACTGAAATATTATTGACTTTGACATTATCTTCACCCAGTATTTATAAAAATTAAAAAGTTAAAAAAATTAGCAAACTATATAAGAATTTTACTGGATTGTGAAATATATCTATGATCTGTTAATTTATTTCACCTAGACCTTCTAAATTGCTGTGTGTCTATTAAAGAATAGGCTATTATTCTCTTACCTGAAATATTTAATAGCTTTCCAATTTGTCTCCTTTTTTTCCAGTCACTTCATGTCTCAGTTTATTTTGTACTCTACCACTAGACTTTAAGAACAAACAAACAAACAAATCTGGAGATCAAGAGTTTAAGTATAAAAAAAGGAAGAACTTGTTCAGCATTTCTCAAACTGAAAGAACAAAAAGACAATTTAAGCTTTGAGTTGCAACACTTAGTGATGCTATGGGTAAAAGCTTGAATAATCCAGAAAAAAACCTCAAAAGAAAAATGAAAGAAATACACAGAATCACTGTTCCTAAAAGAATTGACAGACACAGAAATATTTAGTAAGTACAATATAGTCATGTACCAATATGTAAGGGAGGAAGAAGTTGGAGCTGCAATAAAGGTATTGCCAAAAAAGAAGGCCCAGGAATTAATGGGACACTAATTGAGAATAACATAAACACCCCTTGATGCTCATGAGTTTATGCAAAGGAATTTGGAAGACATTGTTCTGGCTGACTGCCTGGAAGAGGTCTGTATTTGTTTCCATTCCTAAGGAAGGTGATACAATTTGGAAATTATCATTAATATCACATGCAAGCAAAATACTGTTGAAAATAATTTAAAAACAGTTAATATAATATATATAGATAAAAAACTGCCAGAGATTCAAGCTCTATTTAGTAGAGGTTTTGGTGCCAATGATATTGCCACTGATTTTGTGTCCATACTAAAAGTAAAGAACAGCAGCAGAATTATCTAGTTGTGCTTTACTGACTATGCAAAGACACTTGACTGAGTAGATCATACCAAATTATGGCTAACACTGTGAAAATCGGAATCCTAGAACACTTAATTGTGTTTGTATAAAACCTATCAGGAAAACAAAGATTCTCACCACTGGGTCAATTGACAGTATTCATATCGATAGTGAGGAGATTGAGATAGTTAACAGTTTTAGTTTACTTGGTTTCACAGTCAACACTCTTGGTAACAGCAGCCAGGAAATCAAGAGACAAATTGCATTGGGAAAGTCAGCTGTGAGGGACCTCAAAAGGCTAGTGAAGAGCAATGATGTCAGGCTGAAGACGAAGGTGCACCTTATCAGGCTATAGTGTTTGCAATTACGTGTTATGCATCAGAGAGTTTGACAGTGAATAGGGATGATAGAAAGAGAATTGATGCCTTTGAGCTGTGGTGTTGGAGAAGGTGTTGAATATACCATGGACTGCTAGGAGAACAAACAGGTTTGTCCTGGAGAGGGTGAAGCCAGAATGCAACTTGGAGTCAAGGATTCTGAAGCTTTATCTGACATACTTTGGCATGTTGCAAAGAGGGACTGGTCCTTGGAGAGAGACATCGTGTTTGGCAGAGTGGAGGGGCAGTGCAGGAGAGGAAGACACTCGATGAGATGGATCAATTCTGTGACTGGAGTGGTGGGAGTGAGTGTGTTTGAGATGGCGAGGCTGGCACAGGATAGGGCTCTTGTACATAGGGTTGCTATGAGTTGCTAGTGACTCAGTGGCACATAACAACAACAACAACAACATGAAACCTATACCTAGACCACGAGACTACTATGCGAACAGAGCTAGGGCACACTATTGTTGTTGTTAGGCCCTACCGAGTGGAATATGACTCATAGTGACCCTATGAACAGATCTGAATCCTGTCCTATCCTGTGCCATCTTCACACTTCCTTACACACTAAAGCCCATTGTGGCAGTCTCCGTGTCAATCTTCCTGGTCAAGGAAGTTACTCTACTTTGCCAAATTTGCACCCTTCCCATCATCATGTCCCTCTCCAAGAATAGCCCTTCTTGACAGCATGTCTGAAGTATGTAAGGCAAAGTCAAAAGGGCATACCATCTGGTTTTAAATAAGAAAATGTGTGTGTCAGGTTTATATCCTTTGCCCATACGTATTTAATATGTATACTAGTTCGTTCATAGGGTCGCTATGAGTCATCTACGACTCAACGGCATTAAACAACAAACAACAACAAGCAAATGATTTTAGAAGCTTGTCTCTATGAAGAAGAATGTAGTATCAGGATTTTAGAAAGACATCAATAACCTTCCTTATGTAGATTACACAAACTTCCTTGCTGAAAATGAGGAGGACTTGAAGCACTTGCTACAGAAAGGTAAACACTACAGCCTGCAATATAGATTGCATATCAACATCAAGAAAACTAAAGTCCTTAGCACTAGACTAATAAGCAACATCATGATAGACTGAGAAAGGATCAAAACTGTCAACAACTTTATCTTACCTAAATTTATAATCATCACACTTGGTACTAGCAGTCAAGAGATTAGAGATATATTGCACTGAGAAAGTATTCAGGGACTGTCTCAAATTATTAATGAGAAATAATATCATTTTGAGGACTAAGGAGGGCCTGATTCAGGCCCTGGTCTTTTCAGTCACTTGCTGTGCATTTGAGAATGAACAATGAATATGGATGACGGAAAGATTGATGTATTTTGAACCAAGGTATTGAATATCCTGTGGACTGCTAAAAGAACAAACAGGTATGTCTTGGAAAGAAACTATAGCCAGAGTGTGCCTTCACCTCACGTACTTTGGACATATTCCTAGGAGAGGCTATCTCTTGGAGAGGTACATCATGTTTGGAAAGGTAGAAAAGAAAAGCAAAAGAGGGGAAGACCCTCTACCAGGTAGATTGACACAATGAATTGAGCAATGGGCTTGAGTGTGACAGAGATTGTGAAGATTTCATAGGATAGGAGAAGGTTCAGACCCATCGTTTTATTTCTATACTGTTCGTAGGGTTGTACTTGACTTAATGACATCAAGCAATAATAACATCTAGACTTAAATCCCTAATATACATGTGTTTTCATAACTTATCCCATGCTAAAATTCCCACGTTTCACTTTCAATAGCCTAAATTTAAAATCCTTAACTTAATCCAAGTGTTTTTGTTATCTTAACTCAAATTTACTTGCTAACAAGATTACTTAATATTTCAAGGATACTATCATCCAATTTTGACATTTTGCAGTCTATAGTATATTCAGTACTATTTTCCAACACCATAACTCAAAAGCATGAACAAGTACATACCTTTTCTATCAGTCTTGGAAAAGTTGCAGCCAGAGGGCTCCTTGGAAACAAGGATGGCAAAGCTTCAACTTTCATATTTTAGACTTACTGCTAGGATTACTTGAAAAGGAATGTCATCCTTGAAAGGATAGAGGGTTAGAGAAAGAGAGGAAGACCTCTAATGAGACAGATTGACATGGTGACTGCAGCAATGGGCTCAAGTGTGTCAACAGTGATGAGGGTGTCTCAAGGTAGGATTCAGATCTGTCTGTCATTCATAGAGTCTATGAGTAGTCGTTCATAAGGTAAATGACACCTAATAACAACAACAATCCTCCAGTTCATAGAGCTCTGATCACCTACGAATAATAATCTGTGCTTCCAATTCCACGGCACATGGTTCTAATCCACCAGCTATCCCGTGGGATTACTGTGGGCAAACTCCTTCTGTGTGATTTACTACCTCTGAAAACCTACTAGAGGATGAGCTGAGTTGTTTCCAACTCAAAGGCATACAGCAAGACATCAACATGCTCCAATTGAATTAAAATGATTGTAAATTAATCACTTTTTCATTTCTTAAACCATGTCTCAATCCCATTTCTTAATTCTATCACATTGGAAACATGGACAGCTCCAATCTCTTTTCTTCAGCACAACATGACAACATGTGCAAATCACTAAACATTCCTTTATTTATAACCCCACTGGAAGTGAAGCTTTCCTCTTATAAACAGAGCTAAAATTATTTCACTGCCTAATAAAAGTTCTTTCTTTGTTAAAGTCTATTTAGTTAATAATGAGATATCATGAACTGATTGTGATGTATACATAGTACTTGTCTACTATAGACTTTTTACCTATAAAAAAATTATGCATATTTATGTAAAACATCTAGAATAATACCTGTTAATTTGTTAGCTTCTTGGTGAAAAGTATTTTAGTTCCCTCTTACTTCTTCTTATATATGGTCCATGAGCAGTTTATCACTGGAATATCCATAGCATATAATGCAGTGAACTTTGCATAATGGACTCTTAGTAAATATTTGTTGAATGAGTAGATGATATTTTTTTAGCTCTTACCTCATATCATTGAAACTGTCACATTAATCATAACAGCTGTACTTTTGTTATGGTTAAAATTATGAATACATACTTTGGCAAATAGCCTAGACACTTTTAGTATATAATTGCCCAAAATATAACTATCACTTATCAAGCTCAAAGAATCACCTCAGGCATTCATAATTACTTAATTAGCTGTGACAATCAGAATAAATAAAGATCTTTTAAAAAATTCTCAAAGCTGAAAGTGTTACAAATACCTGATAATGGATAGCACCATTTATTTTATTATACTTAACAAAGCAGCAGATCTTTCTCATTTACATTATACAGCTGTTATTTTTGTTGTCAGGGGTTATCCAGTCAACTAAATCAACAGATCTGAACTTTGTTCTATCCTGTAGCATCCTCACGATCTATGAAACATTGTTATAGTCTGGTGTTGTACAAATCAGAGCTACCTCAACATGTAAATTTAAATGGATTACAAACCTTAGCCCAACCTATAAAATTGTTAAACTAAACTGATATATCAAATCAAAGACAGACATGAATGTATTTTCAATTATCTTTTCTGTACAGACTTCATATAGCAATTAACTTTTCAAGCTGATTTGTATTCTTCAAGCACTCCATGCTATAGGAAATATACTTTGCTAACAAGACAAACTGTATCAATTATTCTATTCAATGTCCAGGTTTTGCGTACACATATGAGGTCATTGTAAAGACTATGACTTCATTTAGAACACTTTACTCCTTAGAACTTTATTGCAGTAATTTGTAGTATATTTCCCCAATACACTATAATGTTTAATTTGTTAATTGCTCTTTCCATGGATATTATTGATCAAAGTAGAATGAATTATTGACAAACAGTAACAGAATAATCTTAGAGTTGGTAGCACAACTTCTTATCACTAGTTTACCGGAAGTCTTTGAACTGTAGGAGTGTTGTTGTTAAGTGCCATTGAGTTGAGTACCATTCATAGACCCTATGAATAACAGATTTCAATCCTATCCTATCCTATCTTATCCTGTGCAAAAGGATAATATCCATATTTATATAAAGAAGACCTACTGACACCACTATTATTCAAATATGTTTTTGTTGTTGTTGTTATGTGCCAGCAAGTCTTTTACGACTCGTAGCAACCCTATGTACAACAGCCCTATACCCTGCTCTATCCTGTGCCAATCTCACTGCCTCTGACACTCCCACCCCAATTACCCCAGTCATTGAATCAATCCATCTCATAGAGGTTCTTTCCCTCTTGTGCCAACCCTCCACCCTCCCAAGCATGATGTCCCTCTCCAAGGACTTGTCCCTCCATACAACATGCCAAAAGTATGTCAGATGAAGCCCCAGAATCCTTGCCTCCAAGGAGTAGCTTGGTTTAACACTCTCCAGGATGAATCTGTTTGTTTTCTTGGCAGTCCATGGTACATTCAATACTCTTCTCCAGCACCACAGCTCAAAGGCATCAATTCTTCTGTCCTCCCTAGTCATTGTCCAACTCTCTGATGCATAACAAGTGATTGCAAAGACCATGGCCTGTATCAGGCACACCTTAGTCTCCAGAGAGACCCCGTTGCCCTTGAGTACTTTAGAGAGGTCCCTAATAGCAAACTTTCCCATCCCAGTACATTTTTAAATTTCCTGGCTGCTGGTGACAAGAGTTTTGACGGTGGAGCTGAGCAAACGGAAGCTTTGTACAATCTCAATCTCTTCGCCATCCATCCTGATGCTACCAATTGGTCCAGTGGTGAGAATCTTGGTCTTCTTGACATTGAGCCTTAGTCCATACTGAAGGCTGCAGTCCTTGACCCTCTGCAGCAAGTGCATGAGGTCCTCCTCAGTTTCAGCAAGCAGGGTTGTATCATCTGTATAACGCAGATTGTTAATAGATCTTCCACCAATCCTGATGCCACAATTCTCCTCATAGAGCCCAGCCTCCTGGATAATCTGCTCTGCATACAGGTTGAAAAGGTATGGAGACAGGACACCACCCTTCCCAATTTTGAACCATGCAGTGTTACCCTGCTCTGTTCTGACAACTGCCTCTTGGTCAAAGGGAACAATTCTTCCATCATCTTTATTCATTGTAAAGTTCTCAAATTCATAGTAAGTGATCGAAAAGAACATGGTCTGAATGAGACACCATCATTGGTCTGAATCAGAATATGTCATTACTTCTCAATAATTTAGACTAACTGCAGACTTTCCTTGTTGCATATTTCTTCTGATTTCCATACTGTCAATACCAAGGGTGTTAATCATGAATCCAAGAGGAAGGTTTTAACAGTTTCAATTGTTCCTCCATTTGTCATGATGTTGCTAAAAGTCCAATGGTTAGAATCTTTGCTTTCTTGATGCTGAGATGCAATCCATATTGTTTAGGTCAGTTAAAATTAATCAAAACTAAATAAATGAATTCTAGAATGAAAAAAATTAGTAAATTTCTACTCATTTAAAGGAAAGATAAGAACTGTACCATAGCATTTCTAGGGTTGCAAATTGTTGTAGAAAGAAAACATCACATCTTTTCCATCAGAATACTTTGGTGGATTTGAAACCTGACTTTCCAATTAGCAACAGAGTACATTTAATGCACCGCCGGCTCCTTTATTTGGTCACTTAACCTTTGTTTTATTCCCCCCCCTTTATTTCTCCAAAGTATTTTATTTTAGCAACAAATTTATCTTTTCATTCAGTTCAATTCTGCTATTGATCTCCTTAAGTGATATTCCCCACCCCCAATTATATCTATTCTGACTTTTGTTAAAAGAAAGTTTTTAACTTGGTACAGAAATTTGTTTGTTCTTTTTAAAATTTGTATCGTTATTGATATTCTCATTCTGTGCATAGCTACTCTATATTCTTCCATTTAGTTCTTTGTCCATGCTTTCATTTGGGTTTTAGAGCATGTCTTTGTTATCTTACGCTGCTACAAAATAAATGCCACAAAGTAGTGACTTTAACAAATAGAAATGTGTTTCCTTGTAGTTTGGGAGCTTATTGATTGGAGAAGGCTTTCTTTTTCTCTCAGGTCTGAAGGAATGTTTTTTTTCTCTTTTAAGCTTCTGCTTTTGAATGATATTCATGTATCTTGACATCTCTGATTGCCTTCACTCCAGCTCTCTGCATTCTAGCTCTCTTATTTAATCTTCTTTGTGTTTCAAAAAGTTATACTCCACAATAACACTTTTTTGCATTGTTGTTATTGTATTGTTAAGTACCATCCAGTTGTAGACGACTCACAGTGACCCTATGAATGAAAGTCCTGGACACCTCCTGTATCACGTTCGTCCTTTCTCCAGGGTTTCCAGAAGCAAGCTATTGTGGAAGTGGATGCCACTCTTACTTCCAAGCTTGTTTTAATCAGGGAGCTTCTCCAAACACTGTCCACTGTGAGTAACCACTCTCACATTTGATTCATCAGTGTTACAGTGTTCGGCTTCACAGCAACCACGAGCTACCTCTGTACAGCAAGTGGACCTACCAGGGTTACACGACCTAGAAGAATGTTTCACCAAAAACAATTAAAGGCTGACACTAGGGCCTGTGGCACTCAGATCTGATAGGATTTTAAGCTAGAGTCTGGAGCAGGCTCCACAGGCTTGACCCCGCCCTTACTTACCCTTACTCTAAGGGTCAGGGCTGCCCATCCGCCTTTGAAGGCCAACAAGGACAGTAACACACAAGGCAAAAGACTCCAAAAACTTCACTTGCCTGACTGCCACCAAGAGGAATTCCCACGGAGACGCCAGCCATCCCACTTGCTTAGCCAGCTGACTTCCAGAGTGTAGCAAAATTAAAAAAAAAAGAAGACAATTCATTTTCAAATGGAGCTAGAATCACAGGTATAGAGAGGGAGAGGGAATAGCTAATATATATATGTGTGTGTGTGTGTGTGTGTGTGTGTATGTATATATGTATATGTGTGTGTGTATTACATATATGGCGGAAACACAGTTAAAGTACTTATCTAGTAAACATAATGCATAGACGTTGTTAGATATGATACCTTCTGTTCTTCCCTCTTTCTTTTTTCCTATAGGCTAGCTTCTTTATCTGTTTTGTTTGTGTTTTTGCTGAAGACGAGACATTGTGCAATAAAAAGTGATAAATAAGTCTGGAAATCAACTGTACTCACTTTTCATGTTTGCTTTTTCTTTTAATTTTTAAATTCGTGTGTGTGTGTGTGTGTGTGTGTGTGTACATATATCTATGAATAATGAGAATCCCGGAACAGTTGATCGTGCTTATGCAAAACCTATACTTGGACCTGGAGGCAGGTGTCAGAACAGAGCAAGAGAACATTGCATGGTTCAAAATTGGGAAGACTGTACACCAGGGATGTGTTCTATCTCCATATCTTTTCAATCTATATGCAGAGCAGATTATTCAGGAAACTGGGCTCAATGAGGAAAAATGTGGTGTCAGGATTGGAGGAAGACTTAACAACATTCTCTGTTATGAAGAAGATACACCCTGCTTCCTGAAATTGAAGAATACCTGAAGTGCTTGCTGCAGAAAGTCAAGGACTGTAGTCTTCAACATGGATTAAAGCTTGCCACTGGGACAATTTGCAGCATCATGATAAATGATTAAGAGATTGAGATTTAGATCGTTAACAGCTTCACTTTACTTGGCTCCACAATTAAGATTTTTGGTACCAGCCCCAGGAAATAAAAAAAAAAAAGAATTGCATTGGAAAAATCTACTGTCAAGGACATCTCCCGAGTACTGAAGAGCAATGGCATCAGTCTGGAGACTAAGGTGTGCCTGATCCAGCCATGGTCTTTGCAATTACTTGCAATGCATCTTTGAACTGGACAATGAATGACTAAAAATGATAGAAGAATCAATGCCTTAGAATTGTGGTGTTGTGAAAGAATATTGAATATACCATGGACTGCTAAGAGAACAAACAGGTTCAGCCTGGAAAAAAGTGAAACCAGGCTTCTCTTTGGAGGCAAGGATTTTGAAGCTCCATCTGACATATTTTGGGCATTTGCAAGAAGGGACATCATGCTCAGAAGAGTGGAGGGACAGCACAAAAGAGGAAGGCCTTCAATGAGATGGATTGACTCAGTGACTAAAATAATGAGATTAAATATGTCAAAGATAATGAAATTTATAAAATTCAAATACATTGCTTATAAGAACAAATTCTTTCAATTCCCCTCACCCCGCCCCCATCAAATTCCACTACCCCATATTTTATAAGCAATGTAAAAAAGAATGTAAAAAAGAATGTATAAAAGTTTGTAGATAATATTTTTAAATAATGATTTGTAAAAACACTAGTAGAAAAATTTTTTTAAAAATAAAAAAAATATAAAAAAGAACAATGAAATTGGCTCAAAATAGACCAGGGTTTGGGGCTGTTGTACAGGGATCTCTATGAGTTGCAAGTGACTTGACAGAACATCACGACAGTGTATTAAAAAGAATTTTTTTACACTCTACCTTTTCAGGAACAAGCATATTATTAAGAATCATTGTCATGTTATAATTAGGTATAATCAAATCGACCATGACTCACAATGACCTTATGAATAGCATATGTGAAACATGCTTTATCCTGTGTCATCCTCATGATATCTATCCTGCTCAAGACCATTGTGGTAATAATTGTGTCAATCCATTTCTTTGAGTGTCTGTCTGCCTTTCCCCCTAACCCTTTACCTTTCCTAGCATGATGTCTCTCTTCAGAGACTGATTTCTTCTAAAAGTATACACAAGGTAAATCAGAAGTTTCACTATTCTTGCTTCCAAAGAACACTTTGGTTTCACTTCCTTATTTGTTGTTTTAGCAGTCCATGGGATATTCAGTACTCTTCTCCAGCACCACAAATCAAAGGCATTTGTTTTTTTCTGCCATCCTAAGTCATTGTTCATCTCTCTGATGCATAGCAAGTAATTGTGAAGACCATGGATGGATCAGGCACATCTTAGTTTCTAAGTACTCTGAAGAAGTCCCTGACAGCAAATTTTCCCAGTGCAATTTGTCTTTTGATTTCCTGACTGCTGGTGCCAAGAGTGCTGATTAAGGAGCTGAGCAACCTGAAATTGTTAGCAACCTCAATAACATCCCAATCTATCAGAGTGCTACCAATTTGCCCAGTGGTAAGAATTTTTGTTTACTTGATGCTGACCTTCTCTCCATATTGAAGATTACAGTCCTTGACATTCTTCATCAAGTGCTTCAGGTTCTCCTCAGTTTCAGCAAGCAAAGTGGTGTCATCTGCATAATATAGATTGTTGATGAGTCTTCCTTCAATCCTGATGACAAATTCCTCTTCACAAAGACCAACCTCCCAAATGATCTGTTCTGCATTAGATTGAAAAGTTATAGAGAAAGGACACATCCCTGATGCACTCCTTTCCTGATTTTGAACCATGCAGTGTTTTCCTTGCTCTGTTTTGATCACTGCTTCCTGTTCTGAGTATAGGTTTCCCATGAGCACAATCAGATGTTTTGGTATCCCCATTCTCCTCCAGGTTAGCCACAATTTGTTGTGATCCACCCAGTCAAATGCCTTTGCATAGTCTGTGAAATACAGATAGACATTCCTCTGGTACCCTTTGCTTTCTGCCAAGATCCATCTGACATTGTGTTAAAGTCTCTAGGGCCATGACCATTTCAAACCAGCTTATTTTTCAGGCAGTTCTCTGTTGATGAACTGTTACAGTCATTTGTGGATAATCTGCAGCAGAATTTTGCTTGTGTGTGATATTAGTGGTGTTTTTCAATAATTTGCACAATGTGCGAGATAACCTTTTTTTAGAATAGGAATAAATATTAATCTCTTCCAGTCAGTTTGCCAGGTAGTTGCCCTCTGGATTTCTTGGAACAACGTGGTGAGCACATCTAAGGCAGCATCTATTTGTTGAAATATGTCAATTGGTATTCCATAAATTCCCTCGGCTTTATTTTTTGCCTGGTCCTTCTGAGCAGCCTGAACTTCCTCCTTCATCACCATTGCCTCTTGGTCATATGTTGTTTCTTAAAATTCTTCTATGTCAGCCAATTATTTTTGGTACAGTTACTTTGGATACTCCTTCCATCTTTTTTCAATGCTTCCTGCATACTTCAATAACTGCTTATAACATCTTTATGTATTGCAACTCACAGTTTTAATTTGTTCTTTAGTTCCTTTAGCTTAAAAAATGCTGAGTGAGTTTGTCCCTTTTGATCTTCCTACCCCAGCTCCTTGCACATTTCATTAAAATACTTTGCTTTGTCTTCTTGAACTTCTCTTTGAAATCTTCTATTCAGTTTCTTAACTTAAAAAAGGGTTTTTAGATCCATCTTGAAATGCAATGTTATGAGTGACAGGATAATATCTATACACATACAAGGAAGACTTGTTAATACTACTATTATTTAAATTTATGCACAACAACCAGAGCCAAAGAGGAGGAAATGGATGTTTTCTGCCAACATTTGCAGTCAAAAATTGGTCGAACATGTCACCAAGATGCAAAAATTGGAAACCAGGAAGAACAATCAGTAGGCAGAAAACATGGACTTGGTGACAGATATGAGGCTGGAGATAGAATATTAGAATTCTGCACAATCAATAATTTATTCATAGCCAATACTTTTTATAAAAAAAAATAAATACAGGCTTATATACATGAATTTCCCTAATGATATGCACAGGAATCAGATGCATTACATTTGTGGAAAGAATCATTAGGAAGCTCTATATCAATAGTGAAAACTAGGCCAGTTGTTAATTGAGGAACACACCGTCAACTACTTGAGAGGACTGTACAGATTCCGTTTTGTGACTAGCCTCTGTCTTAAGCCTGACCTGGACCTAACCTTAACAAATCATCAATTCCAGGAATAGGCCATAAAAATTCTTTGCCCAAATGGCAGCCAATCAGGAACGAAAGCAACCACAAGATAACCACAGGGATACCCGAGGGTCTTATCTCAGGGTAGCCATCTGTGCTTGATGTCTTTGTAAGGTTTAAAATTGCATGAGTAATTTATCCTGAAGTTTAACTTATGTGACAGAAGAATGTGGGTACGTGACACAAGAAAGTGTGTAGGTGACACGAGAATGTGGGCTGTTGGCTGCCTTGGCACGAGTCAATCACAAACCGACACATGTAACTGTTCTTCTCGTCCACCAATCTTGTTCCCAATTACCTCACCCTGGTCAAACAGCCCCATTTCAACCCATAAAAAGGCCTGTGTACCCTCACCCAGGGTCGCCGCTTTCTATTGAATGGTCAAGCCCCACATGCTGGAGTTTGTTCTTCAGAATAAAGCACTCCTGCTATTTGTATACGTGAGTCAGGGATTTTAGTGGCAACCTAAAACTACTCATATGCAAGTTCAGATAAAAGCTGAAGAAGATCAAACCAAATCCACAGGAATCAAAATTTGATCTTGAGTTTATCTCACCTGAATTTGAAAACCAACTGAAGAACATATTTGACGCCTTGAACACTAATGATTGAAGACCAAGCGAACTGTGGGAGAGTACCAAGAATATGCTGAGACTTGTCTATTTTAAATTTCCTTAGGGTTTTTATCCAAATTGAATATCCAGTTTTAGCAACTACTTTTTTTACATCAATAGAAATATTATCATTAGATTCACCTTTATTCTATTTCTGTGACCTATTAACTGATAAACTTTCTAATGATAAACCACCCGTATTTTGAGGGATTTGGGTTTTGGGGTTTGGGTTGTTTTGGTGGTTCCCCCCCCGCAATTTAAATATATCTTTATTTGAGACAGTGCATGTTTCCACATAACAATACAGTGATATTAAAGGGCAATATTTCTTTCTCTGTACACATATTCCATATTTAAGTATTGAGAAGGCCTAGAAATTTATTCTAGAAGTTTTCTCTTTGAAAGTGCCATTTGCTACAAATCTGGGTCTTTCCTTATTATTTTGATTTTAAATATGGAACAATGCTAAAGTGCATTTAGGTTGGCTTATCAACTTCTTTAATGGTGGGCCCAGAAGAGGCAAAAGCAGGCAGTGTTTTCCCCACTAGGAAAGCCCCAGGGCAGACCTCAAGCACTCTGGTGATAGTGTGGTGATGCTGACTTTGCAGACCTTCTCCAGCTCTTTCTGTTGATGTTAGAAGTCACGTTTTCTGCAGTTGAGGTGTTTTTTTGGTTTTTCCTAGTCTTTTTGTCCTCCTCAGTTTCAGAAAGCAGAGTTGTGTCAAATGTATAATGCAGATAGTTGATGAGACTTCCTCAAATCCTGCTGTCACATTTCTCCTCATAGAACCCAGCCTCTTGGATAATCTTTTCTGCATACAGATTGAAAAGGTATGGAGATAGGACACATCCCTGGCATACACCCTTCCCAGTTTTTAACCATGCAGTGTTCCCTTGCTCTGTTCGTATGGATGCCTTCTGGTCCAAGTACAAATTTTGCATAAGCACTATCAATAAGTGCTTGCTGTAGAAGATCAAGGACTGCAGCCTTCACTATGAATTGTAGCTCAATAAAAAAAAAATTAAAAAAAGAAAATTCGCATTACTTGTCTCATTGTAAACAGCTTTCGTTTGCTTGGCCTCACAATCAACACTCTTGGCACCATCAGCCAGGAAATCAAAAGACATATTGAGTTGGGAAAGTCTACTGTCAGAGACCTCACCAATATACTGAAGAGCAATGATGTCATCCTGGAGAATAAGGTGCACCTCATCCAGGCCATGGTCTTTACAATTACTTGCTATGCATCAGAGAGCTGAACAATGGCTAGGGATGATAGAAGAAGAATTGATGCTTTTGAGCTGTCATATTGGAGAAGAGTATTGAATATACCATGGACTGTTAGGAGAGTGAACAGGTTCATCTTGAAGAGGGTTATATCAGGCTCCTCCTTGGAGGTAAGGATTCTGAAGCTTTGTCTGACATATTTTAGTCATGTTGCAGGAGAGACCAGTCCTTGGAGAGGCACGTCATGCTTGGGAGGGTGGAGGGATGGCACAGAAGTGGAAGACCCTCTATGAGGTGGATTGATTCAGTGATTGGGGTAATAGGGATGGGTGTGTCAGAGGCAGCGAGATTGGCACAGGATAGAGCAGGGTTTAGGGCTGTTGCACGTAGGGTCTCTGTGAGTTGCAAGCGACTCGACGGCACATAACAACAACAACAACAACATTCATATCTTGTGTATTTCCCAATCATTTTATTCTGTTTCTGATACTTAGCTTTACTTTGTTGTGATCAGAGAAAATAATTATTATTTTAATGTTTTTTAAAATACATCAAGACTTGTTTTGAGACCTAAAAACCAAAAATTATCTATGATGCTAGAGAAGAATGTATATTAGAATATATATTGTGCCATTAGATGCTCTGTTTCTGTTGATATCTTCTTTTTAGATGTTTGCCTGACAGTGAAAGTAGTGCATTGAAATTTCCAATTATTACTGTAGCAAAATATGTTTTCCTTCAATTATAACTATGTCTGCTTTACATATTTTAATGTCCAAGCATGGGTGCACATATATCTATGATTTTCAAATTTTATGCCAGGAACTTGGACTTGAGGAGAATTGTGGCATCAGAATTAGAGGAAGATTCATCAACAACCTGTATTATGAAGGTGACACAACCTTGCTTGTTGAAACTGAAGAGGACATGAGGTGTTTGCTGCAGAAGGTCAGGGACTGTAGTCTTCAATATGGATTGAAGCTCAGCATCAAGAAAACAAGGATTCTTACCACTGGGCCTATTGACAGCTTCATGTTAAACAGAGAAAAGGTTGAGATTTTTTATAACTTCAACTTGCTTGGTTCCAAAATCAACAGTTCTGGCACCAACAGCCAAGAAATAAAAAGATAATTTGCATTGGAAAATTCTGCTGCCAGGGACCTCTCTAGAGAAATAAAGAGCAACGATGTCATTCTGGAGACTAAGGGGTACCTGATCCATCCATAGCCTTCACAATTACTTGCTATGCATTAGAGATCTGGACTATAGTTAAGGATAACAAATGAAGGATCTATACGTTTGAATTGTGGTGCTGGAGAAGATTGTTGAACATATTGTGGACTGCCAGGAGAACAAACATGTCAGTCCTGGAGAGAATGAAACCAGTTTGGTTCCTGGAGGCAAGGAGTTTGGCAACCCACCTCACATATTTTGGGCACATGGCCAGAAGAGACCATTTCTTGGACAGGGATATCATGCTTGGAAAGGTGTAGGGACAGTACAAGAGAAAATGACCCAGGATGAGATGGATTGACTCAGTGACTGGAGCAATGGGATAAGGTCTATCAGAGATGAGAAGATTGGTTCAGGGTAGGGCAGCTTTCAGAGTTAATGTACACAGGGTCACTGTGAGTCACAGGCAACTTCATAGTACATAACAACAACAACATAATGTATTATTCTTTTCGTCCCCCCTCATCAGATATTATGCCCCTTTACTGTTACCAGCAGATATTGACTTAATGTTTACTTTGTCTAATGTTGAGAATACACCTTTAAATTACTTTTGGTTTCTAAACATTTCTTGAATTCACATGGTGTTCTCACAACTAAGATGGTTAAGTAATGCAGATAAGGAAGGTAATTTACATCATAAAACGAATCAAAACTTAATTTAAAATGAATAACTAAAAAAAAACAGGAAGAAATATCCTAATAATTCTGTAAATGGTTTTAAAAATACAACCTCTATTATCTATTTCAGAGTTAAAAAACAAGAAATGCATTGCTTTTATATAAAATAGTGTGGTTTTAGAGACTATTTAATGATAAATTCTATGAATTTCTGATTTTAAAGTTTAAAATATGTATAATGCTTTGAAATTAGATACCTATTGCTTTACCCAGGATACCCTGTATCTAGACTTTGTTGTCTGCTTTTGAACATATGTTCTCAATCTACACCAGTTAAATGTTTGCCATGTTGTTGTTGTTGTTATGTACTGTCAAGTTACCTGGGACTCATAGTGACCCTACATACAACATACCTAAACCCTGCTCTATCTAGTGATGATTTTATTGTCTCTGACACATCTACCACCATTACTCCGCTTATTAAATCAATTCATTTCATTGAGGATCTTCTCTTATGCGGTCCCTCCCTCCTTCCAAGCATAAAGTCCTTCTCCAAGGACTGATCCTTCCTTGCAACATGTGCAAAGTATGTCAGACATAGCTTCAGATTCTTTACCTCCAAGGAAAAGCCTACTTTCACCCTCTCTAGGATGAACTTGTTTGTTCTCCTAGCAGTCCATGATATATTCAATATTCTTCTCCAGCACCACACCTTAAAGGCATCAATTCTCCTTCTATCATCCCTAGTCATTGTACCGATTTCCAGTACATAGCAAGTAATTGCAAAGACCATGGCCTGGATAAGGCACACCTTAGTCTCCAGACTGACAGCATTGCTCTTCAATACTCTAGAGAGGTCTCTGACAGCAGACTTTCCCAATGCAATTTGTCTTTTTTTTTCCTGGCTGCTAGTACCAAGAGTGTTGTTTGTAGAGCCAAGCAAACTAAAGCTGTTAACCATCTCAATCTCTTCACCATCTATCATGTTGCTGCCAATTGGCCCAGTGATGAGAATCTTTGCTTTCTTGAGGGTGAGATTCAATCTAATATTGAAGGTAGCAGCCCTTCACCTTCTACAGCAAGTGCTTCATGTTTCCTTAGTTTCAGCAAACAGGGTTATATCATCTGCATAATGCAGACTGTTGATGTGTCTACCTCTAATCCTGATGCCACATTTCTCCTCATAGAGCCCAGCCTCCCAGATAGTAAACCAAATAGTCTTAAAGATGATACTGTTTATTATGAGCCATTGAATAAAATAGCTCTTGATAAGAGAGATATTTAATTTTAATTTTTGAGGTGTTCCATTTGTATTAATTCTTGGACAGATTCTACTTATTTCCAAAAATTCAAATCAATTTTTTTTCCAAGAAAAAGATTTGTTTCCTATAAAAATATCTTGTATCTGAAGTTTTCATCAGTTAATTTAGCTTATAACCTAAACTCATTAAACTGTTAAAAGTCTGAATGCATGCAGACTAAAATGAAATCCTCTAAATTGTGTTTATCGAGAAAGAGAAAAACATTGACAATCATTCATATAAAAGTTTAGTGTTTATACTTAATTTAATTAACCCAAAGTAGAATATATAATTTTAATGAGAGTGAAATATGAGATTATAGTTTAGAGAATGATAGCATTCACTGGAACACACAGCATACACACAGACCAACTGTAATTCTATGTTTTAGGAGTAAAAACCAAGAATTAGCAATCATAGAAATTCAAATTTCATCATAGAATACCACTTTAAACTTACCACAAAAGTCTAATGAAGCTGGAAATAGAAAATGTGGAAATTTAAGAATATCTGGAATGTTCATTCATCATTATTATTTGCACTGTAGATACTCATTACTTTTGAGTCAGAACCAACATATGACTGATCCTCCCACAGGTTTTCAGATATGATAAATTGCACAGAATAGATTGACTGTGTTTTTTCTGGTAGAGGAACTGGTGTATTGAAACCCACTGTCTTTTCTTGGCAATACAACTCCTTACCCATTAGGCTACCAAACATCCTTACATTAATTTTGGAAGAAATAGAAATTAATAGTCTCATTTTAGTAAATGCTTTGGAAATAAAGTCATACACACACACACACTCCATGTTTCAATATTTACTTTCTTAGGTATGGAGTTATTGTTGTTAGGTGCCATTGAGTAGACTATGTATGACTCACAGTGTCTCTATAAACAACATTTGAATCTTGCAATATCCTGAACAATCCTCATGATCTCAGATGCCCTCAAGTACGTTGTTACAGACACTGTAACTCGTCTTGTTGGTGGTCTTCTTCTCTTTCTCTGACCCTTCATCTTTTCCAGTATAATGTTTTTTTCCCAGGACTGGCCCCTAATGACAACATATCCAAGATAGTTAAGACAAAAATTTCACTATCCTTGATTCTAAGGCAAGGGTGTCTTAACATGTAATTTCTGTAACACAGAAATCTTTATGTTGAGTCTGTAGTTAGATGCCATTGATTGGCTATTACTTACAGCAACCCTATGAACAACAGATCTAGACTTTTTCTATCCTTCCCCATCTTCAAGATCTATGAGTCAATTCTTGTTGACAAGTGTCCTCTATTCCTCTGAACCTCCAGTTTTCCCAGTAGGTTGTCTTTTTCCAAAGATGGGTACCTCAAAGTTTTACCATCTTTACTTCTTTGGAGTACCAGGTTTGTTCATCTCCAATATTGATTTGCTTGTTCTTTTGGAAAGTTACGAGATATTCAGAACTTGCCGCCAAAGCTATGGATCAAAGGTATTGATTTTTCTTCTAGTATCTTTATTAATTGTCTGACTTTCAAATGCATACAAAGCAACTGAAAATACCTTTATTTGGACCTGGTATGTCTTACTCTTTAAACTGACATCCTTGTTCTTTAACACATTAAAGTGGTCTTTCACATCATATTTCCCCAATGTGACATGCCTTTAGATTTCTTGACTGCTACTTGTGATGCCTTTGGGTTGTGGTGCTGGAGAAGAGTATTGAATATACCATGAACTGCCAAAATAACTGTAGTTATGTCTTGGAGAAGGTGAAGCCAAGCTACTCCTTGGAGGCAAGGATTTTGAGGCTCTATCCCACATACTTTGGAAATGTTGCAAGGAGGACCTAGTCTTTGGAGAAGGACATCATGTTTGGAAGGGTGAAGGAACAGTGAAAGAAAAGAAGACCCAAAATGAGATTAATTGACACAATTACTGGGATAATGAAAGTAGGTGTTTCAGACATAATAAGACTGGCTCAGGATAGAGCAGAGTCCAGAACTATTGTGCACAGGATCACTTTGAATCTTAGTCAGCTCAAGAAATACATAACAACAAAAGCTGTAATGGATGTGAATTGTGAATCCAAGCAAAAGGAAGTGTTTGACAATTTCAATCTTTTCTCCACATTTGTGATTCTCATTTTTACCAGTGTTATGAATAATTTTTTATGAACCACATAGTCAAATGTTTTTGTGCAGTCAATAAAGCACAAACATCTTTCAAGCATTCTCTGATTTCAGTCAGGATTCATCTAAAACAACAATGTCACTTATACTAAAGAATACTATCTCTTCTGAATCCCTGTTTAGATATTCTTTTCACTGAATTTTAATACTCTCAAGCAAGATTTTACTTGCAAGTGATATGAATGATATTGCTTGATAATTTCCATATTCTTCTGAATCACCTTTTAGAGGGGCATGGAAATGATTATAGATTTTTCCTAGTAAGTTCACCAGATCTTCAATATTGGTTGGTAGAAACTAATGAGCACATCTAGGATTGCATCTGTTTCTTCAAACACCTCAACCTATATTCCACCAATTCAAGAGACTCCGCTCCCCCCATGCCTTCAAGGCATCATGGACTTCTTCCTTCAGTGCTATGTTTTGATCATATGCTACTTTCTGAAATGATTCAGTGTTGATCACTCATTTTTGCAACATAGAATCCATGTACTCCTTCCACCACTCCCTGGAAGTGTTATCTGTAAACCACATGGCCCTTTGTTAATCAGGAGAAAAATCTTTGTAGGGGGCTGACCATGTGGCAGCCAGCTCTGGTACCCTCTCCAGAGGTTCCAGGTTAGGACCAGTGGGAAAAGAGGCTATGTGTTCCTGGATATGGTGAGTGCCTCCCTGCATTTGCCCAGTAGCTTTCTCACAGAAGAGCCTTGGGCATCACCTTTGTTATTAGAGTATTTATCTGGCATCACTCATGACTTGATGAGTATTTCAGTTCTCATAATAATCTTATGTCTTTATGTCTTTGAAACAGTCTCAACCAATGTTCAATAGCAGGTAAATAATTATCTTTCAATTGACTTGTATCATGAAACATCATGAGGAAATTTCCTTCATTAGAATCTACATGGCCACAAGGTATTTTCCTTGAGTTCTTACCATAAGCTCCAATCTGTGTAAACATAAGTGGCAGATACCTAAAGAACCATATCTGAATGGGGATCATAAGGGCCTAGAGACAAGAAGAGTGAGACTGCTTTCTATATTTCAACCATAGTCCGCTGTTGCTCAGATCCCCATTCAAACACAGTTTTTGAGTAAATGGCAATATTTGGCCTTATTATGCAGTGTCTGTCAGAGAAAATATTTTCTTGCTATCTCAAAAATTCTGATGTGGATGAGATCTGGTCAATAGAAAAAAAAACAGCAAATAAGATAAGAAACAGTAAGCAACATTTTATTTTTGTAACTCTAGTCAATATGCCTTTAGTCTTGTAAAACTTCCCAAAAGTATGAAGACAATTCTCCCATAACCTCTTGACTAACTAAAGTCTTGAGTAGTGCATGCTGACCAGAGAAGTGCAACACAATTTTACATTAACACTTCATCTGGTGGACTACTTAGGAGCTAAATTCACTATTTTTCTGGAAAGCGTCAATGGAGAAGCTTCATATCTGCCATCAAAACAAAGCTGAATATGCAACAGAATATCTATTAATCATGTGTAAGCTTAATTTAAAGTTGAAGAAAATAAAAACAAGCCTGTGAGAACCCATGATGTTATAAGTTTATTGTTCAAAATAGCATTTCTAGTCATTGATTAAATTTATATTTTGTGTTGAAGTGTTCATTGTATTAAGGAGACAGGATAAGCTCATGGAAGCTCAGTACTAGCTTTGTTTTGGGATCTCACTTCGGTTTTTACAACAGGAGCTGGATATACAGCTGCATTGCAACTGACAGTCTCTGGGATCTAGATCCAGGTACGTTGCTTACCTGTCTCTGCAAAACCAGTGTGCAGCAGCCAGTCACATGAGTCATTTTCTTAATGGATTTGATGCTATGCCATCTTTATTTGAAATACTAGCAGGGTCACTTATGGTAAACAGGTTTCAGCAGAACTTTCAGACTAAGACACAATAATAAACATGTCTGGCAACTTACTTTAAAACAATGAGCTCTCCAACACTGTCTAAATATCAGCACAATGTTTTGTGATACAGTTCCAAAAGTTGATACCCTCTCATTGGAAGTCACTTAAAACATGTCTGGAGAAGGACTGCCTTCACAATGTGGTATCTATCTTGTTTTAGTTTTGAATACATTTTTTAAATATTATATGGGTGTCTTAATGAAAAGGATGGATTAAAATTTTCAGTCAATGAGGGATATTCATTTTCTGATGTGGTATGATTCAATATGAGTAAAAATCAGTTTGTATCCTTTTCCCACAGTACATAAGGAGCTGCAGTGGTAACCCAAATACAAAGACTGCCTGGTGGTTCAAGCAAACAGCAGTTCTTTGATAAAAAGATAGATGACTTTCTTCTGTGCAATTTATAGCTTTAGAAATCTTCTGGAGGGTCAGCTATGATAGATGTGTGTGGATACTAATTAAGAGAGTCACTCTATCTAAAAGCTGAATAACTAATTCAATTAATTGTACTATATGAAGAAAAATGTTTTATTAAAGACGTATATGACCCTCAGCAAATTACATTATGCACATGATGCTACTTTGTTTACTGAAAGTGGAGAGAACATAAATCATTTCCTGAAGAAGATTAAAGAATACAATCTTCCATATAAATTGCATCTCAACGTAAAGAAATCTTCACAACTGGGCAAATAGGAAACATCATGATGCAGAAAGAAGACTGAAGTTGTCAATGTTTTAATTTTGCTTGAATCCACAATCAACATCCATGAATGCAGTAGTCAAGAAACCAAAACAAGTTGCATGAGATAAATCTACAATCAAGAACTTCTCGAAAATGTAAGGAACACAGATGTCAGCTTAAAAACTAAGACACACCTGATCCAAACCATGGTATTTTGCTTGTGAATAAGGACAATGAACAAAAAACATCAAAGAAGAATTACGGTGCTAGTGAAAAATACTAAATATATTGTTGACAGCCAAACAAGCTTCCAGTATGCCAGTCTCTGGAAAATTGAATGTTCAGAAAATAAAAGGAAGACTTTCAATGAGATAGATTGAAAAAGTTACTGTAAAAATGGCATAGGCAAAACTAAAAGTGTGGATTGCTCAGGAATGGTTCTGTTATACACAGGGTCTCTGCAAGGGAAGTTGATTTGACAACAGCTAACAACAGCTCTTCTCCAACACCACAGCTCAAATATGTCTATTTTTCGGTCATTCCTATTTCTTGTGCTGTTCTAAGATGCATAGCTAGTAATAGGAAAGACTAGGGCCTGGATCAGATGTACTTTAGTCTTCAAACTGACATCAATAGCTGCGGTGTTGGAGAAGAGCACTGAACATCCCCTGGATGGCTAAGAAAACGAATAAATATGTCTGTCTTAGAGAGGGTGCAGGCAGAGTGCTCTTTGGAGGCAAGAATGATGAGGCCTTACCTCACACACTTTGGACATTGTTGCTAGGAGGTGCTATTCCTTCTAGAAGGACATAATGCTGGGAGGGGTAGAGCATTAGTGAAGGAGAAGAAGATTCTCAACCAGGTGGATTGATATGGTGACTACCGCAGTGGGCTCTCGTGTGTCAGGATGGCATAGGATAGAACAGGGTTCAGAACTTTTGTTCATAGGGTTGCTGTGAGTTGTGCTCAACTATATGGCAACCAACAACAATAACAGTTTTTGCCATGACATAGGTTATTGACAACAAAGCAATCAGTTTTATTTTACTGGACCTCAGATTGTGCCCTAAAAATTAATGGTTTATAAATTCTCAACTTTCTAAGATATTTTCTAATTTAGAATTTTACGTTTTTAGGGATTTATAGGTTAAATTCTTAAAATTTGGTTAAAGTATGTTTAGATGTCTAATGAGTAGGGAAAAAATGCCGAACGGTAAATATAACAAGTATCTATTTCCTATGTGACTAAACTGAAAGTTTAGAATTCCTTTTGTTACAGAATTTGATATTGTTGTTATATGGCATCAAGTCTCCTGTGATTCAAAGTGACCCTATGTACAATAACTGTGAATCCTGCTCTATCCTGAGCCAGTCTCACTGACTCTGACACATCTAGCCAATTACCCGAGTTACTGTGCCAGCTCATCTAATCTGGGATCTTGCTCTCCTGTGCTGTCTCTCCAACATTCCAAGCATGATGTCTTCCTCCAAGGACTGGCCCATCCTGGCCAGCGTGCAAAGTATGCGAGATGGAGCTTTAAAGTCCTTGCTTCCAAGTAAAACTTGGTTTACTCTCTTCTAGATAGACTTGTATGTTTCTTTGATTATCCATAGTGTTTTCAATAGTCTTCTCAAAGGCATCACAACTGAAAGGCATCAATTTTTCTTTTGTTATCCTTAGTCATTGTCCAGTTCTTTGCATGCAGAGGAAATAATTGTGAAGACCATTGCCTGGACTGGGCGCATATTATTAGTACCTAGACTGGCATCATCACTCTTTAACTCTTTAGAGAAGTTCCTTACCACAGATTTCCCAAAAGTATGAAGACAGGATGGAGACAGGATGCATCCATGACACATACATTTCCTGATTTTGGACCACACAATATTTCCTTGCTCTTTTCTTATCACTGTTTCCTGGTCCAAGTGTAGGATTACGCATGAGCACAGTCCAGTGTTCTGGGATTCCCATTCTTCTCAAGGTTAGCCACAATTAATTGTGAACCACATTGTCAAAATCAAATGCCTTTGCATAGCCAATGAAACACAGGTAGACATTCATTTGGTACTCTTTGCTTTTAGCCAAGATCTATCTGATATTGTCCCTAGTGCTATGGTCTCTTCTTTAGTCAGTTTGTATTTCTGGTAGTTCTCTGTCAATTTACTGTTCTTGTCTTTTTGGATAATCTTCAGCAGGATTTTGCTTGTGTGTGATATTAGTGATATTGTTGTTTGATAATTTCTACAACTGTCAATTAGTTTTTTTGGAATGAGAATAAATATGGATCTCTTCCAGTCAGTTGGTGAGTTAGTTGTCCTCCAAATTTATTGCCAGAACCTGATGAGCACATCCAGGGGAGCGTCTGTTTGTTGAAAAATAAGTCAACTGATGTTCCATCAATTCCTGGGGCCTTGTTTTTTACCAATTCTTTCAGAGCAGCTTGAACTTCTTCCTTCATCACTATTGTATCTTGATCATACTGTTTTTTAAGGGAATTTTTCTGTGTCAGCCATTTCTTTTTGGTACAGAGATTCTGTGAACTCTTCTCCATCATCTTTTAATGCTTCCTGAATCATTCAATATTCTGCCCATACCACCTTAAGTATTCTTTGAGAATACCCAAGTATATACATCTTTAAGTTTACCTGAGGCTTGATTTGTTATTTAGTTCCTTCAGCTTTAAGAAATGATGAGGGAATTTGTCCCTTTTGATTTTCAAACAGCAGTTTTTGCACATTTCATGATAGTATTTTGCTTTGTCTTCCTGAGCTGTCCTTTGAAACCTTATGTTTAGCTCTTTAATGGCTAGATTTCATCCCTTTGCTTTGGCTACTTAACACTGTAGTGCAATAGTCAGAGTCTCTTCTGACATCCATCTTGATCTTTTTCTTCCTCCTCTGTCTTTGTAAAGACCTTTTTTATTCTACATAGATATTACACACAGCTCAATTGATCTTCATTCATTACAAGTGTTCAAGGCCCCAGACCTGTTTCTGAGAGGATTTTTAATTCAGGTAAAATAGACTCAAGGTCAAACTTTGGTTCTTGTAGATTTGACTTTTCACTTTTTTTCAAATTTCAGTTTGAACCTACCTATGAGTAGTTGGTGATCTACTTCACAAATAGGGACTAGCCTATTTCTCACAGGTGATATTGAGCTTCCTCAATGATTTTTTTGCCCCCACAGATGTAATCAATCTGATTCTTGTGTAGACCATCAGGTAGAGTCCGTGTATATAATCTCTTTACATTTCTGATGAAAGCATTTGCAATGAATAAGTCATTGATTATACAGAATTATTTCATTTTATCTCCAGCATAATTTCTGTCACAAAGTTCATATTTTCCTATTACTAATCCTTCTACATCATTCCAAGGTTTGCATTCTATTGTTATTGTTAAATGCCGTCAAGTCATAGGCAACTTATAGTGACCCTATGAACTAAAGACCTGGACACATATAATTTTCATCCTTTCTCTTGGTTGCATTCTAGTCACCCATTATTAACAATTCATCTTGGCTGCATGTTCAATTGATTTCTGACTGAAAAAGTTGTTAGAAATCACCTATCTTCTCTGTGGCTCTGATTGTTGGTGTGTATATTTGAATGATAGTGGTATTCACCAGACTTTCTTGTATGTATTTGGATATTATCCTGTTGTTCACAACATTGTATTTCAAGATGGGTCTGGAAATGACCTTTATAATTGTCAAAGATACCCCTTTTTTCCTCTCTTTTTCATCTCCAGTGTAGTAGAGCATTTGAGTGGTTGATTTGACATACTAGGTATTGGCGAAGTAAGATAGCTTAGAATGGGACATTTTGAATCAGATGATCAGATGATCTACTATGCTAAGATGAAAGGTGAGAAAAAGAAATGGGGTTGCTTTCATAATTTAAAAAAGTCACTTCTAGATCCATCTTTAAATACAATGTGATGAATGACAGGATAATATTCATATGCATACAAGGAAGTCCAGTGAATACCACTATCATTTCAAATATATACACCAACAACTAGAGCCAAAAAGGAGGAAATAGAAGATTTCTACCAACTTTTGCAGTCAAAAATCAATCTAACATACAATCAAGATTCATAAATAGTAATGGGTGACTGGAATGCAAAAGTTAGAAACCAAGAAGAAGGATCAGTAGTTGTAAAATATGGACTTGGTGACAGAAATGAAGCTGAAGGAAGAATGGCTAACACCACAAAGACATACATATTTGTTTGTTCTTTTGGAAATCCATGAGATATTCAGCACCCATCTCTAGTACTACAATTCAAAGTCATCACAATTTTTTTCTGCCACCCTTATTCATTGCCCAGTTTTCTAATAAAAGCAGGTGATTGGGAAGTCTGTGACCTGCATCAGGTCCACCTTAATTTTCACACTGATATAATTTATTCAGTATTTTGGAGAGATTCCTGACAGCAGGCTTGCCCAATGCAATACAGCTCCTTTTTTCTTGACTGCTAGTACCAAGGATGTTGATTGTTGATCCAAGGAAGATTAAATCATTGACAGCTCGCTCTATATCTACAACTCAGCAGCACTTAACAACAATATAGAGAGAGCTCTGTTAGCCTAGTGGTTGGAAAGTTATGCTACCAAGCCAAAGGTGGGTGATTTTAATCTGTGACCCACAGGTCTGGTTTTAATTGTTTGTAGTCAAACATTCTTCTAAGTGATAGAGCACTGCTCTGTCCATTTGCTGTAAAGAGGAAACTCATGGTTTCCGTGATGCTAAAAACACTGTCACTCTGATGTATCAAATGTGATAACGTTTACCCATGGTGGACAGTGGTGGAGTTCCCCAATTAAAACAAGCTTGGAAGCAGGAGTGACATTCATTTCTGAAATAGCTTGCCTCCAGAAACTCTATGAACTTGGAGAAACAATGAAAGTTATACAAGTGTTCAGGTCTTTCCTTCATAGGGACACTATGAGTCTTCTATGACTTGACAGCATTTAACAGCAATATCATAATGTTGACTGTCGGGCCCATAGTAATTAATTATATATTTTCAGAAAAAATATAAAAATAAGTAAAATGGCAAAGTAATAATCTTAGTAAAGAATGTCTTTTTAAAAAATAACATTTCTGTTGTTGTTGTTATGTGCCATTGAGTTGACTATGTTCTGAACCTTGCCCTATCCTGAGCTAACCTCACAGTTTCTGACACATCTGATCCCATTGTAACAGTCACTGAATAAATCAATCTCATCTAGGGCCCTCTTCTCCTGTGCTGGCCCCTTACCCTTTTAAGCATGATACCTTTCTTCAAGGACTAGTCTCTCCTGTCAACATGCACAAAGTATGTGACAGAATTTCAATATTCTTACCACCAAAGAGCAACATGGTTTCACCGTCTCAAGGACAGACCTTTTTTATAACTAAGAACATGTTTTCTTTCTAAACATTTACATTGTTCTATAGTATAGTATCTTATTAAAGCATATGAAGAAAATTAAATATTATCCATCAATTATTGTTCATAAAAATCCTAAAGACTAAATCAAGAGGATAAGTTGGAGCAAGTTACAGAATATCATCACTACCAAAATAAAATAATTTGAGGTGACTTCAATTAAAACTTGGTATATTTTAAGTAACCTACTGGCGCTGGGTCAATTGGCAGCATCAGGATGGATGGCGAAGAGATTGAAATTGTTCAGAGCTTCAGTTTGCTTGGCTCCACGGTCAACACTATTGGCACCAGCGTCCAGGAAATAAAAAAACATATTGCAATGGGAAAGTCTGCTGTTAGGGACCGCTCTAAAGTATTCAAGAGCAACAGTGTGTCTCTGGAGACTAAGGTGTGTCTGATACAGGCCATGGTCTTTGCAATCACTTGTTATGCATCGGAGAGTTGGACAATGACTAGGGAGGATAGAAGGACAATTGACACCTTTGAACTGTGGTGCTGGAGAAGAGTATTGAATGTACCATGGACTGCCAAGAAAACAAACAGATTCATCCTAGAGAGGGTTAAACCAGGCTACTCCTTGGAGACAAGGATTCTGGGGCTTCGTCTGACATACTTTGGACATATTGTAAGGAGAGACAGGTCCTTGGAGAGGGACATCATGCTTGGTAGGGTAGAGGGACAGTGCAGGAGGGGAAGACCCTCTATAAGGTGGATTGACTCAGTGACTGGGGTAACTGGGATGGGTGTGTCAGAGGCAATGCGATTGGCACAGGACAGAGCAGGGTTTAGGGCTGTTGTACATAGGGTCGCTATGAGTCGCAAACGACTCGACAGCACATAACAACAACAACAATGCAAAATCTATACTTGGACCAAGAGCCAGTCGTTAGAACAGAGCAGGGAAACACTGCATGGTACAAAATCAAGGGTCGCTATGAGTCACAAGCGACTGGATGGCACATAACAACAACAACAACTGGTGAGAAGTTGCATTGTAATTGAAATCCACCAACTGTTTTGTGGGAGAAAGATGAGCAATCTCCTCTCTTTTGTTTAACTGCCTATGACAACCCATCAGAAGGTCTGTTTTATGTCTCTAACATTAATTACTATATCTATACTGTAAAATCACTCTTTCCATCTCCTTCCCTCTACCTCTTATTTTCATTTTTATTCTTTCCTGTCCACTTCCACCTATTTATGGCAAATTCTTCTTTTATTTGATTGTTGCTAATAGGGTCTTCCTTCCTGGGTTATTAATAACCTTATAGGCTTGCCTATTATCTGTTTGAAAATTGAGTTATAGGTGTGATTTTAGTTCTACCAGTTTCTATGAGAACAGTACATCTAATATTTTCTGTTATTCTGAATATTATAAAGTAATAAACATTTTTTGGTAGTGACTTTCTCTTAATATCTGTAGTCATAGTCATTAAAAAGTTTCATTACACTCTGGATTAAAAAATATGCTATACCAATGCATTGTCTTACCTCTCAAATTCCAATGAATGAAATGATGATTCCATTGTCCTGAAAATTAATTATCCAAAAGACCACTAATCCTTGGCCAATGTCTGTTAAAATGCTGAAGAGGCTTATGTTGTTATTGTTTTACTGTTAGATGTCTTTGTGTCAGCTCTGAATCAGCACGTCTGTGTTGACAGGGAAAGCATAGATTGACTAATTCTTACCTACTTCAGCACATACTGTCAAAGCTGATTTAAAAATTGTGCTTTTATTAGAATATAAAAAGGCATGAGACTCGTTTTAAAGGAATATTGAGAATGAATGTTAGACTTGTGAATCAGCTGATTTCTCCTCATTAATTGTTACAAATATTTGTTAAATACTGATAACATACCAGTCTACTTTGTCCTTGATAGTTAAGATATGATAGATATTTAATGTTAGACAGACATTTAACATTTGTTACAGACTTAAAATATTATATAAATAACTTTCCTTTGAGACTGTACCTTAAAGTGAGAAAAGATGCAAAATAAACAACATAAAAGTATAAAGTACATTAGCAGGAAAAGTAAAGGAAAATTAGAAGTACCACTTAGAGTGCATAGGCCAAGCTGTACTTTTAAATCAGGTGACTCTTGGCAGATTTGATCTTTTTGAGCAGATCTCAGTTGGTGAAAGAAATGAGTTAGTAATGTAGACATTAATGATTAGAATGCTGTCTTAAAAATGAGCAAATGATATTGAAGCCCTATATTTGGATCATAATCTATGTGCATAAGCACGTAGGCCAATGCAGCCTGAGCCTGGGGAGGTGCAACGGATGAGATCAGAAAAGAAATGAGATCCAGATCAGAACACAGGTAGGAGGGCACTGTAATGAATTTTACTTTTATTCTCAATGAAATAGGAAACCACTGCGTATTTATGAACATTTATAAATGTTTGATTATGTTTTTTTTTTCTTTTCTTTTTTTTGAGCAAAGATTCTATGGTGATGTTTGTTAGGTGCCATCAAAGTGACCATGATTCATAGTGACTCTACAAACAAAGGATCTGAACCTTGCCCTACACTGTGCCATCTAGATGATTTCTGATATACTTGAGCCCATTGATATAGTCACTGTATCCACCTTGTCTAGTGTCTTCCTCTTTTTCAATGACTTCATTTTTCCTAGCATGATATTTTTTTTCCAAGGACTGGTCCCTCTAAAAATTTATGATAGATGGATGTAATAGTAGTTTGTACCAATGTGGGTACTGGAAGGGTTGGTAAAAAAATGGTTTCTAGAAGGATTACAGTGAAAATGACATTTTAATGAAATGGATATAGAAATTAATTATTGATATTGTGTGCCATCGGGTCATATCCGACCCATAAGTGATCTCGCAGTGAGTTTTCAGAGGTTGTAAATGTCACAGAAGATTGCTAATGTTTCACTCACGGAAGAGTTTATGGATTTGAACCATGCACTTTTATGTTGGTAGCACAGTTCTTTACTATTAAATCACCAAAGCTTCCTTGGAATTGATTGTTGTTGTATAATACAAAGTCAAAAGCAACACATAATTTACTCTCTAGTGAGTTTTCAGAGCCAGTTGATCACAGGGAAATAGATTACCCAGCCTTCTCCCCCATAGCAGCTGGTGGCCTTGAATTGTGTGCCTTTGGAATTGCAGTTCAGCTTCTTACCACTAGGCTACCAGAGCTCCCTTGGAATTCATTAGATATTGTAATTAATTGATTGTATTAATAAAGGATGATTAATATTAAAAAACAAAATGCCTATGAATGTTGTTATGAAAAGAGAGAGTGGTCAAGAATTACATTAGGTATTGGATTAAGTAACTGGACATTTTTTAAAAATTATTTTATTAGTGTGTGTGTGTGTGTGTGTGTGTGTGCCATCAAATCAGATCTGACTGGTACAGGAGGACATTTTGAATTGCCAGAGTACCTGGAAAGATGGACTAACCCAACAAGTGAAAGAGAGAAAAAAAGGATAAATCATTATTCTTAGGTACTCTCAAGTTGATTAAGATCCATAGAAACACTATAAACAATAGATATGAACCCTACTTATCCTATGCCATCCTCCTCATCTCTGACACAATTTAGCTCATTGCTGCAGACACTGTGTCAATCCACATCGCTGGGGGTCTTCCTCTCCTGTGCTACCCACCATCACCATCCTTCCAAGTGTCAAGTCCTTTGCAAGGAATAGCCTCTCCTTGCAGCATGCTCAGTGTATGTGAGATGAAGCTTTATCATCTTTGCCTCCAAGGAGCACCCTGGTTGCATTTTTCCAAGACATGTCTGGTTATTCTCTTTTACAGTTCATGGGATATTCAGTACTCCTCTGTAACACTACAACTCAGGGCATTAAATTTTCTTCTGTCATCCTTTATTCATTGACCAGTTTTCAGATGCATAGCAAGTGATTGCAAAAACCATAGCCTGAATCAGACATACTTTAATCTTTAAACTAAAATCACTACACCTTAGTAATTAGGACAGACCCCTGACAGCAGACCTACTCAATACAGTATTTTTCCTGATCTCTTGACTGTAAATACCAAAGTTGTTGATTGTGGTTTCAAGTCAGGTGAAATTTTTCTCAGTTTTAAACTTTATCCCTCTAACATGAAGTTCCTTATTGGTTAAATGGTGAGGATATTTGTCTTCATGTTGTGAGATACAATCCATATGAAAGGCTGTAGTCTTTGATCATCTGGAGCAAGCACTTTAAGGCTTCACTTTTAGCAAGCAAGGTTGTATCATTTGCATGATGCATGTTTGGTGAGTCTTCCTCATGCCTCTTGCCACATTCTTCTTCATAAAGCTCAGTTTTTCAAATTATTTTCTCAGTATACAGATTGAATAAGTATGGAGAAAGGATACAACTCTGACACACACTCTTCCAGATTTTAGAGCAGGCAATATTCCCTTGTTCTGTTCAGACAACAGCTTCTTGGTCCAGCTATAGATTTCATATAAGTACAATTCAGTGTTATTGTATTCCCATTCTTCTCAATGATCAAAACGGTTTGTTATGATCCACACTCAAATGTATTTGCGTAGTCAATAAAACACAAAAAGACGTTCTTCAGTATTCTCTGTTTCTACTAGAATTCATCTGACATCAGCAATGATAACCCTGGTGCCTGACCTCTTTAAAACCTGACTTGAAATTCTAGTTATTCTTTATCAATGTACTGCTTTAGCCATTTTAGGTTATCTTCAGCAATATTTTACTTACATGTAATATTAATAATATTGTTTGATAATTTCCACATTCTGTTGAATCACCTTTCTTGGGAATGGGGACAAATATGGATCTCTTTCAGTCAGCAGGCCAGGAAATAATGTTTAAAATTCATGGCACCGACTGATGAGCATGTCCAGGGCTGTGTCTATTAACTGAAACATGTCAATTTGCATCACATTTATTCCTGGGGCTTTATTTTTTGCCAAGGCATTCAATGAGCTTGAACTTCTTCCTTTATTGTCTCAGGCAGTCTGAAATTGACCAAACATACAATCAAGATCCAGTAGTAATCTTTTGTGGCTGGAATGCTGTAAAAAAAGCAAGGGCAACATGAGAACAGACATACCTGACCTTTCCCAACTTCACAAAGTATAAGTGTTCCTGTCAACATCATCAATAGCACAAAACCAATTCCTATGAGGTCAGACCTTTCCCCCCCATACTCCTATACCTCTTTATACTCATCTCAACACCTGTCTTACTGTTTTGCTGGGTCCAAAATCCAATGCAATAGTTCATAGACTTCACAGAACCATACTGTATAAGTCAAAAGATTATAATTCAGGTTAGTAGCAGAATATACTCAGAACAGCTTCAGAAATGTGCTGACAGATACCTCTGTCACAGCTGTAGGCTAATGTTATAAAAGTTCTTAGTCCAACCAATATTGGCTTTCCACCTCCAGATTGTCAAAATCTTGGGCAAAGCACTGATTCTTTCCACAGTGAGCAACAATTCTAAGTTCTGTTACAATCATGTCAGGTCTCTGGTTCTCTGCTGTGGTTATTGCTGCTGTGGTTCTATTGCTGTTGCTTTGGTACTGACAGACAAGTTTCATTTTCTTGCTTGCTCCTCTTTGCTGATGCTGAAGTTTTTTGTTTTTGTTTTTGTTTGTTTTTTTCTTCTGATGTTGGATCTGCTCAATCTAATAACAAGACTAATCAATCTCCTTTTGGATTGGTGAGACTAGCCAATCTTCTTTTGGATATTCCTGACATTCTCATGGAAAAGTCAAGAAAAAGTTAAGGAAACCACTTTTTTTTTCTTCTTAAGCTTTATTACTTTTTTAATAATTTTAATGAGCATTTACAGAGATTTTGGATTTCCATTCATTCATTGCTGTACTTCTCTCCCCGCCCAGCCCTCCCCGCCCCCCAACCCCAGTTTGCTCCTCTCTTTCAAAAGTAAAAGAAACACTCCTTCCCTGGTACAC
>NW_006399835.1:8701144-8702178 GCF_000299155.1 Elephantulus edwardii | reverse complement strand
GACTGAGATATTTCACTCAGCATAATGTCCTCCAGAGTCACCCATTTTGAATAATATTGCATAAGTTCCTTGTTTTTCAATGCAGCATAGTATTCCATTTTGTGAATATACCACAGCTTCTCTAACCATTCGTTTGTTTATGGGCACCTGGGTTGTTTCCAACTCCTTGCTATTGTGAACAGAGCCGCGATAAACATGGGTGTGCATATATCTGCTTGGATGTCAGTCATGGTCTCTTGGGGATATATTTCTAGTAGTGGAATAAACCCTTAACTACACAAATGCAAAATTTGGAGACAATGAGGAAAAAGTGGTAGTCATAAAGTACTATCTTAGTGAAAGAAATGGGGCTGGCCATCAAATGATTGAATTTTTTACATTCAAGGATTTATTCACTGTAAACACATTTTAAAAAAGGAAACACATACAACTTTACATATGGACTTCATCTGATGGACTTCACAGTAATAATACAGACTTAATCTGTGAAAAGAATCATATGAAAAGCTCAATATCAGCAGTTAAAACTAGCTCAAGTGCTGACTATGTAATAGACCATCAATTACTCATGTACAAGTTCAAATCAAAGCTGAGGAAAATTAAAACAAGTCCACAACAAACTCAGATCAAGCTTAGAAAGACTAGTCCAAGGTATAAAGAGACTGCCAAATATAGCCAGAAATACACAATGTGAGGAGCATAGAATTGTTGCATGGGGCTTTCTAAAGATTAAGTTCATGTGTTCATCAAATACTTTTTTTTACATTATGAAAAGAAAACCTACCGACTGGGAACAAACATTTGGCAATACCACCTCAAACAAGAGTCTAATAACCAAAGCTTACAGAATGCTCCTGGACCTCAAAAAACAAAAAATCACTGATAACTCAATTCCAAAATGGGCAACAGAAATGGAAAGAATTTTCACCGAGGAAAACGGTCAAATGATTAACACACATATGAAGAAATGCTCAAAATCACTGGCAATAAGAGAGATGCAAATAAAAACCACAATGAGGTACCATTTCACTCCA
>NW_006399835.1:8698183-8699584 GCF_000299155.1 Elephantulus edwardii | reverse complement strand
GTTTTTGGATGATCTTCAGTAGAATCTTGCTTGCATGTGAAATCAATGACACTGTTCTGTAGTTTCCACACTCAGTTGGGTCACCTTTTTTTGGAATGGGAACAAATATAGATCTCTTCCAGTGATTTGTTGTGATTTGTTTTTTTGTTCCCCTTGGAATATACCCCAAGAAAATGAGAAGTGAGGAACAAATGGAGACTTATACACCAATGTACGTAGCAGCATTATTCACCATCACAAGAACATGGGGACAGCCCAAATGTCCAACCACCAATGAATGGATTGAGAAATTATGGTACATTCACACAATGGAATACTTACTATGTAGCACACAGGGGGAATGGTTGTGTAAATTATCACCTAACTTGGAAGTGACTGGAGAGCATTATGCTGAGTGAACTAACTCAGTCCCAAAAAGATAAATATTGTATAAAACCATTATTGTAGAATGAGTATAAGGATCCAAGGGGGTAGTGGAAGCAGAAGGATGAAGATGTGCAGGGGGCTGGGGAGATTAATCCTGGAGATGAACAATTTGATGGGAGGGTGAGGGAAATCGGAAAAATTTGTTCTGGAAAACAATTTATTCTAATTTTATAAATAAACTTGTATAATAATAAAAAATTTAAAAGACCCAAGTCCACACGAATTAAAAAATTTATCTTAACACTATCAAACTTGAATTTAAAAGTCATCTTAAGAATAGCTTTGAGTCATTGAACAACAAGGATTGAGACCAAAGAATAGTCTTACAATAGATAAGATAGTCTGCATAAATAAAGTAAAAGATCATTACAAAAACAGAGGAGAAAAAGAAAATAAACCAAAATGGATGGCAGAAGGGAATCTGATTATAGTATGAGTATCTAAAAGCCAAAGCATAGAGAAGATATGGAAAAATAAAAAAGCTGAATAAAAGATTTTAAAGGGCATCTCAAGAAGACAAAACTGAGTAGTATTACAGCAAAACATGCAAAGAGTTGGAGCTGAATAAAATAGAAAGAATTCACATGGCATTTATCAAGAAGAATGAACTAAAAATTAAATCAGACCTCTAGTTGAAATACCGTGAGATTCTATGGGCAAAATCTTGAATGGGCCAAGAAGTAGCAATAAGAAACAACATTTTCATTTGTTGATGGGCACCGGGGTTGTTTCCAACTCCTTGCTATTGTGAACAAAGCTGCAATAACCATGGGTGTGCATATATCTGCTTGGATGTCAGTTATGGTCTCTTTGGGATATATTCTCAGTAGTGGAATTGCTGGGTCAAATGGTATTTCTATTTGCAACTTTCTGAGAAAGCGCCATACTGCCTTCCACAGTGGTTGCACCATTTTACACTCCCACCAACAGTGAATAAGGGTTCCAGTTTCTCCATAACCTCGCCAGCATTTGTTG